>NW_006160089.1:2963212-2990513 GCF_000334495.1 Tupaia belangeri chinensis
CACTCCACAATCCCTACTCCTCCATTCTCCTCTCGGGATCTTGGGCATGCACACACATACGCCCGGCATGAGTTTTAAGCCATCGGGTCCAGGACGCGAACCGCGGTCGACTACGTGGGAGTCCAGCGACATAGCCATTACGCTAACTGCTGGTTCCCAGTCTTCACTTTTTATGACAATTTTTTTTAAGTGAGATACCATTCCTCCTTTATATTCCTGAGCAGCCTAGGAAGCCAGAGGCTCTTAGTTCAAGTTCCAGGTGCTAAAAACATACTGTGTGGGGACAGCAGTTGGCATAATGGCTATGTTGCTGAACTCTCATGTAGTCGACCACGGTTCGAGTTCTGGACCCAATGGCTTAAACTCAAGCCAGGCACATGTGTGTGCGTTCCCAGGATCCCGAGAGGAGAATGGAGGAGGAGGGATTACAGTGTGGCCATACCCCTGGGGGGTGATTTCTTGCTTTCTGTCTCTCTGTCTCTCTCTGTCTTTCTGGCGAGTGCACGCTCTCTATAGCAAAAACCTCTCCCAAAAAAACACTGTGAGACTTCCAGCAAAACCTTTTTTTAAATTATATTTTACCAACAAAGCACTTTGTATTTCATTAAGGTAGAAATGCACGTACAAAGCTGAGTTAATGAGCACTGTAGGGAGTGAGAAAAATCATGCTATTTGAATGCCATCTCACAAATAGAAAACGTTGTAATAAGGCCATCAACTCTAAGTTGGAGATGCATGGGCGGTCATAGTTTGGCTTCTGGTATAGATTTCAGTGGCCCTGTATGTGGTGGCCAAGTGGAGGTTCAGACTGGATGGATTAAATCCTGGTGCTTACAAGGTAATGTACATGTTTTTTCCCAGTTGAATTTGTTTATTAATTTCAAAAGATAATTAAAAAAAATTCATGGTAGGATGTGTGTGCACACACATGACAGGGTAAGAGAGACCAAGAGAGATGAGTATTCTCTGCAGAATCTGGTCACACCACAGTCTCCTTCCTCCAGTCTTCCAGCTCGTCAGATCTTAAGCATTCATGTGCAAGCCCAGTGTTTCAGGTTGACCAGGCCTGAAACAGCAGTTTGAACCATGGTCACTTTGTGAGATCCTACTTTTGAGTAGTGCATTACTGCTGTGTTACGTAGCTGGCCAGTTTATTAACTTTTGAAAGGATATACTATAGATTTACTATGTCACTTACCATGCCTAATATTTTGTATGCATTTAAAATATTAAATTCTTGGGGCCAGCAGATGGAGTAATGGTTATGTCGCTGGACTCCCACATGGCTAACTGCAAGTCAAGTCCCAGGGCCTGGTTATTTGAAAATCATGTCAGGCTTGTGTGCATATGTGCCCGAGATTTTGGGAGGAGAATGGAAGAGAAGGGATTGTGACATGGCCTTACCTCCCGGGGGGTGATTTCTCACTTTCCCTCTCACTGTCTCTCTCTCTCTCTATATATATATATCCAGCAAGCTCACACACCTGAAGGCAAAAAATAAAAATAGAAATGTTAAATTTAATTCTCAGTTTTGTGCCAGACATAACCTTACTGTCAGCATTTGACAGATGAAGAAATCGAGGTTTTAAGAGCTTCAATAACTTACCCAAGATTACATAGTTGACACATGGTAAAGCTGAAAGGACTAGGCTCTTGACACCAAAGCCTCTGATTCTTATAATCCTAACCAATGCTCATTGTTGTCTGTTCAGTCTCTGACACTAATAAAGTGATAGTTATAGTTCCAGGGCTTTAACTGTTAAACTTTTATTCCACAGGTATTTAAAAGTTTGACAGCCTTCATACATGGCTTTTTAGTTAAAAATGATAACTTAAGGGCCAGCCTATGGCTTGGTGGTTAAGGTAGCTGGATCCCCCATGGTTGACCATGTGGTTTGAGTCGTGACCCTGGAGGTTTGAAAAACACATAGGGGTGTGTGTGTGTACGCGCGCATGTTGCTCCCACCCTATCACTAGCAAGTGCACGCACCCTTCGGCAAATTAAAAAAAGAAATTGATAATTTAAGATTAGGAACTTAAATATGTATTTCCTGTGTTTTCTTTTCTTTTTTTCTCTTGCTATAGGGTATGTGCACTGAACGGAGATTGAGACAGAAAGAAAGTGGGGAAGCCCCCTCAGGGGTTGGGGAGTTGCCCACCCCATTATCCACTCTCTTCTACTCTCCTCAGGATTTTGAGGACCCACATGTGCCTGGTGTCTTCCTCAAGCTGCTGGGCCTAGAACTCAAACTGCATAGTTGGCCATGTGGGATCCTGCCACCTTAACCAACATACTACTTGCTAGCCTGTGGTTTCTTTACTTTTTTTTTTAAAGAATTATTTTATTTATTATTACTTTATTTTTTTAATTCCCGTTTTATTCAAGAACTCATACAAAATATTTCAGATAAATGAGGGGTTTTTTTTTATAGGTTTTTGCTATAGGGCGTGTGCACTCTCCAGAAAGACAGAGACAGAGAGACAGAAAGTGAGAAATCATCCCCCAGGGGAGATGGCCATGCTGCAGTCCCTTCTCCTCCATTCTACTCTCGGGATCTTGGGCACACACGCACACACGCCCGGCGTGAGTTCATGTGGGACTCGAACGGCAGTCTGGGTCTGGGACTCAAACCGCAGTCGACTACATGGGAGTTCAGCAACATAGCCATTACTCCAACTGCTGGTCCCTGATAAGTGAGTTTTAATCCTCCTCCTCCTCCTCCTCTTGATCCTGGTTAATCCGCAAGTAATGTAATTCATAACTCTTTGCTGTTAGCAACTCCGTGCAGCCAATCACGTTGATTACTCTTCTTCAAATATGTTTTGGTGAGGTATTTCAAATACCTTTTAGAAAAAGGCACCTTGGAAGTTACAGTGATCCTCCTCTTGCTCCTTTCAATGGTTACAACCCCTCCACCAGGATTCCCAGCTTTCCCATTGACTTTGATTCTTTCTTGGAGAAACTGCTCAAAATTGGCAGCATCCATGATATTATCTTCTACAGGGTGGGTACAGTCAAGGGTAAGCTTTAGAACCTGCTTCTTTTTTTTGCTCCCCTTCACCATAAACTTTTTCATGAGCTCCTTGCTGGCAGCAGAGACAAAAAAGCATCATCATCATCATCATTATTATTATTATTTTAATTTGCCATAGGGCCCACCAGAGAGCGGTAGGGAGACAGAGAAAGAGAGAGCATGTGAAAGTGAGAAAGTAAGCTGCCAGTGGGACCAGCAGTTAGTGTAATGGCTATGTCACTGGACTCCCACGTAGTCAACTGCGGTTCGCGTCCCGGACCTGGTGGCTTAAAACTCATGCCAGGCACGTGTGCGTGCGTCCCCAAGATCCCCAGAGGAGAAAGGAGGAGAAGGGATTGAGACGTGGCCATCCCCCCTTGGGGGGTGATTTCTCGCTTTCTATCTCTCTGACTCTCGTTTGTCTGGCGAGCGCACGCGCCCTATAGCAAAATTCTGGCGAGTGCACAGGCCCTATAGCAAAAAAAAAAAAAACACCTCTTCAAAAGAATTATGTTTATGTAACTTTATTTATTTTATTTTAATTTGAGAGGGACAGAGTGAGAGAAAGAGAGAGAAAGTGAGAAAGCAAGCTACTACTTGAACTGTGGTTGACCATGTGGTAGTCTAGTACCCTTCACCACACCATGTGCCAGCCCGGACACCTGGCACGATTTTCAAACCTCCAGGTCTGGGACTCAAACCATGGTCAGCCATGTGGAAGACCAGCAGCGTAACTGCTATACCATTTGCTGGTCGCTTCATACGGCTTTATTGTGATGATATAGATACCTCTTATTTGGGTAAGAGATTGTACTACATTAGTGTTTTTAGTGGAGGAGGTATTTGAAAATTTTTTTTATTTAAAGAGATTGTTATAGGGTGCGTGTGCTCTCCAGAGAGACAGAGACAGAAAGTGAGAAATCACTCCTAAGGGGGTATGGCCACATCATAATTCCTTCTTCATTTTCCTCTCAGGATTTTGGGTGTGCATGCATACTTACCTGGTGTGAGTTTTAAGCCACCGGGTCTGAGACTTGAACTGTGGTTGACTACTAGAATTTTGAGTGTGGTAATGCTTCATTTTCAGGAACTGTTCCATTGTATTGTGGGACATTTTGAAATCTTATGCCCCTGGGGCTAAATGCTAGTTTTTGAAGCAAGCAAAACTGCTCACTTACCTGCAGCATGCCCTATGGAAGGGTTTCAGGTATAGGTGTGCGTATGCTTGCCAGAGAGAATGCACCCTCCGTGGGGGATGGCCACACTGCAATTCCTTCTCCTCCATTCTTTTTGGATTTGAGGGGTGGGTGGTGGCATGTGCGTGCACACACATACCCAGCCTGAGTTTTAAGTCACCAGGTCCAGGATTTGAGCACTGGTCAACTTTGTGGGAGTCCAGCGACATAACCGTGCTGCCATCTGCTGGTCCCTTAACTCTTGAGTTTCTGTGGTTTTAGTGTAGCCTCAAGTTCACAGATTTTTTGGTGTAGAAGCATGAAGTTAGATTTTAGTATTTTTAAAAATTTAATTATTACTTAAATTTTGTCAGAGGGGATATGTGCTTATCAGAAAAAGAGAGAGACCAGGAACCAGCAGTTAGCGTAATGGCTCTGTCGCTGGACTCCCACGTAGTCGACCACAGCGTTTGCCAGACAGACAGAGACATAGAGACAGAAAGCGAGAAATCACCCCCCAGGGGGGATGGTCACTCCACAATCCCTACTCCTCCATTCTCCTCTCGGGATCTTGGGCATGCACACACATACGCCCGGCATGAGTTTTAAGCCATCGGGTCCAGGACGCGAACCGCGGTCGACTACGTGGGAGTCCAGCGACATAGCCATTACGCTAACTGCTGGTTCCCAGTCTTCACTTTTTATGACAATTTTTTTTAAGTGAGATACCATTCCTCCTTTATATTCCTGAGCAGCCTAGGAAGCCAGAGGCTCTTAGTTCAAGTTCCAGGTGCTAAAAACATACTGTGTGGGGACAGCAGTTGGCATAATGGCTATGTTGCTGAACTCTCATGTAGTCGACCACGGTTCGAGTTCTGGACCCAATGGCTTAAACTCAAGCCAGGCACATGTGTGTGCGTTCCCAGGATCCCGAGAGGAGAATGGAGGAGGAGGGATTACAGTGTGGCCATACCCCTGGGGGGTGATTTCTTGCTTTCTGTCTCTCTGTCTCTCTCTGTCTTTCTGGCGAGTGCACGCTCTCTATAGCAAAAACCTCTCCCAAAAAAACACTGTGAGACTTCCAGCAAAACCTTTTTTTAAATTATATTTTACCAACAAAGCACTTTGTATTTCATTAAGGTAGAAATGCACGTACAAAGCTGAGTTAATGAGCACTGTAGGGAGTGAGAAAAATCATGCTATTTGAATGCCATCTCACAAATAGAAAACGTTGTAATAAGGCCATCAACTCTAAGTTGGAGATGCATGGGCGGTCATAGTTTGGCTTCTGGTATAGATTTCAGTGGCCCTGTATGTGGTGGCCAAGTGGAGGTTCAGACTGGATGGATTAAATCCTGGTGCTTACAAGGTAATGTACATGTTTTTTCCCAGTTGAATTTGTTTATTAATTTCAAAAGATAATTAAAAAAAATTCATGGTAGGATGTGTGTGCACACACATGACAGGGTAAGAGAGACCAAGAGAGATGAGTATTCTCTGCAGAATCTGGTCACACCACAGTCTCCTTCCTCCAGTCTTCCAGCTCGTCAGATCTTAAGCATTCATGTGCAAGCCCAGTGTTTCAGGTTGACCAGGCCTGAAACAGCAGTTTGAACCATGGTCACTTTGTGAGATCCTACTTTTGAGTAGTGCATTACTGCTGTGTTACGTAGCTGGCCAGTTTATTAACTTTTGAAAGGATATACTATAGATTTACTATGTCACTTACCATGCCTAATATTTTGTATGCATTTAAAATATTAAATTCTTGGGGCCAGCAGATGGAGTAATGGTTATGTCGCTGGACTCCCACATGGCTAACTGCAAGTCAAGTCCCAGGGCCTGGTTATTTGAAAATCATGTCAGGCTTGTGTGCATATGTGCCCGAGATTTTGGGAGGAGAATGGAAGAGAAGGGATTGTGACATGGCCTTACCTCCCGGGGGGTGATTTCTCACTTTCCCTCTCACTGTCTCTCTCTCTCTCTATATATATATATCCAGCAAGCTCACACACCTGAAGGCAAAAAATAAAAATAGAAATGTTAAATTTAATTCTCAGTTTTGTGCCAGACATAACCTTACTGTCAGCATTTGACAGATGAAGAAATCGAGGTTTTAAGAGCTTCAATAACTTACCCAAGATTACATAGTTGACACATGGTAAAGCTGAAAGGACTAGGCTCTTGACACCAAAGCCTCTGATTCTTATAATCCTAACCAATGCTCATTGTTGTCTGTTCAGTCTCTGACACTAATAAAGTGATAGTTATAGTTCCAGGGCTTTAACTGTTAAACTTTTATTCCACAGGTATTTAAAAGTTTGACAGCCTTCATACATGGCTTTTTAGTTAAAAATGATAACTTAAGGGCCAGCCTATGGCTTGGTGGTTAAGGTAGCTGGATCCCCCATGGTTGACCATGTGGTTTGAGTCGTGACCCTGGAGGTTTGAAAAACACATAGGGGTGTGTGTGTGTACGCGCGCATGTTGCTCCCACCCTATCACTAGCAAGTGCACGCACCCTTCGGCAAATTAAAAAAAGAAATTGATAATTTAAGATTAGGAACTTAAATATGTATTTCCTGTGTTTTCTTTTCTTTTTTTCTCTTGCTATAGGGTATGTGCACTGAACGGAGATTGAGACAGAAAGAAAGTGGGGAAGCCCCCTCAGGGGTTGGGGAGTTGCCCACCCCATTATCCACTCTCTTCTACTCTCCTCAGGATTTTGAGGACCCACATGTGCCTGGTGTCTTCCTCAAGCTGCTGGGCCTAGAACTCAAACTGCATAGTTGGCCATGTGGGATCCTGCCACCTTAACCAACATACTACTTGCTAGCCTGTGGTTTCTTTACTTTTTTTTTTAAAGAATTATTTTATTTATTATTACTTTATTTTTTTAATTCCCGTTTTATTCAAGAACTCATACAAAATATTTCAGATAAATGAGGGGTTTTTTTTTATAGGTTTTTGCTATAGGGCGTGTGCACTCTCCAGAAAGACAGAGACAGAGAGACAGAAAGTGAGAAATCATCCCCCAGGGGAGATGGCCATGCTGCAGTCCCTTCTCCTCCATTCTACTCTCGGGATCTTGGGCACACACGCACACACGCCCGGCGTGAGTTCATGTGGGACTCGAACGGCAGTCTGGGTCTGGGACTCAAACCGCAGTCGACTACATGGGAGTTCAGCAACATAGCCATTACTCCAACTGCTGGTCCCTGATAAGTGAGTTTTAATCCTCCTCCTCCTCCTCCTCTTGATCCTGGTTAATCCGCAAGTAATGTAATTCATAACTCTTTGCTGTTAGCAACTCCGTGCAGCCAATCACGTTGATTACTCTTCTTCAAATATGTTTTGGTGAGGTATTTCAAATACCTTTTAGAAAAAGGCACCTTGGAAGTTACAGTGATCCTCCTCTTGCTCCTTTCAATGGTTACAACCCCTCCACCAGGATTCCCAGCTTTCCCATTGACTTTGATTCTTTCTTGGAGAAACTGCTCAAAATTGGCAGCATCCATGATATTATCTTCTACAGGGTGGGTACAGTCAAGGGTAAGCTTTAGAACCTGCTTCTTTTTTTTGCTCCCCTTCACCATAAACTTTTTCATGAGCTCCTTGCTGGCAGCAGAGACAAAAAAGCATCATCATCATCATCATTATTATTATTATTTTAATTTGCCATAGGGCCCACCAGAGAGCGGTAGGGAGACAGAGAAAGAGAGAGTATGTGAAAGTGAGAAAGTAAGCTGCCAGTGGGACCAGCAGTTAGTGTAATGGCTATGTCACTGGACTCCCACGTAGTCAACTGCGGTTCGCGTCCCGGACCTGGTGGCTTAAAACTCATGCCAGGCACGTGTGCGTGCGTCCCCAAGATCCCCAGAGGAGAAAGGAGGAGAAGGGATTGAGACGTGGCCATCCCCCCTTGGGGGGTGATTTCTCGCTTTCTATCTCTCTGACTCTCGTTTGTCTGGCGAGCGCACGCGCCCTATAGCAAAAAAAAACCTCTCAAAAAAAAGAAAAAAAAAAAAGTAAGCCGCCAGGTCCAGGACTCGAACTGCAGTTGGCCATATGGGAATCCAGCACCCCAACTACCATGCCACTTGCTAGCCCCCCCATGATTCATTTTCTTATCAGTAATATTTTCATTGTGATAGCCAAAATCAACATTATGTCTTTCAGGTCCTAAACATGCAACTTTCGGATGGAGGACAAGGAGATGTCCCTGTTGATGAAAACAAACTCCACGGTAAACCTGATAAAACCTTGCGCTTTTCCCTCTGCAGTGATAATCTGGAAGGAATATCTGAAGGTGAAGGGTTACTTCATTCAAGGAGTTGTGTGATTCAAGTAATGTTTTGTGTTCTTTAAAGGAGCCTTATAAATTATAATTATACCATCTGTGCCTCTCACTGAGGAGAGTAATGAAGTTTTTCTCTAATGAGTTTGAACAGTTGGCTGGAAAGATTATTCTCTGAATAAAATTAAGATTGCAAGAGGCCTTTGCCTTTGGTCATATAAAATGGAAAAGATACAAGTCTTCATTGAGACTTAAATAGAGTAACAGCAAGACAGCAATTCTATTTTTCCAGTATTAATACATACCAACGCTTATAGAGCTCCTTTAGAAGGATATACTGCATGTCTAAGTGGGGAGAATGAACTTACTAGTATTTTAGGATGTTTTGTATACTGTCGATGTTCCGAATTCCTCTATTTACACATTCACACATACCTTTATGAAGCAGGTTACAATGGAAATAGGAATAACAAAATGAAAAGCCAAGACTGAAGTTAGATTATGTCATTTTACATTCTTGGACAAATTGTCTTTAATGAAAAAGAGTAAAGAGTTAACTTATTAATGTTTTAAAGTAAACATAAAAATGTAGTAACTTCTCTTTTATCTCATTTAAAGAAGATCTCATAAGTAATGTATGTTCATTCTAGAAAATGCAGAAAAGAAATAGAATCATCTATAATTTCGCCATTCTGTGCATAGTAATTAACATTTTGGATTATGTCTAGCAAATTAGGTTTATCTTATTTTATAATCTTTTCTTATTTGTTTAATAATATATCATTTACATTTCCTTTGGTAATTTAACATTTTAAAAATAATATTTAAAATATTTAGGGGGCCAACAAGTAGTGGTGGTTAAGTCCTTGGATTCCCACATGACCAAACTGGGTTTGAGTCCCAGACCTACTGGCTTGAAAATCATGCTGGGAGCTTGTGTGTGTGTGCCCAAAATCCTGAGAGGGGAATAGAGGAGAAGGGACTATGGTGTGGCTGTTTCTCCCAGAGGTAATTTCTTACATTCCCTTTTTCTGTCTCTTTCTAGTGAGCACACAGCCCTATGGCAAAAACCTTTAAAAAAGGGGGGGGAGGGCAGCAGAGGGTGCAGTAGTTAAGGTGCTGGATTCTCACATGACCAACCATGGTTTGAATCCCCAACCCAACAGCTTAAAAATCACTCTGGGAGATTTCTTTATGAATATGCCATCAGTCCCTCCCCAAGAGGAGAATGGAGAAGGGATTGATGGCATACTGATGAGTGATTTCTCACTTTCCCTCTCTCTGTTTCTCTTCAGTGAGCATGCCTGCCCTATGGGAAAAACATAAAACAAAATGTTCATTATTTATTTTTAGAGAGATTTTTGCTATAGGGTGTGTGCCCTCACCAGAGAGACAGAGAGACAGCAGAAATCACCCCCCCACACACACAGGGGCGCTGGCCACGTTGCAATCTCTTCTCCTCTATTCTGCTCTGTGGGTCTTGGGCACACACGCACACATGCCCAGCTGAATTTTAAGCCACTGGGTCCAAGACTTGAGCCATAGTTGACTATGTGAGAGTCGAGCAGTGTGACCATTATGTGATCTGCTAGTCCCAACAACATGGTTTTTAATGATAGTCCTCTTTCATTTCATATGGGCATACCATCATTTGCAGCATTCTTCCATGATTAAACATGTGGATTGCTTCCACTTTTCAGGCATTATGAGAAACTCTGCAATAATCAGCCTTAGGTTAATTTTCGATTAGTTCCTTAGGATGAATTTCTAGAAGCAAAAAATTGCTGACTCAAAGGGGGCATGTTTATTTTTTAAGTATAAATGCAGTATTGAAAGCACTTGATCAAAGCATAAAAAAATTGCATGGTGGCTCATGACGGTTTTCAAAAGATCACTCACAGGATCAACATTTCTCTAGGTCCTTCAAACCGCTCCAATTCGGTGTCTTCTCTAGACTTGGAAGGAGAGTCTGTGTCAGAGCTTGGGGCAGGACCGACAGGGAGTAATGGAGTTGAAGCTCTGCAGCTGTTGGAACACGAGCAAGGTAACGTGCCCTTAAATAGTCGCTCACTTAGCAAAGGAGTTAGCTGATTGCAAGATTAGTGTGTTCACATGCGAGTTGGCTGTGTTGAGTAATAGAATAAATTTGTTTATATAATGACCCTTAAATTTATTTATTCATAGTTTTTTATAGTTCCCAACGTTCTTTGTTCTTTTTTTTTTTCTTTTCTTTTTTTTTTTTACTATTGGATGCATGCAACTTACCAGGGAGAGAGACAGAGGGAAAGTGAGAAAGCATCCTTCAGGGGGGATGGCCGCACCGCAGGCCCTTCACCTCCATTCTCCTCTCAGGATTTGGTTACGCATGCATATGGCTTAGCATGTTTTTCAAGCCACCAGGTCCGGTACTTGAACCGTGGTCGACTACATGGGAGTCCAGTGACATAGCCATTATGCCAGCTTCTGGCCAGTTCCTTCAGTTCTTAAACATGTGTTTAGTTGACAAGTGAATTATTTAGACTCCAGTTTCATGGAATAATCAATGTGATTTACTTTTAATTTTATAATATTTGATATTTCAATTTGGTCTTTTTTTTTTTTTTGAGAGATTTTTTTTTTTGCTATAGAGTATGTGCACCTGCCAGAAAAACAGAGACAGAGAGACTGAAAGTGAAAAATCACCTCCCAAAGGGTATGACCATGCCTTAATCCCTTCTCCTCCATTCTCTCAGGATCTTGGGCACGCACGCACATGTGCCCAGCGTGAGTTTAAGCCATTTGGTTCGGGACTCGAACCACTGTTGACTACATGGGAGTTCAGTGACATAGCCGTTACGCCAACTGCTGGTCCCTTAATTTGGTCTTATTTAAGGGATATGATAATAAATACTCAGGACTCAAGGAACTTAGAAGAGGGAGAGAGTGGTACACAACTTATTAAAAGTAACAGAAAGGTGCTTTGGCCATTCTCATGAGCAATCCATGTGGTTGAAAGTCAGGGAAAAGATCATTTGGAAAAAACAGTAGCCTTAAAGCCAGGCTGGCATTGCATGGGCCGAAGTTGGAGGTAGTTCATTCTAGATGAGGGAATGGATATAGCAAGTTAAAGAGATGGGAAACCATCGTTCTTATTCAGGTCAAGTAGAGAAGAATGAAGCCAATATTGATAAGTGGATGGACCCCTGTTATGGAGAGGTACAAGTCCATACTTCAGGAGCAAGCCAGAAGCTGTTGAAAACTCTTGGTTAGATGAGGATGAGGGTGATACCCTCTTATGCTTTAGCACAAATAATTTGAAAACATTTTTAGGGTTTTTTTAATTTGAACATCACTGCCTGAATATAGATGCCCTGACTAGGCTCCAGACATGATTCTTAGACTTTAGTGTTCATAAGAATGACTTGAGAACTTTTTTAAAATTTGTGTTTCTCAAGTCTCACTTCTAGAAATCTTGGTTCAGTCCATTTTTAGAAAGGAAAAGAGAATCACCATTGGAGTATGTAATGCTATTATTTACTGGATTGGTTTATCAGTATGTCAGAATTAAATTTGCTGCAGATAGCAGAAAAACTTAAAATGATATTAGTGTATGACAGAAGTTGAATGAATATCACCTCTTTAACAAATCTTCTGGATGATTCTGATGTAGGTGGTTGCAGTCTCTATTTTGTGAAATGCTTGGTTAAGAAGTGAATTGAGGACCAGCCAGTGGCACGGTGGTTAAAGTGGCAGGATCTCAAGTGGCTGAGCACATGGTTCGAGTCTCAGACTTGGCAGTTTGAAAAACAAGCCAGGTCTGATCCCCAAAATCAGGAGATAAGAATGGAAGAGGAGGGGTTGTGGCTTAGCCATCACCCCTGTGTGTGGGATGATTTCTCACTCCCACCTTCACATTGCCCCACCCCCAGGAACTCAACGTGTCCTATAGCTCCTCCCCCAAAAAAAAATTAGTTGAGGGATATTTTATATATATTCTGTTAGGAAAGACAAAGGGGAAATATTGGGTTATCAGAAAGTCATGACACATTTTCACAAAGAAGAAATACGTCATGACTTTTCCTACAACCCAATAGATGGCTAACCTAGGAAAAGCCCTTCTTAGAGTAGATTTCCTGTGAAGTTGGTATGTTGTGGGTTTAAATTTTGAAGCACAAAAAAAGTGAATTGAGAGAAATTGGTCTAGGTAGAAGAGAAAACTCTAGAATGCAGGAGGTAGTTATCCAATTAGCATGGGTTTATTAGTATTATCACAATAATCTACATACCAAGCCACCCCCAAACCATTTAGTTTTTGCCTTCAAGTCTGAGTCAGCTGATGGTTTCTTCTGGTTTGGACTGGGCTTAATTGTGCACCTATGATGCCCAGGGGTCAGGTGTGGAACATTCAAGCTTGATTGTGGCGTATTAAATACTTAGTGAAAATCAAATATGTGGCTTGGAGTTTAGAGACATAAGGTTCTTTAAAGTAGATTTAAAAATCATGACTGTGCTACCATTTTTAAAGTGCTTAATTTTATTTTTGCTAGCTACAACACAAGATAATCTTGACGATAAGCTAAGGAAGTTTGAAATTCGGGACATGATGGGACTAACAGATGATAGGGACATATCAGAAACAGTGAGTGAGACCTGGAGTACAGATGTCTTGGGAAGTGACTTTGACCCTAACATTGATGAAGATCGCTTGCAGGAAATTGCAGGTAACTGCTATTTAATGTCTCTGGAAGATTGATGTTTAGTTATTCATATCCACTTGCCCTTCACAGGAGGGAGCGTTAGTGCTATGACAAATGCGGCGCGTGTGTTAGCTGGGAAACAGATAATCTATGGAACAAGGCATTTGTACACTTTTTTCTTTATTTAAATATAAGTGGTATTTTTCCTTTTACATTTAACTGCTCTCCCTGCCCCTCAAAAAGAGAAAAACCAATCTTTCGAATTAGCTCCTCATCACATATTGTCTGCAGGGCATCGTATGTGTTTTTTTTTTTTTTTTTTTGAGAGGTTTTTGCTATAGTATGTGTGCACTCTCCAGACAGACAGAGAGAGACAGAAAGCGAGAAATCACCCCCTAGGGGGGATGGCCACGCTGCAATCCCTTCTCCTCCATTCTCCTCTCGGGATCTTGGGCACGCACGCACACATGCCCGGCATGAGTTTTAAGTCACCGGGTCCAGGACGCGAATTGCGGTTGACTACATGGGAGTCCAACGACATAGCCATTATGCTAACTGCTGGTCCCTCATATGTGTTCTTGATCTGTCTGTGGTTAGTATATTCTCATTTTGAGACTAAACACTTTACCTTAAGATGAAAATTCTTGTAATTTTAGTCATAAAACTTAATGCATAAAATCTTGGAATGATATGGTATTGAAGGTCTCTAAAGTAAATTCACATCTGGAATAATTAATTCCATTCCAATGGGTAACCAGTTAAATATTTTTTATTTATTCTTTTTTGTAGAGGTTTTTTTTGCCTTAGGGCACATGTGCTTGAGGGGAGCTGGCAGAGAAGAGACAGCGACAATGAGAGGGAAAGTGGAAGAAATTAGTAGCTGAAAGACAATCCCCCCAGGGATGGCCGTGCCACAGTTCCTTCTCTTCCCGGGATCTTGGGTACACACACACACGTGCCTGGCATGATTTTGAAGCCACTGAGTCTGGGAATTGAACCCCAGTCAGCCGTGTGGGAGCCCAGCAATGTAACTGCTATGCCATCTACTGGCCCATAATTTTTTTAAAGTTTATTTATTTTCTCCATGAGCAGGAGGACTGGAGAAAGAGAGACAGCAACGCCAGCAGTCTTTTCCCATGGTTCCCCCTGGCGTCTACCACGGGCATTCCCAGTATATTTAGGGAGGTCCCTGGTGTGATTCTAGAACCTTCTCCTATGAGTCAACCTTTCAGACCATTTTGTTTTACTTCTGCACCACCATCCAGCCCCCAAACTCAACAAGTTATTTACTTATTTTTTTATGTTAAGTTTGTTGAGGTACAGTTTACACATGTTAAAATTCACCCATGCCCAGCTGCAGTTGTGCACTGGTACCACCACTGGTTGAGATGCTGGAAGCTACATGGGAAGCCTTGGTTTGGTTCCTGAGCCAACCTGAACAAGCTGGGCATGATTACGCATGTAATAGTGGCTAGTTGGGAGGCTGGGGCAGGGGCATCACAATAGGACAAGATCCTGTCAGTGATTCATGTCTGTGTCCTCCCTAGCCCCCGGCCCCAATGAAGAAAAAATTTACCTTTTTTTAGGGTGCTGTTTTATGACTTCTGAGAGATTCATACAGTCTTATAACCACCATCTTCATTTTCTTTTTTTCTTTCATTTTTTCATTTTTTTCCCCCTTTACTCACAGGCTTTATTTACATTTGTCTACAGCATCATTTCCTCATGAAATGAACTAGTACAGCTTAAGCCAAATAAAATCATAATCATCTGAATTGTCTTTCAGCTACTATTAGCTAAATGTATAACCTTGCATTTGCTTAATACAGCCTAAGTTATAAATACAAAAAGAACACGAGAATAAACCATGGGTAACATATAAAATCTAGGAGATCAGCTGGGCAATTTAGAAAGCCTGAAGTACAGTCACAAGAGAGTAAAAGTTCTTGTGCAGCCTACAGTAAATGTAGCAATGAAAATTAAGACATTAAAAAAAATGGGAAAACTTGGGGCCTACAGATGGAGTGGTGGTTAAAGGTGCTGGACTCCCACATGGCCAACCATTTTGAGACCCGGACCTGGCGGCTGACTTTCTCACTTGTCCTCTCATTCTCTCATTCTGTCCTTTTCTGGTCAAATTTAAATAAATAAAGTTAAATAGAATAATTATTTTTAAAAAATGGGAAAACTCACTGTAAAAATATCATCAAAATATTTCTGCAGAAGATATTTTGCTTTCATATTTAGATTGGTGAAGAAAAAAAACACTTAAAAAAGAAGGTGCTGGACTCCCACATGGCCAACCATTTTGAGACCCGGACCTGGCGGCTGACTTTCTCACTTGTCCTCTCATTCTCTCATTCTGTCCTTTTCTGGTCAAATTTAAATAAATAAAGTTAAATAGAATAATTATTTTTAAAAAATGGGAAAACTCACTGTAAAAATATCATCAAAATATTTCTGCAGAAGATATTTTGCTTTCATATTTAGATTGGTGAAGAAAAAAAACACTTAAAAAAGACCCAGATATAATTTTTGTTGGGTGTGTCTACTAAATACTTTAAAATGTTTTTAATTTTTATTTAAATTGCAGTAGACATTTGTAAATAGAATTATTTTATTCAACTTTGTTAATTTATTTTTTAATTTGACCAGAGAGGGACAGAGTGAGGGGGCAATGAGAAAGCAAGCCACCAGGTCTGGGACTTGAACCACAGATGGCCATGTAGGAGCCCAATACCTTAACCACCATGCCACCTGCTGGCCCCTGACTTTTTTTTTTAATCACTGCAAATTTTAAACAAGTAGAAAGAGCAGATGGCGTCATGAACCCGGGGTACTCAGCACTCAGCTTCCACAATTAGACACACTCGGCCAGTTTTTCCCTGTCTGTTCTCTCATTCACTATCCCTTTATCCCCGCCCTCCATTATGTTTAGGCAAGTTCCAGACATACTGTGTTTGTAATTATTTCACAATAAAGCTTTGAAAGGTAACTTTTACCAGTTACTCTTTTTCAAAACTTTTTTCATGCACTGAAGTAGAATTCTTTTTATTAGTTTTAATCAAAAGCAGTAGAGCATCTTGAACTTGAGTATTTTTAATATGGATGTACAATAATGTTTAATCCTTTCTACTTGTATTTCTAAGTAGTGTAAATAGATTTCTTAATTGTTTTTGTATTACTTGTTCCAGATGCCAAAGTGGTATTGTTCTCGGCAGTAAGCTGTATTTGAGCAATAAGTTGTATTTGCAGTCAAACGAGTGCTCCAAAGATGTGTATTTTCCTGCAAATATATTTTATTGCCCTGAATATGTGGCTAATGTGCCAGGAGAAAACATATTTGGCTACTGTAACTTTCTGTGTTTAAATTTGAGTGTTTTTCATTTCTGTAGGACAATCATTTTTAGAAAGATATTAAGGACACACATAAAACTCCTGAAAAATGAAGTGAAAGCTAGTTGAAATAACTTGACCTAATGTGTTTCTCTGTGGAGAGTCAGAGATGAATAGGAAGAAACTGATGAAAAGGAGTTTGCACCTTTGTGGCCAAGTGGGAACTTGTGATCTTAGTGTTGTGCTTGATTGAAATTATACTCACGTTGGCTTCTTTTTTTGTGGAGAGAGAGATTTTGTTAGCTTAGTGTTTGGCTTTTCTCCACTGTCACAGTTCTGTGTCTGGATCTTTGTTAACCCTTTGCTCCCCACTGGTTATACAGGTGCAGCAGCAGAGAACATGTTAGGCAGTTTGCTGTGCCTGCCAGGTTCAGGGTCAGTGCTTCTTGACCCCTGCACTGGTTCTACTATATCAGAGACAACAAGCGAAGCGTGGAGTGTAGAGGTATTGCCAAGTGACTCAGGTTAGTATGCTGTCATTGTTTGCTTTTTCATTTGCACAGAAGCTTTAACTGTAAGATATCCTAATTTCTGTGTTTATGTATATTTTGTCAAATGTATATTTGACAAATGTGAGGCAATCACATTGCTAGGAGTTCTGCATATAAAATTAGTTTAGGATATTTTCTGTTCATTAAGAAGCAAATGCAGTGCTGGATAGCAGGCGTGCTCTGACTCGTGTCCCACTATTTTGGAAGCAGTTGTGAGTAGTTCCTTAGAGTTTCATGTGGGTCGCTCAGTTCAGTCCCACTCACTCATCCCAGAATAGGAGTAGCCATGTAGCTCAGACCCCGAAAGGTGAACTGCCTGATAGGCAGGCTTAGATTTTTTCCTTGACCCTTGACCCTTTAAAAAATGTCAAATGAGTTTTTGAAATATGTTTAAATGGAGACTGTAGTCCTGAGGATTCTTTTGCACAGTTATCATAAATGTATATAAAGTGTTTTATACTTTCTCTTTACTTAAGCATTGCATTTCTATTTTTTATTCTCATTATGAAGACAAATCTTTGCCATCATACAAATATAAGTAACTATATCTGTGTTACATTCTGTGTGATTTAGTTGACTCAAGAATATTTAAGTGATTCTGATACTGTTTTATAATGATAAAATGTTCAGACATGCTAACCTTGTCTGGGGACAAGTAGGAGACAATATCCTTAGCAGTTACTATTTTTAAGGAACTGGTTGGTTTAGTACTAAGTTACTGCATACTCTTGTCCAGTTTATATGTTAATCAATAGCATACTCTATGTGGTTAGTGAATTAAAAACAGAGTTTTTGCCTGTACACAATGAACTGGCCTATATTGGGATGAAAATCACAACCTTGACTTATTTAGCACTTAATCTAACTGGCTTTGTTGAAGTGGCCCGGACTTAGAAATCTATTTACACTGATTTCATTCATGCTCTGGTAGCTTTGTTTATCTGGATCACAAAAGCTGAAATTGTAGCATGCCAACAGAATCACTAATGTGACACCTCCTATCTTTTATTTAGAGGCCCCAGACCTAAAGCAGGAGGAGCGTCTGCAAGAACTGGAGAGCTGTTCTGGACTGGGTAGCACATCTGATGATACGGATGTCAGGGAGGTCAGTTCCCGCCCCAGCACACCAGGCCTCAGTGTTGTGTCGGGTATGTCTGTCTTGTTCTAAGGAATAGGGATTTGAAGGTGTTCTTCTCTCCGCCTGTTTATATAAAGTTGATACTGAAGAGGTTTTATTTAAGAGCTGAGGAATTTCCAGAAAGCGAAATGATTCTGTGGCACCTTGAATCTTTAGGAACTTAATGTGTGGCTTAGTAGAGCCTGCCGAAGAAATTTGCAAGCAGTCCCTCTATAGTTCTTTGTATTCTTGGTAGCCTCTGCTACTGTATTCAGGTATAACATGATAATTCTATTATGTTGTGTAAAGCAAGATAAGTATATTTAAATAATATGATAAAAGGTGCTAAAGACCTTACATGTGCAGAACTGGGACACACAATTTCAGAATGTTTAAATTTCTCCAGACTTCATTTACTTGTTGTGTAGTTATCTTGCTTTTCTGGTTGTTAATTTTTCATTTTTATTTATCTATTTTAAAGGCATAAGTGCAACCTCAGAGGATATTCCCAATAAGATTGAAGACCTGAGATCTGAGTGCAGTTCTGACTTTGGGGGTAAAGATTCTGTCACTAGTCCAGACATGGATGAAATAACTCATGGTAAGAAGGGAAAATGAGAGTGACTTGGAAATGATCACGTTTATGATTAAAACTGACACTGTCACGCTGGAGAGACAGAGAGATAGAAAGCGAGAAGTCACCCCCAGGGAGAATGGCCATGTCGCAGTCTCTTCTCCTTTAATCTCTTTTTTGGGATTTTGCGTGTACACACACACATGCCTGGCTTGAGTTTTCTAAGCCGCCAGGTCTGGGACTTGAACTGCGAATAACTACATGGCAGCCATCTGCTGGTCCTGGCTAAGTAAATGTTGATATATCCACTTATTAGAATTTATACATGTCTTTTTTTTTTTTTTTTTTTTTTAAAGACTGAAATAATGGGTCAGCTGGTGGCATGGTGGTTAAGGCATTTTGGTGCTATGTGGCTGACTACATGGTTCACGTCTTGGACCTAGTGGCTTGAAGTACACTCTGGGCACATGTGCACCCAGAATCCTGAGAGGTAAAGAGGGGAAGGGATTTGGTGCGGCCATCCTCTCTGTGGTTGCTTTTTTACTTTTCATCTTTGTCTCTCAGTGAACGCACACACCCTGTAGCCAGAAAAAGAGAAAGAGAAAGAGGAGAGAGAGAAAGGGAAGGGAAGGGAGGAAAAGAAGGAAGAAGGAAGAAAGAAAAATAACCTGTAAAATAGAACATATTAGGTCTAAAAGTTAATAGAATTTTATATACAAAATGATAAGCCATTAGAAAATCTGGAAGGAAATAGTACAGTTCCCCTGTGCTGACTTCTGGCTCATTCTCACAGTTTGCCCTCCTGTTTTAGGTGCCCATCAGCTGACTTCTCCTCCTTCTCAGTCAGAGTCTCTGCTTGCCATGTTTGACCCACTGTCTTCACATGAAGGTAAACCTGGGAAATGCACTCTCTGACCTTGTAGACAGAAGAGAGAGACCAGAGCTCTTTGTTAATGCCTTTGTTGGATTAGTGGGTCTCAGTTACAGAGCTTTATTTTTCTGTGTTGCAGGGGCTGCTGCTGTGGTAAGGCCTAAGGTTCACTATGCTAGGCCATCACATCCACCACCAGATCCCCCAATCCTGGAAGGAGCTGTGGGAGGAAATGAGGCCAGGTTGCCAAACTTTGGGTCCCATATTTTGACTCCAGCTGAAATGGAGGCATTCAGGCAAAGGCACTCTTACCCTGAGAGACTGGTTCGCAGCAGGAGCTCTGATATAGTGTCTTCTGTCCGACGCCCTATGAGCGACCCCAGCTGGAACCGACGTCCAGGGAATGAAGAGCGAGAACTCCCTCCGGCTGCAGCCATTGGTGCTACTTCTTTGGTGGCTGCCCCTCACTCATCATCTTCATCCCCCAGTAAGGACTCTTCAAGAGGAGAGGTACGGGACCCGGGCCATGTTAGAATCTGCTGTCATGGTGGCCAGCCTTAGTGTTGTGTCTGCTTGCTTCTCTTGATATCTGAAATTAATGCAGGTTGTATAAACCTGGGAGTAAGGATGGACAATACCTTCAGTCGTGAAGATGATTTGTCTGTCTACTGTATTCACAGCCACAACCCATAAGAAACCTATGTAACTTTGGTTTTGTAGTAATACTGTTTTACAAACTTTTTATGACTCTCTTAGCTTTACCTCAAGCAATTTTGTATCTAATTTTTTTTTAAAGTATGTTCATAGTGTTTCTCTGAGCTGGTTTCATAGGATGCTATTTTTTTATTTTGAGACAATCATAAATTTACAAAAAAGCTGCAAGTATGTTAAGAAAACATTTCCTCGTGTGTCAAGTCCCAGACCTAGCACGTTGCTTTCTCACTTTCTCTGTCTGTCTCTCTCATTTCTCTCTCTCTCTCTGGTGAGCGCACGTGTCCTATAGCAAATTAAAAATCATCATCATCATCATCATAAATAAAATTAATTCTTTAAAAACAAACACGTTCTCTCCATTAACAGCTAAATTGCCAGCCTGTGCTCTATCACCCTGAATACTTTGGCTTAAGTTTCCTACAGATAGGTACATTCTACACATCAGTTATAATCACCCATTGATATGTTTCTACCACCTAATTCTCACACCCCATTCCCACTTAGAATATATCTCATTTAGAATATATCTCATTTAGAATATATCATTTTTAGTTGTCATGTTTTTTGGTCTTTGTCCAGAATACTTCCTCAGTTTTTTCATGACTTTTTATGTGAGAAAGAGTTTTTTTTCCTCTCTCTCTTTTCTCCCCTCCCCCCAGGATCTCTTCCTCCTCTTTTCGGTTGGGCTGGGATCTGAACCCTGGCCTCCCGTAAGGCCTTGGCCTCTAAGCAGCAGTGACTTAGCAGCTCACATCACCGTGACTTAGCTCTTTCATTAACTTTTGTGACTCTGACATTCTTGAAAATTACAGGCCAGTTATTTTTTAGAATGTCCGTCAATTTGAGTTTGATGTTTCCTCATGATTATTTGGTTTATTAATCGTTGACAGGAATATCATCAGAGCAACGCTGTCGTCTTTTTATTGCCTCCTGCCTGGCAGCACACAAATTTAATTTGTCCCATTACTGTGGTGTTCATTTGGACCATTTCATGAAAGTGTTGTCTGCCAGGATTCACCACGCTAATGTTACTCTTTTTTCCTTTGTAATGAATAAGTCTTTTTTGGGGGAGGAACTTGGAAAATATATAACTATCTGTTCTTCATCAGATTTTAATTTGATTATTTATTATACCTGGTCTTCCAGTTTTCTATTTAGTGTGTTTGTTACGATCATTTATCTTGAAACTCAGCTGTCCCTGATTTGGCCAGTGGGTGCTCCGTTATGCTGCCTCTCGGTTCCTTTGACACAGTTCTGCCATTCTTTAAGCATGTTTTTGTTTAGGGGGGGCCACCTACAGTCCCTTCTCTCCATTTATCTCTGCTTTTGGGACCTTGGGCATACATGCACATGTGTTTGGTATGTTTTCCAAGCTGCTGGGTCTGGGACATGAATGTGCATTTGGCCCCATGGGATCCAGCCAGCCAGATATCCACAAGGCCACTGGTATTTTTAGAATTTTGTATATGAAAACATGGGAAGTAACTGAGTGTCCTGGTCACATGATAGGCTAGTAAAGTAATTATAGATCTTGCCCTCGGGTAGGGTGTGTTAATGGTAACTCAGTATAATTGGTGGTCAGAACATGAACTTTTGGCCCAGCTGTGGTGGTGCAAGCCTTAGGATTCTAGAGTGTGAGGCCAGAGCTACATGGAAACTCAGGTCTGGATCTTGGACCAGCCAGAGCAGGCTGGGTACAGTAGTACACATCTAATCCTAGCTGACTGTGGGTCTAGGAAGAGAATTCCAATAGCAAGACTATGAGAGATACCTCTCTCTCTCTCTCTCCATTATTCCCATATGCTTATGTGTGTGTGCTCTCTCATTAAAATAATAATAATAATAATAATAATAAAAAACAGGGCCATATGGTGGCATAGTGGTTAAATGTAAAGCTCTGCAAGTCACTGCCACATGGGAAGGTTCCCTGTTTAAGTCTAGAGGCCTTCCTCAATACGCCAAGCATGTCCTTGCCTGTGATCTGAGCTGGCTAAGAGTGACAGTAGATTGTGGCATCAAGATCTGTTGAGGTTCTCTGTCTGCCTCTCTCATTCATGGAAGAATGAGATAAACTTAACAGACAGACAGGAACTTGGAAGTTGGTCAGGTGTAGGTTTGAGTCTCAGCTGTGTAACTTTGGGGAAGATGGGAAGATAATGCTTTTCACCCTCACGTTTCTTATCCATAAACAGGAATTTTAATAATAGGACCTATCTCCTGTGGGCTTTGTGAAGATTGAAGGAGATACTGTGTGTCTGTATGCTCAGTGTTTGGCCTATAGTAAATACTCATTTTTATTATGGTTATTGCTAGCGTTTCTATCTCACCTCCTCCCTAAAGTCTATTTGCACTGCATTTACTTCTCCCATCAGTATTTACTGAGCACCTACTCTATACGAGACTCTATATTAAGCTTTTTGGTTTGTTTGTTTTGAATTTTTTGCAGTAGGTTGCATGTACTCACCAGAGAGAGGGAGGTGGGGGCAGAAATCATCCCCTAGAAGGATGGCTATGCTGCTGCAGTACCTTTTCCTCCAGTCTCCTCTCAGGACTTGGGGCATGCACGCAGTGCCCAGTGTGATTTTCAAGCCACTGGGTCTGGGATGTGGACTGCACAGTTAGCCTTGTGGGATCCAGTCACCTTAATAGCTTTTAATTTACTTACAGTAATGAGATAGCACCTCCCTTTTAGCTTATCACAGTCTGGTGTCTGAGGGTGTGCTTCCATGTTCCCAAGTTGTCTGCATGGCAGTAAGGACAGTTTTAAGGCAAACAAGACTGGTTTTTATATTTTAGACTTACTGAAAGACTTTTGTAGTAATTTATTCTGCTCCCTACTCCAAATAAAGCATCAAACTTTTTCTACAGACTGAAGAACGCAAAGATAGCGATGATGAGAAATCAGACAGGAACAGACCTTGGTGGAGAAAACGTTTTGTTTCAGCCATGCCTAAAGGTAATTTTATAAAATATTAGAATGCTGAATTAGCAACAAGGAGCAAAGCCCCCAAATTTCTTTCAGAGAGCCAGTATCTCAACTCCTCTGTGAGGCTTGCCGGGCTTTTTTTCTAGCTGGTTTGAGGATGTAGACATTGGTTTTACACAGATGAATGCTGAAGTAGAGCTTTAGAAATGTTCTGTTCTTTGCAGGAAGGGGTGGTGGTTTCATAAGTAGAAGTCATGCTGGTCACATACCATTGAAGTTAAACAAGTAGGACTTTTGACTTACATATTGCTATTAATTACTGTAAAAAAATGGGATGCTGTTGGTAACCAAACACTGAAAATCCATACTTCACATTCCTGGAGTCAATTTGACCTTTTTATGTCTATGTTCATTAAGAATATTTATACCCTAGCTGTCAGTGAGTGTTTACTATGGAAGGCAGTTGTATAAAATTGTTTTCTTTTTGGTGAGTAACCTGGCATCATTTGAGTTGGCAAACGCATCTCTCCCTGAAAGGAGAGAGCATCCAGGAGTAATGAGGGGCTTCTTCCAAGGGCCTCTCCTCAGCACTGTGGGTCCCCGGAGCTGAGGCAGCTGCTCTCACGCCCCCACACAAGCCCACCTGATAAGAGGAGGGAACAAGGCTGGGAGTTTTGCTTGTGTTGTTTTTGAGCATAAGAAGCAGTGGTTTTTGATTTAGTCCCAACAGATTCCTGCTAAATCTTCCTTCCTATGGCAGAAGACTCCGAAACACATTCTGAAAGCTGCTTAGTTAAGGACCTTCAGTGCTATTTTAAGAACAGTTATCTCAATCGACACTTCCCATTTTTTAGCTTTTAAACTCTTCACCCTCTTTTCACTTAGAAATGTTGGCACACCAGTTAACTTCCGAGTAGTGCAGTATGTTATATGTCACACTACTGACTTTATTTAATTTCCAGCTCCTATACCATTTAGAAAGAAAGAAAAACAAGAAAAAGACAAAGATGATCTGGGGCCTGACAGATTCTCAACACTCACAGGTTTGTAGACCCATGGACTTCCTGGCTCCTTCATTCCCAGAGCACATATTTCATAACACTTTTTCTTGGGTGCCATAGCGTTGCCTTTTTAGAAGAGTGTGTCTGTATGTGTTCAGTGGGGAGTGTGTTCTTCATAGCTCTGTGGTTTCCACGTGGTGGCCACAGTGACTCTCAGTGTGCTCTTCTTGCAGACCCCACCTCCATCATCATCCTCATTACCATAACTTCCGTTCATAACGAGGCCCCTGACCCCGAGCCTCTAGGCTACCCTCCAGCTCATCATTAGTGGGATGATGACGCAGTGCCTTTTAGGGGTGACGGTGTTCATGCTGTGCATGCTGTATCTCGGATCACTGATCTCTAACCTTGATCTTAGAACTCTAAATTTATTTCTGTCTATAGCTTGTTCTGGATTGTTCAGGATCATAGTGAAATTCTCTTTTACCTAGTTAATTCCTTTTTGTGGCAAAGTGTTTCTTCAAACAATATCATAAATGCCTACCATTATAATAAAACTTTTTTAATTCACTAATTTTTTACAGCTTGAGTCATTTTAATAGTCATTGCTGTCTGACTCAAGGAAAGTATAACTAGGACATGGGTTTTTACCTTGTTCAGCCTTTGTATTTCTGCAGCTTTTGGGGGGCATAGTTTGAATGAGCACCCTGAAAGGAAAGAGTTTAAGAAGTAGCGTTAAGGACCAGCTTTGAGTTTGACAGCTGTGTCTTGTTTCCAGTGGCTACAAGGCATCTAGATGGAAGTTCATTTCTCACCTCATGTTTTCATATCTTGATTTAAAATAATGTTATCTTACCAAGTTGAAATGAAGATTTTTCAGTAATAAATGAGATAGATTTCAAAAGAACATTCTGCTAAAAGAGTTCAGCGAGTACAGGTAGAATCCCAATTTAATGCATATGATTTCAGTGACTAGTTCTGTATGTTTAGAACTGTTTCCATGTCCTAGCAAATGCATCTGTGCTTTATGCATCTGGGTCTTATCAATATGGTGATGTCCCTAGAATAAAGGTTTTTGAATAGCAGGAGATGTCCAAGAAATCACCCCCCAGGAGGGATGGCCATGCCACAGTCTCTTCTCCTCCTTTCTCTTCTCAGAATTTTGGGCACACAGACATATGCCTGACGTAAATTTTAAGCCACTGGGCCCAGCACTTGAACTGTGGTTGACTATGTGGGAGTCCAGCGATGTAATCATTATGCCATCTGCTGGCCTCTAAATGTTAAGATTCTTACCATTCCATAACTTTTGCCACTTAGCTACTGTTTTTTATTTATTTATTTTTTTTCATGTTCTTTCCCAACCTTTTCCCTTATTTGTTTATGGCTTTTTCATAATTGAATTAGGTTATGTATGTAACTTTGTGATTTTTTTTTTTTAACCACATGTTTTTGTATGCCTTCTCCCAATTTCTGCTAGACATAAGTTTGTTTATAATTTTTTTTTGGCTATAAAATATTCTATTGTATGATTTTCCTACAGTGTAAACATTCTCTTACTGTTGGACATTTACATTGTTCTCAAGTTTTTACTGTGAAAGTAGTGCTCACAACTTTGTGTAGTTGGCATTTTTGATTTAATTAACTTCTTGGTGTAGCATTTTTAAAGTTATAAGCAACATTATGGCCTTCATTGTGTTTAGCCAAATTGTATTGTCCTTTTTTAGAGCCTTCAACAGCACTAAAAAATAACCAAAAAGTACTTACCTTTCAAAACAAGATTCTGTAACAATAAAAGTTTTATCAGATCACATTTTGGAGAGGCTAGCTATGATTAAGAATCTTTTATCATGAATAAAAATATCATTAAAGCAGAAATATTAAATTACTTTGGAAATTTTTTCTGTATATAGTTTACTACAATTTTTTGGAGGTATAAATACCAAATTTGTTTCATGGAAACAAAAGAAGAGCCCGATAGAAAGGTATTTGACTTCTCTGTGCCTTGGTTTCCTCTTCTATAAAATGGGGTGATCATAGCATCTTCCCATGAGATTGTTTAATAATTAAGATAGCCCATATGAGGGGCTTAGCATAGTACCTGGCACATAGTAAGTGCTCAGTAAATGTTTGGTGCTTTTGATGTTGGCTGCTATTACTTACACACCTACAGACACATATAATTTAGGGATTTAGAATTTTTTAAAAGTGGGATTCTATCAGAACAAGGATTTTTATGGCTACCTACTTGGCCTAGACTCCAGAATAACATTTTTGATTTGCTGATTTTGTTGACGAGATTAAATCCTGTCTGTAAACAGAGATGCATTTACAATTGCGATGAGGTTGTCCCTGTGCATCCCAGGTACAATTCCAGCACTCCCCACAAATGTCTAGATTTCCTAGAGTGCCTCTGACAACCGTGCTTATGGAAAGGTGCTCTGTCCCAGCAACTGCACTGTCAAGGTGAGATCTAGTCAGAATAGGAATATCTGTTGTTTTCAGATGTGCTGCAGAGATTTATGAAGGAAGAATTGGAGAAAGGCATTATTTTTTATTAAAAAGACTTTAAACCTAAGTTTGAACAGTTATTTTTTTTTCTTTCTTTAGCATGGAGATGTCTGAATAAATGAATTCTGCATATAAAAATGCATTATACGGTGTTCTGTTAGCACAAATTGCTAATAAGTGATTTGAGTGTAAACATTTTAGAAACCCATCATCCATTCAGTCTGCACTGAACTTTGACACTGTCATGCAGAATTCTGGTGTTGAGAAAGTGGAGCTCCTCCTCCCAGTTTCCTGCTTTGGCAAGGCTCCTCAACCTAGGAATAAGACGAGTCGGCAGCTGCATGGTGCCTCTTAACATTGAGATATGTGCTCTTTTTAAGTCTTGCCTCCTAATCCGCCTTTGCGATTATGCTGCTGGTGTCATACTAACGTCAGAGTTGGCACAGACCAAAGGAGCTAATTCTCTCTCTCCTTTCTCCTGCAGATGATCCCAGCCCTAGACTCAGTGCACAAGCTCAGGTTGCTGAGGATATTCTGG
>NW_006160089.1:2990544-2993460 GCF_000334495.1 Tupaia belangeri chinensis
AGGAAGGCCATTAAACGGACCAGCCCCAGTGAAGGAGCAGTTACAAACTATGAAAGTGCAGGTGAAAATCATAACAAAGGTTTGAATAGCGGCTTTTATATCAGAGACAAGGTCATCTGGATTTAAGTAGCCTATAAAGAAAGAACAACTAGGGGAATCAATTTCCTATCTCAAAATGAAGACTTTGTAACCAATCAGATAAACACTATACTCTCTCACTAAGCCTGGGTGCCTCCAGATGTTCAAATGCCTTAGAGTTGTCATCCCATGAGTCTTGAGTTACTGGACCAGAATCAGGGCCTGCTTTCACAGGAGGAGGTTCTATTGGGTTGTTGGAAAAGTCATGAAGCGTTTTTGCCCAGAAAAATATGTCATGACTTTTCCAATGACCCAATATTTCTCTTTCTGCAGAACTTTAATTTTTTTTTTTTTTTGAGGTTTTTGCTATAGGGCGCATGTGCTCACCAGAAAGACAGAGACAGAGAGACAGAAAGCCAGAAATCACCCCTCTTGGGTGATGGCCATGCTGCAATCCCTTCTTCTCCATTCTCCTCTCGGGATCTTGGACATGCACACACACGTGCCTGGCATGAGTTTAAGCCGCTAGGTCTGGGACTCGAACCACAGTCGAGTACATGGGAGTCCAGCGACATAGCCATTACGCCAACTGCTGGTCCCCCAGAACTGTAATGTTATCCAGTTAGACACTGTCAAGGTAGCTGTGGAAGTTGACCTTTGGGACAGGTTAGCCATTGTTGCATTGTACCTTTTTATTTTTTTTTTTTTTGAGAGAGAGAGATTTTTTTCCACAGGGTACATGCACTTGCTGGAGAGACAGAAAGCAAGGAATTCCCCTAGGGGGAACGGCCACACCGTAGTCTCTTCTTTTCCATTCTCCTCTTGGGATCTTGGGCAAACGTACCCGGTGTGAGTTTCAAACCGCCAGGTCCAAGATTTGAACCATGATCATGGAGGAGGAGGGTCCAACGACTTAACTATTACACCATCTGCTGGTCCCAGCTTTGTACCTTTATTTACTTATTTATTTATTTTATTTTAAGGATTCTGTTTTTCTCACAGAATACTAAATAGCTTTCAGAAAAATATTGTACAGTCCCCAAGATAAATTAAGGGGAAACAAAGGTGTATTTAAAAGTATAAATAGTATACTGCTATATTCATACTTACATCTATATAGATTATCTTCTCCAGGAATTTTCAGTAAACAGATAACATCAACTGGCTCTGAGGAGGAGTTCTAGGGAGTCTGAGAAGTAGGAGTGAGGGAGAAGAGAACGTTTCCTGCTTGATGTTGGAAAGTGTTAGTTGAAAGAGTACGATGATCCAGATTTTCTCTCTCTCCTACACACGTTTCCCTGCTTGATGTTGGAAAGTGTTAGTTGAAAGAGTACGATGATCCAGATTCTCTCTCTCCCTACACATTGGCTGTTAACGTTTGCCACATTTTCTCTATATAGATTTTGACTGAAACATTTGAAATCATCTCCTAAGAATTATATTTTCTTATATAAACATAGTATCTTTATACATTTAAGGAACTTTTTGTGCCTTTTCATTTTATACATATATGCATTGTCTTTTTCATTTTTTTAAGGCATGGTGCTTTAGATTTTATTATCATGATTATTTTTTAGTTTGCTATAGGGGTGTGTTCACCAGAGAGAGACAGATTGGAGGGAGTGAGAAAGCGAGAGAGAGGGGGAAAGTGAGAAAGCAAGCTGCCAAGTCTGGGATTTGAACCGCAGTTGACCATGTGGGAATCCAGCACCTTAATCAGCATGCCACCTGTCGGTCCCTTAAGATAAGGTTTTGCTGTGTTGTGGTCCCTCTTGCCTGGACCTCCGCAGTAGCTGGGACCACAGGTGTACCACCACACTTGGCTGTTTTTCGACAGAGTCTCGCTGTGTTGCCCAGGCCAGCCTTCAGTTTGCAGTCCTCCTGCCTTAGCCTCTTGAGTCATTGGGATTCCAGGCACACAGCACTTCGCCCAACCTTAAGGCTGGATTGGGAATCGAACTTTGGCTTCACATGTGGTTCTAGCCTGTGGAGCATAGTATCTTGGCAGTGTACACCCCTGTACCAGGCCTGTGTTATCCTTTTTAAAATGTTTTACTAGTTTTGGCCCTAAGATGTGTGCACTCACTGGAGACAGAGAGAGGGAGAGGGAAAGTGAGATATAACTACCCCTCTAGGGGGATGGCCACATTGCAACCCTTTCTCCTCCATTCCCTTTTTAGAATTTCGGGCACACTCGTATGTACATGCACCTGGAGTGTTTTTCAAGCCACTGGGTCTTGGACTCAAACCATGAAGTTCTCCTTGTGGTATCCAGCCACCTTAACCAACATGCTGCTTTGGTTAATTAAAAACTAAAACAACTGTGGGAACCACAGCTCTTACCTTGCTGTGTTCGTGTTAGTCCTCTGGCTCATTCTTGGGCGTGGTGGGAAGAACTCTGGTGATTAGAATCCAGAGATGGAGCAGCTCGGTCATTGGCTAACTGAGGGACTCAGCACAGGCCAGCTGCTGACAGGCAGGAAGCCCTGTCTTAACGTGATCGTTTTGGGTAAAAGGATTTTTGAGATCTGTTTTTTGTTCTGTGGTTCAGTGAGTCTGATTACAAATACTAACTTTATTAAGTTAAAACATACTTTTCTCTTTTTTTTGGAGAGATTTTCGCTATAGGATGCGTGCACTCGCCACACAGACAGAGAGAGACATAGAGACAGAAAGCGAGAAATCACCCCCCAGGGGCTATGGTCACGCCGCAATCCCTTCTCCTCCATTCTCCTCTCAGGATCTTGGGCACACACGCACACGCGCCCGGCATGAGTTTTAAGCCACCGGGTCCGGGACACGAACTGCGGTTGACTACGTGGGAGTCCAGCGACATAG
>NW_006160089.1:2993516-2995847 GCF_000334495.1 Tupaia belangeri chinensis
CGGAAGAAGTAAAACCTTTCTCAACAACTGTCTTGGCACATTATTATCCTTCATAACTTAAGTGTTTGAAGTTTTCTTCTTTCATTTTCCCAAAGAACTCTTACTGTAGGACAGTGTTAATTTGCCGAGTTACTCTGAATATTTGCCAGTACCAGCTTTTTCCATATTCACTCAGCTGTCCTTTTCTCGGGGGTGGGTTTTGTGTAGAAGTTATGGGTGATGGTGAAAGTGCACACGACTCTCCCCGTGACGAAGCACTGCAGAACATCTCGGCTGATGATCTCCCAGACTCTGCCAGCCAAGCGGCCCACCCACAGGATTCAGCTTTCTCCTACAGGTATTTCTTTTATGGGATTTACGACTTTTGGGCTTGCACTTTGCAGCACCATTGTAGTCACTTCCAGTCAAGTGATCTCATTGAGTCACTTAATAAACATATAAAATAGAGAGTTAAGAATGAAATGCCATTTACAAAGAAGGCTTTGCTTCATCTGTGGATGTTATATACCAAAGGCTTTAATTCAGAGATTAAAAACAACTCCTGTGCCCACAGGAGCCACATAAGTCATTGAAATGAAATAAATTGCAGCCCCGCCCATGCCAAGCCCCCAGTCCACATGAAAAATGTCAGGCGAGAACAGAGAGAGGAAGCAGGGTCCCGGTCGAGTTGGCAAATCCCCATGGTCTCTGGTAAACCTGCAGCAGCTTGTCAGCCTTGGTGTTCCCTAGTTCCCTGTTTCTAATGGGGCTGACAGAGAAAGTGGCTTCAGATTCTCTAAGTGTCATCTTTGTTTGATAAGGAAACTATGTTTTCTCAGATAAGGAGCATCAGTTTTAAAGCACTGGTTAATTTTTTTACTCTAGAAATAGTCAAACATGCACAAGAACAACCGATACACCCATTACCTAGATGCAGCAGTTACTAACACTGTTTTCATTCTGTTGTTGTTGTTGTTGTTCTTTTAGAGGATTTTGCCGTAGGGCACATGCATTCACCAGAGAGAGAGATATGGGGAGAGGGAAAGTGAGAAATCACTCCCTAAGGGGGATTGGCCACACCACAGTCCCTTCTCCTTTATTCTCCTCCTGGGATTTTGGGCACATAAACAGGCCCAGTGTGACTTTCAAGCCACTGGATCTGAGACTAGAACCACAGTCAGCCATGTGGGAGTCCAGCAACATTACTACACCATCTGCTGGCACCTAATATTATTTCAGATTTACCTCCTCTAGCCATTTTAAAGCAAACTCTAAATAATGTATCATTTCATTTATAAATATTGTGAAGCTTTGTAATGGTTGTTCCTACTGTAAAATTGAGGGGAGTAACAGAATTTTTATTTTCTGTCTTATTTTGCTAAAATTCATCAGGTGACTTTACCATTGTGTATTTTATGAGTCTTTGCAAAATGAGTAAGTAATATATTTAGTCAGCTTGATTTCTAAATTACTTATTTAATGGTAAAAATACTGATAGGGAGGAACTCTGAGCTGGTCAGATGAGGTAGACGAATGATAACCCTGCAGAGGAGGAGCAAACTCTTGCCTATTCTCTAAGGTGCTCAGATTGCTTTCTTTGGTTAGCAGATTCGAACATTCTAAAGAAGTTCTGGGGCCGACAGGTGCTGTGGTAGTTAAGGTGCTGGACCTCCCACATGACTGAATATGGTTCAAGTCCTGGACCTGGTGGCTTGAAAATCTCTCTAGGCGTATGTGTTTGCATGCCCAAAATCCCAGGAGAATGGGAGAGAAGGGATTATGGCATGGCCACCAACCTCCTCCCTTACCCTTCCAGCCTCTATATGACAGTGGAGCCAATGGAAGGGCCAACCTTGGATCCTGAGTTGATAAGAACATTCTGGGCATGCCCTTGTACACTGTGCTTCTGGCTGGCTGGGAGGCTGGGGGAGGGTCATGACATGGTAGAATCTTGTCCAGGGTACCTGTCCGTTTATCTCTCATGAAAGAAAGAAAAAAATGAAACTTAAGAAAATACAAACTTAAGAAAAATAAACAAGAATGGATTTCTTGTCTGGTGGTAAGCTGTCTTGTGGCAGAATCAGCATTTTCTATGAAATGTAATAGAAGGCTTTTTTTGGGGGGGGGGCTAGAATGCACTCAGCAGAGAGAGAGGGAGGAAGGAAAAAGCACCCTCCATGGGTAATGGTCACACAGCAGTCCTTTCTCCATCTCTCCTTCCACTTGGGATTTTGGGCATGCATGCTTGTGTTTCTCTCTTTTTTATTTATTTATTTATTTATTTATTTTTGAGAGCTTTTTTTTTTTTTTTTTTTTTTTGGTTTTAAGGCCCCTGCCCTCCCCAGAGAGACA
>NW_006160089.1:2995891-3010470 GCF_000334495.1 Tupaia belangeri chinensis
GGCCATGCCGCAATCCCTTCTCCTCCATTCTCCTCTTGGGATCTTGGGCGTGCACGCACACGTGCCCGGAGTGAGTTTAAGCCAAGTCCGGGACTTGAACCACGGTCGACTACCTGGGAGTCCAGTGACATAGCCATTACACCTACTGCTGGGCCCCATGCTTGTGTCTCTCAAGCTGCCAGGTCTAGGGTTTCAGTCACACAGTTGGCCATGTGGGATCTGGCTGCCTTAACCACCAGGTCATGGAGCCGGCCCAAAGGCATCCTTAATTGGGAAACTGGCATGGTTCTGATGACTTCTGTGGTCCCTCCCAACTCTGGCACAATGTGCTTTTCTAACCTCCTAGTGCTTGTCAGCGAACTCAGAATCTGATAAAAGGTAAAAAAAAAATTTGTTGTTTAATGGAGTCTGGTGACTTTGAATGGTCCTTGGTTGGAGTACTTTTATAACCTTGCTCCTCAGGTAATTAGAAAACCTCTTTTAAGCAAGGTGTCAGTAAGTTAAAAATTAATATTTTTTTGGGACCAGCAGTTAGCATAATGGCAATATCACTCAGCTCCCATGTAGTCAACCGCGATTCGAGCCCCGGACCCAATGGCTTAGACTCACGCTGGGCACGTGTGTGTGCGTGCCCGAGATCCAATGAGGAGAATGGAGGAGATGTGACTGTGCATGGCCATCACCCCAGGGGGGTGAATTCTTGTTTTCTGTCTCTCTGGCGAGCGCACGCGCCCTATAGCAAAAACCTCTCAAAAAATTTTAATATTTTTTTTAAAGACCATTTGAAACATTTATGTCCCAAAGTATATTAAATTATATAGAAAATACTCATAAAACATGACTGTATCATTTGATGAAAAAATTAGTGTGTTTTCTACTCGTTCTTCAGAGATGCAAAAAAGAAACTGAGGCTTGCTCTTTGCTCTGCGGATTCAGTTGCCTTCCCAGTGCTGACCCACTCGACGAGGAACGGGCTGCCAGACCACACAGACCCAGAAGGCAAGTCACTGCGGAGAAATTTACTTTTCTCTGTGTTTCTAGGTTGAACCACATGAAATGGCCAGGATTTGACTTTCGTGGGTTAGCCTCATACATGTATCATATATTAGGGCACTTATGGGCCCTTTGATTACTCACAGTTCATTGCAGCTTTTCTCATTGAGAGTGGCAGCGCCAGCTTAGCTCTCATGAGAAAACAGAGGGGACATTTCACTGAGAGGAATCCCTGGACATGCTCATAACAACAGAGTTCTTATTCTTTATTTAGACAACGAAATTGTATGCTTCTTAAAAGTTCAAATAGCCGAAGCGATTAACCTACAAGATAAGAACCTAATGGCTCAGCTTCAAGAAACCATGCGTTGTGTGTGCCGCTTTGATAACAGGACTTGCAGGAAACTGCTGGCATCCATCGCTGAGGACTACAGGTAATGTCCCCACCTGTGCGGCCTGCAGGCCTGGATCTAGGCTTACGACAACGTGCTTGGCTGTGTTCACCTGGATGTAGTTTTCCAAGCAACACTTCCAGAAATGTAGTTAAGAATGAGGAGCTCATGCTAATAAAGAAGTGCAATGTACTTCATTTTTATACAAAAACAAATAAAGAGGTCTGCCTATATTTTGAGGCCAGGATGACTAGGCTATTATTTTCTTTCCTCCTTTCTTTTCTTTCCTTTTCTTTCTTTCTTTATTTTTTTTGGCAAAAGAGCATTCAGGGGAGAGAGATTTTCTTTTTTTTTAAGAGATATTTTTGCTATAGGATATGTGTGCTCACTGGAGAGACAGTGAGAAATCAGCCTGCAGAGGGGATGATCACACTGTAGTCTGTTCTCCATTCTCCTCTCAGGATCTTGGGCATGCATGCATATGCACCTGGCATGAGTTTTAAGCTGCCAGGTCCAGGACTCGAACTGTGGTCAACTACATGGGAGTCCAGCGACGTAACCATTATGCCATCTGGTGGTCCCAAGAAAGAGATATTTTTAATAGGATCCCATGGCATCTGATCTCTCGGCCCCATCTTCTAGTTAGCTAAAATCACAGGTGTGTGCCACCACATCTAGCCTATTTAGGTCACTTGACCCAATTAGGTAGGGCCAGGAACCGAACTGTTGCCTCCCACATGACCTCGGCCACGGCACAGAGATGCCCTCCCACTTACACCACTGTGGCTGCCCCCCTTTTTCTACCCTTCTCCAGATGCCATTCCCTTTCTAGTGGTTATGGAGGCAAATGTAACTACGCTGCTTAGGCAGTGAGGGGGGTGGGGAGTCAAGGCTTAGAGAACAGGTGCTCTAATGACATTTACATTTAGACTGAAAGCAAATGGTGTGGATGTTTAATGACCTAGTGGTATATAACCTATATTTTGTTGTTATTTTTAGTCTTCTGTAACAGTGACTGTTTTATAAAGTATGAGGTTGGCCCTACCAGCGTGGAGGCCATTCTCCAGCATAAACTAGACCAAGTACGTGAAGGCACTTAACCACAGGTGGTGAGTTCGGCAGTCAAGTGCTCAGCCCAGCAGAGGAAATGTTCCGTTTCTCGAGCTGGCAGCATGAGTAGTCGCCCAGAGAGTAGTCTATAGCCTGAAATGTATAAGAATCAGTCTATGAAGTAACATTTTCAAGAGAAATTAGAACTGTTCATCTCCCAAGTGTACGCTGTACCTATCTGATGCCTGCAAAGCGTTTTTCCTTTTAGGAAGAGAGCCCCATATATCGCTTATCTCACTCGCTGTCGACAAGGACTGCAGACCACACAGGCTCACCTGGAAAGGCTGTTGCAAAGAGTTTTGCGGGACAAGGAGGTGGCGAACCGATACTTCACCACTGTGTGCGTGAGGTTACTGCTAGAGAGCAAAGAAAAGAAGATCAGAGAGTTCATTCAAGGTAACCAGATACCTTTAGAGGAAGCATCTCTTCAGCTGGGTGTTCAGAGAGATTTGGAAATTTTATTTTATTTTACTTTGTTTGGCTAGTTTCTTCAAGTACCAGCATACCTTAGAACAGTTTCTGAAATAATTTGTTTTATGGTTTCTTAATAATTAAACTCTGACATCAAACCAGTAAATTGCTCCTAGATTATTTACATAAAGTTCATTTATAAAAACTGGAGAGATTTGGAAATTTTTGGATCTACGTAGTTTTTTTTTTTTTGAAACAAATTTTTTATTTTTAATTTTTACCATAAAGCACATGCACTTGCCAGAGAAAGAGACAGTGAAAGGGAAAGTGAGAAGTCACCCCCGCAGGGGAATGGCCATGCTGTAGTCCCTTCTGCATCCTCCTCCTGGGATTTTGGGCATATATGCACATGTACCTGGAGTAATTTTCATGCCGCCAGGTCCAGGACTCAAACCATGGTTGGCCATATGGGAGTCCAGCACTGTAATCACTATGCCACCTGCTGGTCCTAAAACAAAACTTTTTTTTAAAGAATTACTTTATTTAATTTTATTCATTGACATTTTATTTATTTTTTTAAAGAGTTGACCAGAGAGAGGGAAAGTGAGAGAGCCAGCTGCCAGGCTTGGGACTCGAACCGTGGTCAGCCATGTGGGATTCCAGTCACCCTAACCATCATACCACCTGCCAGCCCCCCACAAAACATATTTTTTATAACAAATCCCTTTAACTTAAAAATTTTATTTAAAAAAATTTTTGTATATAGTGTGTGCACTCACTGGAGAGAGACAGAAGCAGAGCAAGAAAGAAAGAGGAAAAGCAAGGAAACCCCCCGGGGGGTATGGTCATGCCACAGTCTCTTCATTCTCATTTTGGGATATTGGGCATTTATGTACACGTTCTTGGCATGTTCTTTAAGCTGCTGGATCTGGAACTTAAACTGAGCAGCTGGCCGTGTAAGATCTAGCATCTTAACCACCACACCTCTGGCTGGCCCAACATACTATTTAATTTCTCTTTCTTTAGTGATTTGGGTGCATGTTCTCTAAAAATAAACCACATCCAGCCACTTTTAGTTTTAGGGTCTTGGTGTCTGCATAGCCTGTGATTAAAATAATTTCTGCAATTTCTATTTTAAAATTATTCCAATAGCATATTTGAAAAATTATTATTTTGCATTGGAGATTTTCAGAAACTCACAGCAGCTGATGATAAAACTGCTCAGGTAGAAGATTTTCTGCAGTTTCTTTACGGTGCGATGGCCCAGGATGTCATATGGCAAAACGCGAGCGAGGAGCAGCTCCAGGACGCTCAGCTGGCCATTGAGCGAAGTGTGATGAACCGGATTTTCAAGCTTGCCTTCTACCCTAATCAGGATGGGGACATACTCCGTGACCAGTGAGTGCGTCTGTGTCGAGTGCCTGTGGGACCACGTAGGGACGTAGCAGGTAGCCCTTGTTTTGGGCACGTGTACACATGGCTTAGTATATGATGGTAAGAGGCAGGGCATCTGTTGCCATTTCTCACCCAGTAGTGTTGTCGGATCAAAAGGAGTGATAAGGGCTGGTTCTGTGACACAGTGGTTCAGCACTGCTCCGGAGAAGCTGGATCTCACATTGACCATGGTTCAGATCTCAGCCTGGTTATCCTGAAAGACACGCTGGGCATCCTGCTGGAAATCTAGTCCATGCACGCACAGATCCACACATGTGCCTGACTTACTTTCCATCTGCCAGGACCAGAGTTTGAACTGTGCAGTCAGCTGTATGGGATCTGGCTCCATTAACAACTAGGCCTCAGGGCTGGCCTGATCTTTTATCTTTTCCAGCCTAATTATCTTCATCTATAAAATGAGGGGCTGGATGGATGTTAAGAGTTCCTTTTTCATTGAAAAGCTATGGCCTTTGGTTTTTAGTTTTTTGTTGTTTTGGAATTTTTGCATTAGAGCACATCAACTTTTTTTTTTCTTTTTTGAGCACATCAACTTGCTAAGTGAGAGGGAACGTGAGAAATCACCCCTCAGAAGAGATAACAACACTGCAGTCCCTTCTCTTCCATTCTCCTGGGATTTGGGGGCCATGCACACACATACACCTGGCACGATTTTCAAGCCACCAGATCCAAGACTCAAACTGCAGTCAGCCACATGGGAGTCTAGCTGCCTTAACCACCATGCCACCTGCTTTTTTATCTTTTGATTCCTGTACTTCCTCTTACTATTTATTCTTACCTCCTATCACCTCCTCCTCTATTTCTGAGAGAGTATGACTGTGCAGCCCTTGGGCGCCTCTCTTTTCTCCCTTAGAATGCTGTCCTAGCCTAGGAAAGGACTTCCTTACTTTATCATATCCCCTTAGTTCACTTAGCATTTCTTCTCTTTTCTTTCTTTCTTTCTTTTTTTAACTTTGGTTAGAGGACAATACATGCTTGCCAGAGAGAGATGGAAAAAGAGAAGAAAAAGCATTCCTCATGGTGAACAGTCACACTGCAATCTGCTGTCCTTCATCGCTCCTTTGGGATTCTGGGCACACACATACACATGCCTAGCATGTTTCTCAAACCACTGTGTCTGGGACTTGAACTATGCAGTTATGTGGAATCTGACTGCCTTAACCACCAGGCCATGGAACTGGTCCCCACTTGACCATTTCTAAGCACATACTAAATATGAGCTTTGTTTTTCTTTTTTTGGGAAGAAAGATGGGGCACGGTGGTGGCCTAGCGGTAAAACGTGACACTCCATGAGGCAGTCCCACATGAGAAGGTTCCTGGTTCAAGTTCTGTGCCTCCTGCGTTAGTCGGGCACATGCTTGCCTGTGATCCAGGCCTGACTAAGACCTGAGATGACTCATGCTGTGAAGATGCTTTTGGGAGTGCTATTTCTCTTCCTTTTTCCTTTCTCACTCATGGAAGAAATAAACTTTTTTTAAAAGGGGATCAGCAGATGGCATGATGGTTACGTCACTGGATTCCCACATAGTCGACCACAATTCTAGTCCCAGACCTGGAGGCTTGAAACTCATGCCAGGCATGTGTACCCATAATCCTGAGGAGAGAAGGGATTGCAGCATGGCCATCCCCCACCCCCCACCCCCCCGGGTGATTTCTCACTTTCTGTCTCTGGCGAGCACATGTACCCTATAGCTGAGGTCGCTCTATAAAAAAAGAAAAGAAACTTCTAGCTAAGGAGAACCCAACCATAATTGTAATCCATATCTAGAAACAGTCTAAAATGTTTGAAGAGTTCTTTAAAAATCAGTTATTACTATTTACATACTTTATTTTCTGAAATGTATATTTACTTATATATTTTGGGATGCTTTCAGGGTTCTTCATGAACATATCCAGAGATTGTCTAAAGTGGTGACTGCAAATCACAGAGCTCTTCAGATACCAGAGGTAATGCAGGTTTCTATAGCATGGGTGATATCAACTAAATATTGCATGATGTTCTGCATACATGTGGCTGCTCTTTCCAGGAACTGGAAATTGATAAAATGTAAAATAGTATTTGCACTAGAAGTAATTCACTGTTACTGTAAAGTTTCCACAGAAAGGGACCTCAGTAGTGGGGAAGAGGGGAGATGTGGGGGGAGCCCTCCCAAAGCCACTCAGTACACAGGCAGGTGCTTGTCCCACCCTGGGGCAGCACGAGGTCAGCCTCCTGCAAAAACGTCCCATTTGAACAGGGGCTGGTGGCATTCTAGGTGTAAGAACTACAATTCCTGAAGAAGTCATTGAATCTGAATGTGACCTCAAGTTACCTTTAAGTTACGCAGATCAGCATTTTTACCTGTCATACATGTCTTACAAGAAAACAGGCTGGAGGGGTTGGCTGGTAGTGTGGTGATGAAGGGCGTTGGACTCGCACATGGCCATTTCCAGTTTGAGTCCCAGACCTGGTGGCTTGCTTCTTCACTTTCTCTCTCTCTCTCTGCCCCTTTCTAGTCACATTAAAATAAATAAATAAAATGAAGTTCAGTAAAAATAATTCTTTAAAAAAAAAAAACAAACAAAAAAAACAGGTTGGCCCTGCAGATGGTATGATGATTAAGGCATTTGATTCCCACTTGGCCGACTGTGGTTTGAGTCCTGGACCCAGCAGCTTGAAAATTACACTTGGTGCATATACATATGTGTACCCAAAATCCCAGGAAGAAAACGGAGGAGAAGGGGTTGCAGTGTGGTCATCCCCCTCTTCCCCAGGTTGGTTTCTCACTTTTCCTCTCAATGAGTCTCTCCAGAGTCCATGCACCCTCTGGCAAAAACCTTAAACAAAAAAACAGGAAAATATTAGATATTTGAGATTTCTGGGTTTTGTTAAAATCACACTAATGAAACTATTAGTATAAAATGTTTATTGTTTTTGATTTTTTAATGTTACCTTTTTTAAAAAGAATTCTTTATTTAATTTTATTTATTCGTTCATTTATTTTAATTTGACCAGAGAAAGCGAGAAAGTGGGAAAGTGAGAAAGCAAACCACCAGGTCCCAGACCTGAACCATGATCGGCCATGGTGGAGTGTCCAACACCTTAACCACCATACCACCTACTGGTCCTCCGAATCTGTTATTTCTAGAACTAGTACAAGAGCACATATTAATTTTTAAGTTTTCTTTTAGTAGCTTATTTGTGCTTTTGGAATCAGCTACTAAGTGTAGGAAAGTTCCATTCTGTTGATAGTTCATTAAGAAAGGTAATTGCTTAAAATTTTATGAGTTTTTAAAAGAATTATTTTATTCAACTTTATGTATTTATTTATTTAAATTTGATCAAAGAGAGACAGGACAGGGTGAGAAAGAGAGAAAGTAAGAAAGTAAGCTGCCAGGTCCGGGACTCGAACTGTGGTTGGCCATGTGGGAGTCCAGCACCCTTAACCACCACGCCACCTGCCAGCCCTGAAATTTTATGAGTTTTACGTCCTTTGTTGTAGTATACACTATTTCTATTAGTGGATATCCAGGGTGCTATACTTTGCAATGCAGGGCAGGCCCAGCCACAAAGATGCAGGCCATAGGGGACTGCTGTGTAATACTAGAGCCATTTGAGAAGGCTCTGGGTTCACTTCTTAGGTTGACTGGACATGCTGCATACCTCTGATCCTGGCTTGTTAGGAGGCTGGGCATGGAGATTGAGGTGTGGCCAGACCACTTCAGGGATCCATTTCTGTCCCTCTCTTATGAAAGAAGGAAACTGTAAAAGAAAAGAATGCAAAGCAAAATACTTAAAAGTTCAACATTACTCTTCACTTGTGGGTGGAAAGGAAAGGGACTGCAATATAATTTTACTGAAGAAAGGAAAAGAAAAGCCTCCTGGAGGAGGTTGCAGTGGTTGTGCAGGGCTACCGTTGGAGTCAGGATCTGTGTATTGCTGTGGTCTCACCCTCCATAGGTGTATCTTCGGGAGGCACCGTGGCCATCTGCACAGTCAGAGATCAGGACGATAAGTGCTTACAAAACCCCCCGGGACAAGGTGCAGTGCATCCTGAGGATGTGCTCTACGATCATGAACCTCCTGAGCCTGGCCAACGAGGACTCTGTCCCCGGAGCTGACGACTTCGTCCCCGTGTTGGTGTTCGTGTTGATAAAGGTGGGTCCCTTACTAATAGTCTTAAAGTGTGTATTGGCATTTTGAGGAGGGTGGCACAGGGCTTCACATGATGTCAGGGACCTTGGCTGTTTCCTAGGCGCAGGCTCTGTGTTACTCAGAAAGAAAGCTGATGTCTGATGTCAGGATCTGTTCCTAAGTTTGGGTTTTCAAAAGAAAGTATGGGCAGAGTAGATTCCTCAATGTTTTTAGCTCTTATAGCAGTGCCTTCTGAACTCATTCTGAAGTTCTTGGTTAGGGCTTAGTTATTTGGATGAATGAATGAGGACAAGATCTTTCTTATTGGACTTTACCACCTTCTTCCACATTGAAGTCTCTTTGTACTATAGACCATCTCTTAGCCTCTTACTTTGAAATTTAGTGTAGTCTTTTATGTCTCTTGGCTTTCTTTGACTTTAACATTAAAGTTGCATCATTTAAACAGTTTATTTCAGGTATTTTGAGGGTGACCATGCAGTTCGGGTGCAAACAGCTACTGAGTGACTACATCGTTCCTGTGTTCTGGTTAGCTCCTGTCTTACCAGTGAGGCTTAGTGTTTCTGATACGTCCGCCTCCTGAGTTGGGAACCTCTAGAACTGGCCAGTGCTCCTTTCTGGCACTGCTCCTCTGTCTTCATGTGTGATCTGCCTGGTCCCACTATGGAGCCATTTTAAGTTGCTTTTTAGGAACAGGCCTTAACTTGACCTCCTAGTTATTTAATAATGTATATCCTTTCTCTCCACATGACAAAAGTTAAAAAAAAAAAAGAAAAAACAAAACAAAACAGGAAATGTTCCATGTAGCTTAATGCAACAGAGAGCATGTTATCTTTTTTTAGTTTTTTCTTCCTTAGCTGATTCTGCCTGGACTTACTAACAAGATATAACTCAATTTGCTGCTAGCATTTATTTCCTTATCTAACACTCTGCATCCTGAGGTGTGGAGTTAGACTGCTGAGGTTAGTTTAGCCTCCTGGAGAACCAGTGAGGTTAGGTGACTTGCAAGGATAGAAAGCTCTACATAGTTGTGCTAGGGGGGCCGGCAGGTGGCTTGGTGGTTAAGGGCGCTGGATTCCCACATGGTCAATTGTGGTTCGAGTCCTGGACCTGGCTACTTTCCCTCCCTCCTTCTTTCTTTCTTTCTCTCTCTCTCTCTGGTCAAAATCAAATAAATAAATAAATAATAATTATTAAAAAATAATTGTGCTAGGGTCATAATCTTTTCAATATACTATTGTTATTCATAATAGCTAGGGTTTACAGATTACTTCCAAAAAATCATGTTGGGATTATTTTCAAAAGGACTGTTAGCTCTTTCATAAAAAAACATTTGAAGTACACTAATTATTTTGGCAGAACTATACTTCTGAGTTATTGATGCCTGTTTATTTTTCACTTCTCTAGGCCAATCCTCCCTGTCTGCTGTCCACTGTTCAGTACATCAGTAGCTTCTATGCTAGCTGTCTGTCTGGAGAGGAGTCCTATTGGTGGATGCAGTTTACGGCAGCAGTGGAATTCATTAAAACCATTGATGACCGGAAGTGACCAAGACCATGGCCCACCCAAGGCAGCAGACTGTTAGTCAGGCAAACAGATTGTGAAGAAAATGTCCCAGTTGCTTTGAAGGCTGCAGATTGTTTTTGTATAATATTGTATAGCATTCAGACATTTTAAAACAGATCTTTACTAAACAGATTAATGAGCTAACAAGCAGGTTCTCTTTTCTTTGGGCCCCTTTCCTTTCTGAGTTGCACATTTTATTTTCTTGTCCTCGAATATAGAATAATTCTACAAAAAGGGACCACATTTTTCAGGTATTTTGAAATATTACAAAACAGAACAAAATTTAGAATTTTCTTAGAACTGCATTCATGGATACCCGTTCTTTTATTTGAAATAAGAAGAGTAAATCTCTTTTAAGATACTCTTTATCTACATGCATCTAGTGGAAGGGAAAATCCAGTTGCACTGAGGATGGTAATAGTGGTGCGTTAGTGGCATTATCTATAAATAAACTCACCTAAATTGAAAAGCTAAGAAGGAAATGTAAATATAATATATATTTATATTTGATGTATTATGGACATCTTCAGAGTCTAATAAACAGGAATATTGCTGATAGTAGGTTGTGAAATACCCTCTTGTGAAATGGTTTCCTTGACAAAATTTAAGCTGAGCTTAAAAGCAAAAACAAACAAAACACAGATATTTATTAAAATTGCTACAGTGTGTGGGACTCTCTAGGTGTGGACTTTGATGTGCAGGGCTGCCTTCGATGAGGAGTCTGACGTCACTAAGTCAGACAGAGCTCACCGGGAGAGTTTTTGAGCCTGTATGTGGGAGGTAGACTCTTTAATTACCATGCATTACATAAAAAGGAACAGTAGACATCTAATACTTCATCGTGGTACTTCTCATCCGAAATACTTACTATACTGTAGAAACCCCAGACAGCTCCTTACAAACCTTTAATTGTAATGTATTTTTGATGATTATTCACATTGAATGCACAGAACAGGAATTCAGTGAATGTCATTTTTTTTAAAAAAACTAATTTGTATTGTCTGCTCTAGTGATACAAGTTTTACTAGTGATAAACTATTTTAATCAACCATACTATTCTTATGGAAAAAAATCTATTTTGGCAGGTTTCTGTGCCTTTATTTCCCTCTTCTGAAAAAAAGAAAAGAAAAACAAAAACCTGTGTTTCAGTAGTTCAGTTTGCATAGTGTATTGATGATTCATCAGGAATGGGTTTCAGTGCCTAAGATACTGGCCAGGGCGGCACACCAAAGCTTCAAGCACAGGTGTTAAACCTAGGCGGTCACCGACTGGTTTCCCTCTGTGTGTGTCCCAGGCTCCGCCCCATACCTTGAGTCCCATTGCTGGCAGTGTCTCCAGGCATTTTCTAAGGGGACCCGGACAGGGAGCCTTGGCAGACAGGCTCAGGCTGTCTGCCCCCCGTCCCTGAGAGTGTGCTCTCACGGTGCCTGAAGAAGCCAATTGTCTTTATGCCTGCATCTCTTCTCAGCCATTTATTTTAAAATACCAGACAAGTTGCATAGGAGTGTGGGATGTGGTTTCTGCCCTTTGGGGAGAGATCAGGAGTAAATCAGTACTACGGACGTCCTTTTTTGAGTGTTAGGTCAAGAGCTCTATGTACAGTCGTGTGCTTCATGGGCCGTAACCGCCCGCCCTGCCTCGGAATCCAGCCAGATCCCATCAGAGTCCTGCACAGGATCGATGCGCAGCACACTTTCTGAGACCTCAATGGGGTCCCTTTACTTCCGCATTTGAGTCGATAAAGTTACGTCACCAGGAGACTTTGAACAGTGGAAATTCATTGTTGTGGGACTTCACTCATAAATCAATAAAAGATTGTTTTCTCCAGAATGGTAGCTAAATCCATTCCATGTTGTCACTGTGGAAATAAATACAAAGATGTGGACACTGCGCTGGGGCTCTTTTCTGTGGAACGGAGGGTGGATGTGGGGTGGAAGGCTACACTGGAGACAGGAAACACGGCCCTGTGGTGCTTGAACCAGCAGGTCCCTGAGATTCGGCATCAAGTGGCACACTGAGACAGGTGCCAGTGCTACTGAGCAGGAGCTGGCAGAGAGCCCAGCCCAGCCCTTCTAGGGACAGCTACGTTTTCCTCCGGAAACCCCAGCGGGAGCTAGACCTACTTCAGTATTAAGCAGTGCTGGTTTGATTTCATGACGGAATTTCTTAGAGGTTGATTTCTGAATTCAGAATTAGTCACACCTGTATGGCAGTGGGTGCGTGAGATGGAGTGATTTGGTTTTGTGGTTGAGATGTGTCTTACAGCACTGGAAGGAAGCACTAGTACTAAGTACAAAAATCACTCTAGGAAACGTCCACTGGCCACTAGGTATTCCTTAGAACACAAAGTTAGAGGGTGCCAGATGGGGAGGTAGTGTCCCAGCTCACCGAGGCCTTGTATAATAGAATGAACTCATCTAAGGAAAAGGGAAGTCAGTTTATATTGAGTTGTCAGAAAAACCATAACATGTTTTTCTATGTAAAAATGCACCATGACTTTGCCAACAACCTACTATTTTATATTTATGTTTTGCTTCTGGAAGTAATAGAGATACAGATGGAAGGTTGTTCTTCTTTGTACATTTGGTAAATATTTTGTTTTCTTCGCTTCAGGTAAAATCTCAGCCCAGTAATTACTTTCTTGTGCCTTTTCTTTATAAAAACCTGCTTATGAAAGCCTTTTGCAGAGATAGTTAAATTGCTGTGGCAAGAGAGTTAGACTTTCCAAAGGATTGAAAATGTGATTCATAGGTTTATTTTCCTTCTGTGTCCTGGAAGCCTGTGCTTAAAGTGGACTTTAAACACACATGTTCCTGAGATGCACAACTGAGAACCACCACCACTACCACCCTCCCGTGGATGGCGTGTTTTCTTGCCCCAGGAATCTCCATGGCTGCTGAGCCGGGCACCGTTTCCTCTCTCTTGCCGCCATGGGAATCGCAGTCTGGGCCAAGTGAAGGCCTGCCGTGCTGACTGAGGTTTCCAGGTGTCTTTTCCTGATGTGATTGGGTGTGAGGAGGAGGTAAACATGCTTGCTCCGAGTTCGCACATTGTACGCCGAGGTAGAAACGTGGCGGAGTTAGCGTCCTCCGTCAGTGTACCCTAGACTTTCTCCTCCTGCTCCTGCTTTATTTTTTTAAAGAAAAGTCTGTTTCCCCTCTGTTCAGTTCTTTGAAGTCTGGTGAGTTTGTTCTGTATGTAATTGCTGTAACATTTGGGGAAAAAAATTAATCATCTTGAAGCTCAAACTGGATTAAAATGGTAAGATACCTGAGATATTTCGAATGCCAAGATGCTTGAGGACTTTGCCAGATTATTATTTAATACATTTTAGATTGTAGGTTACCCAAGACAGGATGACCAGGCATGGCTTTCTTACTCTTTTTTCTTTTCTCTTTTTTTTTTTTTTTTTTTCTTAAGGGGGTGTCACACTACAGACAGAGAGACAGAAAGCAAGAAATCACCCCGCAGGGGTGGTGGCCACGCCGCAATCCCTTCTCCTCCATTCTCTTGGGATCTTGGGCACGCACGCACACGTGCCTGGCGTGAATTTTAAGCCACCGGGTCCGGGATGCGAACCACGGTTGACTACATGGGAGTCCAGCGACATAGCCATTACACTAACAGCTGGTCCCCGTTACTCTTGACTGTTGAGAGCATTTGGAGAAATGAAGAGAGATTGCTTCAGTTAAGGTCATGGCTGAGCTATGGAGTCACCAAGGGGCTGCCAGGCTCCACAGGCCTGTGCTCAGCAAAAGTGACGAGAGAGGAAGGCCTTTCTCCATGGCAGAGAGAGTGGGCAGGGCCACACGCCTTAAGAATTCCTCTGCCGAGCTGATACCCTGCCTCGTCTCCTGTATTCTTGTACCTCACCTTGTTAAAAAGCTTTGTACTGCCTCTCCTCTTGAACTTGGCAGAGCCTTTATATGAGCCTCAGTTAACGAGCGTGCACAATCTTACATATGTACAGGAGCTCCATCCCGTCCCCTAATGTGATTACTAATGTATAATACTATTCTGTAAAACTGATTACAAAGGGAGAGCAGTTTAATTCACTGGGTTTATGTTTCCACCATCTATTTTGTATTCAGAAGCATTTCTGAACATTTATTTGACTTCCTGGCTGTCCCCGAAGTTCTCCATGCATTCATACTCATCTTTTTCATTTGAACATCTAGGACTCCAAGACAGGTTCCGAAGGACCTGGAGTGGCTGGCAGTCACCAAGGAGGGGACCAGCCACTGGGTGCAGTTCCTCTCTGACCCCTGTGTTCATAGCTCTTCGTCAGTCTCAGTTCTGAAAGCAGAAGTTTCCAGCTAATCTCACTATCCGCTGGGCGCTTTGCTGAGCTCGGCAGAGGAAGTTGGGACTGGGCAGCGAAGTATACTCTCAGGGGCAAGTGCACTCGGGCGCTCTCCCTGCACGTGGATTGCCCTTCATTTACAAAGAAGCATTCAAACACTTGTTCATTGCTTCGTTTTCATTTGCTCTGTTCAGTTTTGAAGTGAATGCTGTGACTTGCC
>NW_006160089.1:3012272-3015207 GCF_000334495.1 Tupaia belangeri chinensis
ATAGCCATTACACTAACAGCTGGTCCCCGTTACTCTTGACTGTTGAGAGCATTTGGAGAAATGAAGAGAGATTGCTTCAGTTAAGGTCATGGCTGAGCTATGGAGTCACCAAGGGGCTGCCAGGCTCCACAGGCCTGTGCTCAGCAAAAGCAGAAGTTTCCAGCTAATCTCACTATCCGCTGGGCGCTTTGCTGAGCTCGGCAGAGGGAAGTTGGGACTGGGCAGAGAAGTATACTCTCAGGGGCAAGTGCACTCGGGCGCTCTCCCTGCACGTGGACTGCCCTTCACTTACAAAGAAGCATTCAGTTTTGAAGTGAATGCTGTGACTTGCCTAGAACTGCAAATCCAAGTTTTCTTGTCAGCTTGGACTTATCTGTGTCTCGTGGCCTCCTCTTTAAGTTTCCAGCTCAAGCCAGTGGCTCCATAGCTTTTCCCCAAGGGGGGCTGAGCTGACAACAGTGCTGCCGAGTCAGGCCTGTCCGCAGTGCAATGCTGCTGTGAAATGGAGCTGACCCTGGAGAGCGGAGCTGGGCCCGCACTCCTCAGGGCAGTGAATGTGTCCAGCTGCGGGTCACGTGTTCCGTGAAGAGCTGTGCCTGGCACTGCATCCCGGGAAAGTTCCATCTGCTTGGAGTGGTGAAACCTTATCCAGAGGCCAGCAGATTGCATGGCAGTTACAGCGATGGACTCCCACACGCCCAACCGCAGTTCGAGTCCTGGACCTGGTGGCTTGAAACGTACTCCAGGCATGTGTGCATGTATGCTCAGGATCTCAGGAAAATGGAGGCGAAGGGATTGCAGCGTGGCCATCTCCCGTGGGGGGTGATTTGTCTTTCCCTTTTACTGTCTCTTGGGCAAACACATACCCTAAGGCAAAAACCTCTTTTAAAAAAAAATAAACCTAGTCCATAGGCTTTTTAAGAAAATGGCCAAAGAGCCATATTTGCTGGGAAATTTCGGGTGGAAAACATGCACATTTGTGTTAAAGTGGAAATAGCTATCAGTTTGTAGTCATTGGGCCTGTCTCAAAGACCATGAAGACCCTGGTAGTTTTATTTCTGTTAACCTGGAGTTCAGCACATTGCTGCCAACACATGAGCCTTGTATGTGTCTGTGATACTTAAAACAGGACATTGTCAATTCAGCTTTCCTCAGCTGTGTAGTTTTGACAAAAACTGTAGCCAGGATCCCATCTGATTGAAGCCCACTAAAATTTGCCATCCACTGGGCAAGTGTTCGGATCTGAAATGGTGGCCCCATAGCCAGCAAGGTGATAGGTATGATGGGAGAAGGCCCTTTTAAAGGCCAAAAACTCTGACAGCCAGTCCCATGTGTCCTGTAAGGATGGCTTCTTATGTGACTGAATGCAAGTGTGGTCTTTATTCATAATCTGCATGGTTATGTAACACTCCTTTTCCTTAATCATGAATTACAGTCCAAGAGGGTCTTGCTGTTCAGTTTCTGCATGAAAAAGTCTTTTTGGGTCTAACTTCCTCTGTTTAAACTTTTAAAATGGCTGTTTCACTTTGGCCGGGTTTTGTGTCCATTCACCATTGTCCCAAGTGAAACAACAGCACTGGTTCCAGAGTTCCTGGCTGGACTTGCCCCGAGGCCTAGACTGCCCTTGCTGGAAGGAGAGGCCATCAGTATGTGGACCCCCACTCCTGGGTGTTCGTGCCTCCCCCTGGCCCACCTGCCGTCTTTTTCCTCAGGATATCACTTGGACATGCATGTGAGAGAGAGGGAAAAGCATTCCCATTTTTTCCACGTTTTATTTCATTTTCTATAGGGTGTGTGCACTCGCTGGAAAGAGAGAGCGCACCCCAGGCAATGTCCCACCACAGTCCCTTCTCTATTCGCAGGATTTTGGGTGCTCGTGCATGCATACATGTCTGGTGGAATATTTTTTTTTTTCGAGAGCTTTTTGCTATAGGGCACGTGCGCTCGCCAGAAAGAGACAGACGGAAAGTGAGAAATCACCGCCCCCCGCAAGGTGGGAAGATCATGCCACAATCCCTTCTCCTCCATTCTCTCGGTATTTTGTGCACACACGCACACGTGCCTGGCATGAGTTTAAGCCACCAGATCTGGGACATGAGCCACGGTCAACTATATGGGAGTCCAGCGACATAGCCATTATGCCAACTGCTGGTCCTCTGGTGTGATTTTTCAGGCTGCTAGGTCAAGATTCCAACCATGCTGATGGCTGTGTGAAATCCGACTGCCTTATGCACCCCACTGACTGAGAGACAAGAGAGAGAGAGACACTCTTGACAAGGTCACACTGCGATTCCCTTCCCCCAGCCCTCCAGCTCCCTGAGACTTGGTGCCTGCACACGCACCCATTGTTTCGGGCTGACCTGAGTCCTAAGCCTGCAGTTGTGTCACCACTGTGCCATGGTGGCTGGCCCCATCTGCCATCTTGATCACGGACAGCCCCATTTTTCTTCTTTTGGGGCTGTGGTCATGACAGGTGAGGCTTGTCTGCTGCTGCTTAGGGGTGGCAAGTTGCAAGTGGGCTGGGCGGGCGAGGTGAGCGGGCAGGGGCAGAGGCCGTCCCAGCAGTGCAGTGTCCCCAGTGAGCCCATCAGCAAGCCTCTCGCACAGCCAAGCCGGGCAGCCTGTGAGCCTGCTGAGGCCTTTGCCCCCACGGGTCACTTCTGCCACTTCCTGAAGAGCCCCAGGTGGCGGGAGAGCAGCGGAGGGCTGGGATGCCAGGTCAGGAGCCTGAAGACAGCGTTGATCTGAGCTCCGCCACTAACCAGACCTGAGGCAAGTGACGGCTTTGAAGGGCGATTCCGGACTTGGGCTGTTACCTCCCAGTCCCCGCAGGCTCTAGTTTCACATGTATGTAATGACCTCTCCTGTGCAAGCATTTAACGCAGCCACGCTAGAGAGGCTGCCGGGCGTGTCGTGGGGGCTTGGAGCCCCTGAG
>NW_006160089.1:3015862-3020269 GCF_000334495.1 Tupaia belangeri chinensis
GTGGGGGGGGCGTGGGCCCCCTGGGGGGGGGAGCCTGCCACTGAGCTGACTCTTGCCAGTGAACATACATTTGGGCACCAGCTTCTTTCTGATCTGGCGTAGTGCGAGCTGCCAGGCCGACAGACACTGGAAAGGCGCCTCCAACCTGGGCCATGGCGCACCCACCGATGACAGCCTGGCCAGGTGGCCGGAGCAGCCTGGGCCGAATTCACGCCCTTCTTCACTAGAAGGCTGGGCTGTGGACGCAGGCTCCTCTCTGCTGTGGCGGACTGAGGCCCACAGTGAAGTAGCGTGGACCGCCACGGCCCTCTGCTTCCGGGGCCTTCATCCTTAAGTGCCCTCACCTGCCCGCCTCCTGCCGGCCACTGGCCTCTCCTTCGCTGCCCCAGCCTCACTCACCTAGACGGCCACACTGTCCCTTGAATCTGCCTCCGCTGTGCAGCCGTGTCCCCACCTCCGTTATCGCCACCGCCTCCCTCTCCTCCCTCTGGCCTCTTCCCGGGTGCCCTCGGAATGAGTCATCCTGATCAGATTCCTCCTCTGCCTAAAATCTCTGCGAGGTGGGTTCCAGCCTGCCTTTTCAGCAGCGTCCGCTGACCATGACTGCCCGTGACCGCCCATAGCTGCCCCCCACCGGCGTGCCATGACTGCCTGCCCGAGCCCTTGCCTTGGCTGAGTCCCGCTGCCCCGCCCCTACACAGCAGCATCTCCCAGGAGCCATACATACTCTTCGGGGGGATGGCGCACCCCAGAAGGCAGCCGTCCCCACGTGTCTGCAGATGGGGCGGATGAGGGGCACACTGCCCCTCGGTGTGGATTCCGGCGGGTATTCTGCCCTTCTCCCATCAAATCCCGGGTCAGGTAGTTCTTGGCTTCCTTCCGGACCTTGGATCTCTGCAGGTAGATGCAGGGTCTCCCCTGGAAGGCTCTTCCTCAGCCTCAGTCCCGCCGTCCGCTGGCTGCGTGGGAGCTCGGCCTGTGCCTTTTCCTGTAGCCCCAGTCACTGCCTCACACACACCCCTCCCACACATCTCCGCACACACCCCCTCCCCCTGCACCTGGCCTGGCGTCTTTGTCCCTCCTGATTGCCAAGTCCCGATTCGCCATTCCAGAGAAACTCTAGGGTGGGGGGAGGGGATGGGGGAGAGGTGGTCAGACTGGGGGTCGGTGCTAGGAGCTGGGGACATGCTGCCCAGTCTTGCCTGCCCTGGGGCAGCATGGGGAAAGTAGACCCTCAGTTGGGGTTTGCGGCTGCCGAGCCTTCTGGGTGCTCGCTGTGACCAAAGGCTGCTGGCGGCCAGCAGGGCTGGGCATACCCCTTCTCCCTCTGGGCCCAGGAGCTGGGGTGGCTGCATGCAAAGCACTGATGTGCATCCTCCAGGGTGGGTTGCCAGGACGATGGGGCCTGGGGCCAGCAGGCTCTAGTGGCAGAGGCTGTGACCTGCAGGCCCCCTCTCCTGGGTGGAGTCCCACCGGGACCAGCCACAGGCAGGGTGGAGAAGGCTCTACCCTGTGATCATCTGCCCCACGGCAGCCCTGATCACACACCCTTACCCAGCAGGCACTGCTCTCTCCTGAGGGGGGCTGTTTACGTATTCATTTAGGCGGTGCTTGGGCGGGGGCGGGGGTGGGGGCGACAGCACTGCTGCAAATCCTGGGATTTGAACCCACGCGCATGCCTCCTTATGCAGTTCTCTTCCCCTTGGAATCTCTCTTCCCTGGGTCAACTTCTGGGCTGGCCAGGTTCCCTCCCAGGCCCTTACTTCACTGTTCCTTGGGTGACATCTTGTGGCCAACGACAGGTACAAACCATGGCTGAAAAGGCTATGGCGAAGGCAGCCCTCGGCCCTCTCTGCTGGAGCAATCAGGGTGCCCAAGGGGATGGGGAGGCTCCTGGATGCGGTACCAGCTCCCAGCCCTCTTGATGGTCCTTCACTGAACCCTGTACTGGGACAGCTCCAGATGGACCCCAGAACTTGGTCAGGTCCCCCATGTTAGCTCCACAAGGACATCAGATTCCTCTTTGCCCACCCTGCATGGTGGCGAATAGCCATTATTGTTAGGAGGAATTTGCCGAAGAGCCCGGCTCTGACAGCCTCCGTCCTGAGGCCTGACAGACACAGTCCTGACCACCACAGGAGCCCTCTCGTCCCATTCTCCGGGGAGGTGCCACCGCAGGGTGCTGGCGTTGGTCATACCTTGCTTGGCGTGCCAATACCATGTCCATGTGCCAGGCCCAGGGCTGAGTGGGTCACACACTAGCAGAACCCTCACCTGTGAGCTGGGTATCACTGTGAGCCCCATTTTACAGACAAGGAAGCTGAGGCTCAGGAAGGGAAGTGGCTTATTCAAAACCACATGTAAATTAAATGGCAGAGCCAGGATCTCAATCTAGCTCTTGAAAATCCCCATCCCATGCTTTTAGCTTGGCTGCCCTGTGAAACCAGTCTTACCGGATTTTTGGGGGGACCCCATGAGCTGGGGGGACAATGGAGCTTTACACACGTGGAGGACAAAGCCCAGGGCACTTTCTCATTATCCGACCTGGCGTGCACTTCTGTGCTTGAGTCTTTCAAGGGCAGGGCTGGACGCCATGGCATCCGCGGTGCCCAGCGGGCATCAGCAGATGGAACTGGGTTTGAGTCCCAGGAGCAGGGGAGACCCGTTTCCCACATGCAGCCCAGATCCTCGTCCCAATGTCAAGGCCATGGCAAGGACAGACTGCCAGTCTCTGTCTCCTGATGTGCCCCTTCCACAGGGAGACCTTCACCTCTGTTGTAACAGGCTGGCACCTGACCTCCACCCAGGGCCGGGGTAGAGGGCCTGGTTGCTGGGGTCCTCACAGACCTCGAGCAAGCATCAAGGCAGAGGGACAGATGAGAGAAAGCCTCCAGGTGACTGGGTGGAGCGGCCCCACCGGGGCAGCCGCCTCCTCGCTGCACACAGATTGAGCCCATGATGAAGATGAATGGAAACCCCTTTGCTGGAAAACATGGAGGCAGTCCCGGCGGCTACCTGTGCCGAGAGGCCCTCCCACCGACCCGGAGCACGGAAGTGTTAGGATTTGGAATTTCAGCAGCAGCCACATGGTTAGCACAGAAATCAGGCAAAACCGATAAGCAGCTCCAATTACAGGATAAATGATACAGGACGCCCGTTGGCTTGGCAGGAATTAGTGGACTCAAACAGCGGCTGTGGGTACCAGGCAGCTCCCGCAAACAGATGACAGCTTGCACAGAGAAAGGCAGCGCAGACTCGTGAAGACCCCCGGCCCAGCTCGGACCCCTCCGCGAGGTGGCACTAATGACCAGAAGCCTCTCTTGCCAGTGGGGGTGGGGGGTGAGGGGAGAGTTCTGTGGGTGACTGAGCATTTGGTGGTGAAGACAGCCAAACCGGCAGCATCGCTACCCCACGCTGGGAAGCAGGGCTGGTCAGGACACCGCGTCATCTTCCCAGGCTGAAAAATCCCAGTTTTCCTCACTGCGTCCGCTGCAGAGCACTATGGGATCGCTCGGCCACATGCACTACGGAGCGGGAAGGAAGGTCTGCAGAGCAGAATTAATATTGCCGACAGGATTGCAGGGGGCATGTTTAACTCACTTCAGGTGCTCTAGAAGCTTTCGAACAATGGATGCGCTAATTACAAATCATGCCTATTTATTCATTAAACAGGGCCTGGGGGAAATTCAAAGAGGCAGCACTGTCTTAACTTCATTCAATTTGCAGCCTGTGATTAAACGGAACCCAGCTGCAAGGTTCCAGAAACCCTGCCTGGTTTCTGTCTGCAGCCCGGTTCAGACTGACCTCTCCTCTGGGGGCCACATCTCTTCCCGTAAGTGGTCTTGTCATCCTTCTTTACTCTTCAGCCACTCGGTGGCTGCTTGTGACTTTGGGCAGGTCCCTTCACCATGCCTCGGTTTTCTCATCTGTAAAGTGGGCTCGCGATCGCCTGGCTGGCAGGATTCCTGGGAGGAACGAAGGTGTTGGCTGTTAGGGGCTGTCCCAGAGCCCGGCCAGTAGCTGTGTGATAAAGGTTTCCCTTTGTCTTTCTCCTCTGCCCTGTGACACACAGGCTGTCACTAAGATGAAGGCCCAGGGTCCCCCAGACAGCCTGTGACCAGAAAGAGCTGCATCCATGGCTCCTCCTGGATCTGGCTCAGTGCTGGATCCACTCGGCCTGTGGCTTCCACTCGCCCAGGTCCCTGGAAGTCCAGGTCACCCCTCTGGGAAAGGGCAACCAACCGTCTCAGTTTGCCCAGGGTTGAGGGATTTCCCTGGATGTAAGGATATTCAGGACCAGGGCTGGCAGGTGGCATGGTGGTTGAGGTGTGCTGGACTTCCACATGGTAGACCACAGTTCGAGTCCTGGACCTGGCAGCTTGCTTTCTCACTTTCCCTCTCTCTCTC
>NW_006160089.1:3020543-3037498 GCF_000334495.1 Tupaia belangeri chinensis
GGTGGCTTCCACTCGCCCAGGTCCCTGGAAGTCCAGGTCACCCCTCTGGGAAAGGGCAACCAACCGTCTCAGTTTGCCCAGGGTTGAGGGATTTCCCTGGATGTAAGGATATTCAGGACCAGGGCTGGCAGGTGGCATGGTGGTTGAGGTGTGCTGGACTTCCACATGGTAGACCACAGTTCGAGTCCTGGACCTGGCAGCTTGCTTTCTCACTTTCCCTCTCTCTCTCTGATCAAATAATAATAATAATAAAAAGAATAAATTAAATAGAATAATTCTTTAAAAAACCCTGCTATTCAGGACTAAAACCTGACAGTCCCAGGCAAACCGGGATGCATGGCCACCCCACGGTTGGTGTCCCATGAAACTCTCCTTACCCAAGCTTTCTAATATAAACTAAAAATAGCACTGACTTTACCTCCGATCCTTGGAGACATGTGGGAAGTCCGAAGGTTATTTATTATCATCAATAAAGTCTAAGAAGCAAATGGCTGACCTTTGCTTAGCACTTTCGGTGTATGCAGGGCTTTGAGTTTATGAATGTTTCAGGCTCCCCATGGCCTCAGCACCCATAGATGAGCCTCCAGTGTTGAAGTGGCGAGTGGAGCCCAGTAGCTATGGCTGGAGCTCAGGGTTCTTGTCCTTGTTCCCTGTGAGCTGGGAGCCAGCAGTTCTTTGAGTTCTGTGATCTTCAGCTCAGCATGGGTTTCTGTCCCTCTTCTGTCTTTTTTGTTAAAGGTTCCCTTGGCTTAAGAAGGTCCCCAGCCAGGAAGTAAAACATTAGCTGGAACCCTGTGAAATGTCGCTTTTGGTGGATCCTGAACGCAGATGGGAAATGTCACAGGGTTCAACAGAATAGCAGTGGTGAAGTTCAGGCCCAGGTGAAACGGGAAGTATGAGCGCTCTGAGCTGTTTCTTACTCAAAAAACAGATCGTGAGGGTTTTTCTGCCCTCGTTGCCGTGGCAGTGACTGGCCCGCAGTGGGTGCTTTCTCCAGGAGAGTTCGATCGAGGGCCCGCAGCTGTGTGTCCTTCGGCTCTCAGAGTGCACTGGTCAGTGGCGGCGCAGTGGGCTCCGACAAGCGTTTGCTGTCTCCTTCCTGCCAGTGTTTCCCAAATGACCTTGAACTCAGCTGCTTTCCCTCCCCACCAAGCAAGGGACTCTCCTGCTGCCCCCCCTCCCTCCGAGGCCTCTCGGTAAAACACCCCAGTTCCCATGGCTCCCCACGGGGGGCCTGATGGGTTTTGAGACATGTTTCCATCCCCCCTATGGTTTCTAAAACATACAAATCATTCTGGCTGCACGTCTGTGTTTCATTACTAGGAATGCACATTTGAAAACAACAGAGGGTGAGGTTTAAAAGCAACATGCAATTTTTATTACATATATCTCCAAATCTGCCATTAGGCCCGTCCCCGCGGTGTTATTGACCTTGATTCTTTCTCATTTGCATCCTGCATTTTTCATCCTTTGGAATATGGTGTTTTGGGATTTCTCCATCATTAAGTGGATTTACAGCAATTTCCCTGTGTGTTTTCTCCAAGGGATTCTGTTATGAGATGCACATTAAATCTCCATTAATACCTCATTATCCGACTGATAAGATTACCATGATAATGAGGCAGAAATTCTAATTGTTTCACTTCTTATTGTGCCTTCCATTTAATCCTTTACTCTACCTGGAAGTTGGTCACAAGCTGGTGAGCACCAGGCTCAAAAAGACCTTCCAATTGGAGGGCCAGAGGCTGTGATCAATAGTGATGGCGGAAAGAAAGGAGGTGGATGGTGCTTCAGTGAATGTCCTGGGCAAAAAGATTGGGGGTACAAAGCCATCTGGGGTAGGCCTCATTGAATTTGAGAGTGCCTCTTCTCTAGTCTAAATTATGTACATAGACATAAACGCATACATGTGTGCATAAAATGCACATATATGCATGCATGTATCTTCAAGAGAACTCAACCTCTTGACCTCATGTTCTGTTCTACTGGCCTGGTGCTATAGTTTGAATATGTTCTCCAAAATTCATGCGTTGAGCCATTGCAATCATATTAAGAAGACAGAAACTCGATTGCTGTTTTGAAGAGTAGGACCTTTGGGAGAAAATTAGTGATCAGGGTGTTAGGATGACTACGTGAGTCCTGATGGGTCACTAAGGAGAAGAAGTAAGAGAGAGAGAGAGATGGAAGTGGAACAGAGCACGTTCTCTTTGCACACACCTGCCATCCTCTACTGTTAGCCATGTTGTAGCCAGCCTCATGCGTTTGGACTCTCCAGCTACTGGAATTGTAAGGCAAATAAACCTCTATTCTTCCTGAATCGCCCAGTCTCAGTTCTGTTAGCAACACAGTAATGGACTAAGACATCTGGACCCCCTTCTGGAACATTCTTAGCTCCAGAGCACTCCATGAGCCTGCCTTCCAAGCTGATGAATTCATTCGACAGTCAGAAGAACCAAGCCAGAAGATATTGGGGGTGGGAGAGGGAGGGATAGAGACAATGGAGAAGAGGGTCCTCTGTGAGGAATGGTTCCTCCTACCCCTGGCATCTCTGGCTCCCCAGGTGTGCTCATAATCTGCAGCAGGTCAGGCCTCTCCATCTGTTGAGGAGGGTGCCCTGAGAATGGTCCTAGGAAGGACAGCTCCCCCTGTCAGGCTCAGAGTGCATGAGCTTTGTACTTATCCTCAGGAATTTCCTCAGAGTGAAGTTGCTGGGACTGTAAAAGACATGGGCTCCCCCTCCACCTTTAATCTACCTCTTCTGCAGGCAGAGTAGGCGCCTAACACTGCAGGGATTTTTTTTTTTTTTGGAGAGGTTTTTGCTATAGGGTGCGTGTGCTCGCCAGACAGACAGAGAGAGACAGAAAGCGAGAAATCACCCCCCGGGGGGATGATCATGCCGCAATCCCTTCTCCTCCATTCTCCTCTCAGGATCTTGGGCACGCACGCACACACGGCCGGCATGAGTTCTAAGCCTCCGGGTCCGGGATGCGAACCGCAGTTGACTACGTGGGAGTCCAGCGACATAGCCATTACGCTAACTGCTGGTTCCCCTTTCTTTTTTTTTTTTTTTTAAAGAGAGACATAGTGAGAGGGGAAGTGAGAAATCACCTCCCAGGGGTTGGAGGAGTGGTGGCCATGCTTCAATCCCTTCTCCTCCATTCTCCTCCGGGGATCCTGGGCACACATGCACACATGCACACATGCCCGGTGTGATTCTCAAGCTACCAAGTCCAGAACTCTAACTGTGGTCAGTCATGTGGGAGTCCAGCAATGTAACTGCTTCATCATTGGTCGGTCCTGCCCCAGTCTTTCTTATGAGCACCCATGAGGTATGTGAAGAACCTCTCAGAGGGTGGAAATTCTCCTGTGCCTGTGGCTCCTAGGGTTTCCATACCTCCATTTGCTCACACTTCACCTTTAGCAAGTTGTTAAACATTTTAGCTGGGGGCCGGCAGGTGGTGTGTTGGTTAAAGGCGCTGGACTCCCACATGGCTGACCACAGTTTGAGTCCTGGACCTGGTGGCTTGCTTTCTCACTTTGGCTCTCTCTCTTTGTCTCTTCTGGTCAAATTAAAATAATAATAAATAAATAAACTTAAATAAAATATTTTTACAAATTTATCTGATGTCCATTTCAAGTTTCTGTAATAGAATGTTATAAACTGGGTGCTTTATAAGCAATAGAAATTTGGGAGCCAGATGGTGGCACAGCTGTAAAACACAAAGTTCTGCAAGGCCGACCCTCATGGGAAGGTTCTAGGTTCATGTGTGGAGACCCCCCCTGAGTATACCAGGTATGTGGGTGTCCATGCATGGGGCTGGCTGGGCTAGGTGTGGGTCACAGGTGTAAAAGGTGTCAGAGCCTGTTGGGAACGCTGTCTCTCTCTGTAGCTATCTGTCTCACTCACAGAGGAAATTAATAAACTTAGAAAAAGGAGAACAAAAATGTATTGGCTTATTGTTCTGGAGGCTGGGAAGTCCAAGACTGAGAGGCTGGCCTATGGTCAGGGCCTTCTTGCTGCGTCATCCATGATGGAAGGGCAAAGAGAGGATGAGAGAGCAAACGAGGGTTGAACTTGTCCTTTCATATGAACCCACACGTGGGGGACCAGCAGATGGTGTAATGGTTATGTTGCTGGATTCCCACATAGTTGACTGTGCTTCGAGTCCCGGATTCCCTGGATCCAGCGATGTAAAAACTCACACCAGGTGTGTGTGAGAAGGGATTGTGGTGTGGCCATACCCCTGGAGGGTGGTTTCACTCTTTCTGCCTGTTTCTGGCAAGTGCACGTATCCTGTAGCAAAAATCTCTCAAAAAAAGAGAAACAAACCCACTCCTGCATTCGTGGCATTAACCCATTCACAAGGGCGGAGCCCTCACGGCCTAATCTCCCAGGAGGCCCCACCTATCAAGACCGTTGCACTAGGATTAAGTTTCAGGCACATGCTTTTGGGGGATGCATTGAAACGAAAGCAGCTGAAGTCTTCCTATCAGCGCGTGCCCTGCCAGCATTTGCCCTGGCTCTCTCTCCTTGGAGGCTGATTGGTTGCCTACTGGCCTCAGCTCAGAGAAAATGTGGTTTTGTAAATTAGCCCCCTTAATGGAAGCTGGAGTCTGTATTGTGCTCTCACTGTGGCGCTCCATCTCTGCCAGGCTCAGGCACCCAGCGAGGTCTTGTCCTCGTGGGACACGTGGCCATCCTGCTGGGTCTCATTGGAATTACTGCCATTACTATCCTGCCTGCAAAGCAGGGGGTCCAGGCTTGGAGGGAAGGGGTGGATCAGAGCTGGGGAGGTGGTACTGGCCTTGGCCCGTCTGCCCCCAGGCGCAGCTGGCTGCAGAGCAGGCCAGTGAGTGGAGCCTCTGCGGGCTAGTGGGGCTGGTTTGTAGGGGTGCTCAGCAATTCCTGCCCCCAGCAGGCTGGGCCCTGTGTCCATCTGTGTGGCTGAGTGTGAGTGTGAGTGTGAGGGTGAGGGCTCAGGGCCAGAGGCTTTAAACCCCGACTCCGTTAGTCGCTTTGACCCTTTGGCCAGCTTTGGGTCTGTTTCCTCATCTGTAACATGGGAATAGTTTGTCCCCACCCTGCAGGTGACTTTGAGAATCAGATGACAGCATGTGTGAGGTGCCTGTGGTGCCAGCCCTGGAGGGGTAGCGCTGGGTGGAGATCTGAGTCTGCGTTGCCCACCCGCTGCCCTGTCGTCTCCCAGGCCCTCCAGGAGGGTGTCTGCAGTCGCTCAACTTCTCTACCCAGATGTGGTTCCCCCGGGGCGGCCTGGCCTCGTGCCTCTGGGTCAGCTGTGACCAGCCCACTGTGAACCGAATGGAACTACCCAGGAGGGTTTAGAACCAAGCAGAGCTGGGTCAGTAAGTCCGGGCTTGCAGCTGCTGTCTGCCTGAACTGTCCACCCTGCATATACAGAGGTGCCAACCCCACGCCAGAACGCGACCTCTGGGTAAGCATGCAAAGAGGTTGCTTCCAAAGGAGGACACGAGGGCTGGCCCAAGTCCCAAATCACTGGCAACCGGTGTCCGTGTGAAAAGGGAACACTCGGGACCAGCAGTTAGCGTAATGGCTATGTCGCTGGACTCCCACGTAGTCGACCGCGGTTCGTGTCCTGGACCCGGTGGCTTAAAACTCACGTCGGGCGCGTGTACGTGCGTGCCCAAGATCCCAGGAGGAGAATGGAGGAGAAGGGATTGCAGCGTGGCCATTGCCCCTGGGGGGTGATTTCTCACTTTCTGTCTCTGTCTCTTTCTGTCTGTCTGGCGAGCACACGCGCCCTATAGCGAAAACCTCTCCAAAAAAAGAAAAAGGGAACACTCGACACAGAGACCCACACGGGGAGAACGTCTGCCCCATGAGGATGACGGCTGAAATGGGTGATGCTTCCGGAAGCCAAGGGATACCCACAAGGGCCGTCTGCCAGCTGGAGACCCGGATGTCGGTAACCCGGCTCAGCCTACGTCTGAGCTGGGGAGCCCAAGGGAATTCAGTCTGAGAACTGGGGGCACTGCTGTAGGTCCTGGAGCCCAAAGGCAGGTGAGCCGCGAGTTCTGATGTCCCAGGCAGCAGGGTAAGTCTATCCCACTCTTTCAAGAGAGAGCCACCCGCTTTCTGCCTGTCCCTCCAGGCCCCTCACTGACTGGCTGGTGCCGTCCCGCTCAGGGTGGACCTTCCCCACCAGTCTGCTCAGACGAGAGTGGCAATCTCCGAAACACCCCCACAGGCAGACCCAGAACGGACGTGTATGTATCAGGGTTCCGGGTACTCCTTAGCACAGTCGGGTCGACACCCAGAGCTAACCGTCACTCCCCCAGAAGCTAGCAGGATGCCGAGACCGATCGTTGTCCCTCACAGCTCCCAGAACAGCCAGCCAGCCGCCACCTGGATCTCGGACCCGGCCTCCAGAACTGGAGACAACGACTTCCACTTTTTATCTTTTAGCGTTTGCTACAGGGCGTGTGCTTTCACTGGAGAAAGAGAGAGGGAAAGTGAGAAATCACTCCCAGAGAGGCTGCACCGTAATCCCTTCTCCATTCTCCTTTTGGAGGTACTCACGCATATCCGGTGTGATTTTTCAAGCCACCGGTTCCGAGACTCGAACCACAGGGTTGACCGTGTGGGATCCAGCTGCCCCAACCACCATGCCCCCAGCTGATCTGATTTCCATTGTTGCAGCCACTCAGTTGTGGTGATTTGTCTCGGCAGCCCTAGGAAACGAGTGCAGCCACCAGGCCACCCTGCCTTCTCCAGGAAGGGCTAGGAGCCTGCAGACCCGCTCCCCACCTCCTGCTTCCCGCGTGCCTTGGGCATCTCGCGTGCCTCTCTGAGCCTGGCTTTCTTCATCTGAGCAGAGGGCGTATGGGCTCTGCCCAGCCCCCCCAGGGCAGTTTGCAGTGTGGAGGGTGCACCCTGGACTGTGGAGGGGAGGTGCCTGCACCCCCACTCTGCCCCTCCGTCCCTGATCCTGGGCCTTCGGCTCCCCAGGCACCACGTCTACCCTGCTGCGTGCCCAGGGCCCAAGCAGCCAGCTCAGGCCGGGGTGCTCTGAGAGTGGGAACCAGACGCCGGGGCAGGAAGCCCTGCTTCGCTGCTGGTGTCTTGTCGGGCTGTGCTGTGGTGGTTCATTCTGTACAGGGCTTTGTTCTCCCAGACCAGGTCTTCCCAGGAGACTCAGTGAACAGGCAGGGTGGGAAAGCATCTAGGGATGTGTCCTCTTTGTGTGCAGTGTGAAACCGAGCACAGGAGCGCCCCACAGCCCCCGCACGAGCTCTGTGCCCCGGAATCCAAGTGGATCCAGTGGTGGGGTGAGGATCGCGTGGCCCTCGTTCCCTAATGGCACGCACTGACTGGCAAGGGCTTCGAGGCCCCGGGCCCACAGCAGTGTCCCCCTTCTTCCCAGACAGAACACGCCCGCATTCCCACTCTCACCTCCAAGCCCTGTGCCGTTGAGGTTCACCCACAGTCCCCAAGGGCTACAGGACGACAGATTTGTTACAGAGTAAGGCCTGGCTCAGTGCGGAAGGACATGGAATTTGACAAGTCGGGAGAAACTGGGAACCAGCGGATGTGCCAGGTGGTCCATCTGAGCAGTGAGGTGGGTCCAGCCTTTACCATGAAGGTCCCATCTCGGAGCAGTCTGGGGGAGGCTGGAGCTGGGTTAGCTGCCGCCTCCGTGCCACGTGCCACCCACAGGCACCCAAAGCCCCTTTTATTCCTCTTGGGGAGATGTGTAGTCCTCTCCTAGCTGCCCCTTGCTGTCTGAGAACTTGAACACTGAGATATAAGAGTAACTTATTGTTGATTGGGACCAGCAGATGGCGTAACGATTATGTCGCTGGACTCCCATATGGACAACCATGGTTCAAGCCCTGGATCTGGGCACATGTGCATGCGTGTCCAAAATCTTGAGAGGAGAATGGAGGAAAAGGGATTGTGGTATGGCCATCCCCCCGGGGGGGTGATTTCTCGCTTTTTGTCTCTCTGGCTAGTGTGCCCTATAGCAAAAATCTCTCATTAAAACAATAAAAAAGTACCTGTCGTTATTAGTATTTAAAATTACCAGAGGGTTGGAGTCAGTAGATGGCGTAGTGGTTACGTCACTGGACTCCCACATGGCTGACTGTGGTTCAAGTCCTGGACCCAGTTCATTAATGTGCCGAGCGCATTATGCCCGTGCGTGTATGCCCAAGGTCCTGAGAGGAGAACAGAGGAGAAGGGATCACAGCGTGGCCATTCTCCTGGGAGATGATTTCTCACTTTCTTTCTCACTGTCTGTCTGCTTCCCTCTCTGGTAAATGCATGCAACCTAAGGCAAAAACCTTTTTAAAAATTGCCAGAAGGCACATGACAGATGGAGAGACAAGGAGAGACAAGGAGAGGGAGGACGCAGCCCTGGTGGGGTATGGTCACACCACAATCCCTCTATCCTGTCAGAATTTCAGGCAGACGCACACATGCACCCGGCATGTTTTTCAAGCCGCCAGACTGGGATTTGAACCATGGTCAGCCAGGTAAGACCCAGCTTCCCTGAACCACTACGCTGTGGGACCAGCACAGAAACTGTAACTGTTATTAATGCGTGTTACCTTATGTAATAAATAAGGGCAGGGGAGGGGAGAGAGAGACGCTGACCATGTGTGCAAGCGCATTCGTGTGCAGACGGGAGGAAAGGCTGGGAGCGACTGCAGGCCTGGGTTCGGCAGCAGGTCCTGGTCCAGGCTGGGTCTAAGTCCTCCCCTTACTTGGTCCGTGTTCTCTTCCCTCATCACATACCCAGCGGATGTGCTTCCTTCCCTAGCAAGGTGACCGGAGCCTTCATTCCTAAAAGGTTCGTCATTAACGCTCCACCTGCACCGGGTTGTGATTTCCATTCCGTATTTACCCTACCTTACTCCTGTTGCATATTAAATGACCCTCTTTCCCCCGACAGTCAGGTGACCCGAGGGCAGCCTCAGCTTCCAGTGTGGTGGACTATTACTGTGGTCCCTGGTGAGAACGTTACCCCTGCATGAACTCAGAAAATGGGGACAACTACGTAGCGAGGTCTAGGGATGCCGGTGAGGAGTCTCCTTCCACTCCCGGCTGGTGGGTCCCGGCTGTGGGAAGAAGAGCACAGGCCGGTACTGTTTTGGAACATGTGTGCATCTGCAGGACGCAGCCCTACCCCTGTAAGGAACTGCCCCACGGCCAGCGTGCCGAAGGGGTCTTCAAAAGGCCATCACATCATTCTAGAAAGCCAGCTGCTCAGCGTACAGGAGAATACGGTGAGAGCGTTGAATTCCATGGGCCCAGTGCCATCCTTAATTTGCTGCAAAATGAGTTCCCTGCTCAGAAGCAGAGCCGCGTGGAATCTCGCAATCGTGGATGCAGTGTTCTGTAAGTCCGTGGTAGTTTTGGCAGAAGCACTCTGGGCAGGGGAAGCAAAGCCATATTTAGATGAAGTGTCCATGGCAACGAGAACCAAGTGCTGCTCCTTCGATGATGGAAGTGGCCCGCTGTTGTCAACCTGTCTCCGGGTGGCTGCCTCACGTTCTCAGGGAATGGCCTTGAGCAAGGGACTCCGGACACTGGTGCGATGTTCTGTAGAAGAGAAGGGACGGTCCCCGTGTCTAGATTATGAAAGGGGGCTGCAGAGCTGGCGCGCCCCTGCAGTAGGCTGGTGAGGGAGGATGACTGGCCCTGCCGACTGAAAGCAACCAGCTTCAGCTAAGAGGAGAGGTACCAGGTGCACTGATGAACTCCAGCAAAGAACACATCTGGAACAGCGGCTGCAATGCTGTCACCACCTGACTGAGGTTATGATCACCTGCCACTCGCCAAGGCCATCTGTCTTCTGCACAGACCAGAGAGGTGAGTGAATGGGGACATGGCAGGGATCCCACTCCTGCATCCTCCGAGTCCTCAGTGGTGGCGCCAAGCTCTGGGGTCCCTCCAGGGAGTAGGGATAGAGGTTTGCTCCCGTTCTGCTATTTCGGGTGTGGACTTCCACTTGGCACTTCCTACCGGACCTGCCCTCACTCTGCAGGCTGGGGAACTGCCCCTGTTGGGGCAGTGGTCCAAAGTACACCGCAGAACTGGGAGAACAGCGCTGAGCTGGGTCAGGCACCCGGGGAGTTCACGTGGGCTGGACATGAGCAAAACTCTCCTAACTGCCTGATCGCCCGCACTGTCACTAAAACCCGACTGCACCCCTTCCCTGATCGCCCGCGCCGTCACTAAAACCCGACTGCACCCCTTCCCTGATCGCCTGCACCGTCACTAAAACCCGACTGCACCCCTTCCCTGATCGCCCGCCCCGTCACTAAAACCCGACTGCACCCCTTCCCTGATCGCCCGCGCCGTCACTAAAACCCGACTGCACCCCTTCCCTGATCGCCTGCACCGTCACTAAAACCCGACTGCACCCCTTCCCTGACGTCCTTTTAGCCAGGATAGTGTGCAAAAGGTAATGCTAGTTACTTCTGAGGCCAGGCCGTATGGGTGGTGCCCCTTCGGCCTTGTTTGCCGGTACACACGCTCAAGGATACCTGAGTGCCACCACCCTAGGCACTCTGGACAGCAGTCCCAGCAGAGCCCAGTTTTCAACCATCCCTACCAAGCCACCAGGTACATGGGAGACAGTCTTGGACCCTCAGAGCAGCCCTTAGCCAGGTGCATACTATTGAGTGATCTCAGCAGACACCACGAAAAACAGGAGAATCTCCTGCTGAGCCCTGCCTGAACTCCTGACCCCCGAAATAATGAGACGTGAGAAACCATGGCTTGTTACAAAGCAGTAGACGACCAGATACTTTCAGAGAACCTTCTTCTCTTTTTTTAAGAGGTTTTTGCTATAGAGCGTGTGCGCTCACCAGAAAGAGACAGAGAAACAGAAAGTGAGAAATCACCCATGGTGGGGGGTGGGGGGTGACCACACCACAATCCCTTCTCCTCCATTCTCCTCTTGGGATCTTGGGCATGCATGTGCACATGCCTGGCATGAGTTTAAACCATTTGATCCAGGACTCGAACCACGGTCGACTATATAGGAGTCCAGCGACATAGCCATTACACCAACTGCTGGTCCATCAGAGCCTTTTCTTGGACTGGATCACAGTGGCATTTTGGGTCTTAGTAGGAATTAGTGTCAAATCAGAGCCACCATCTAGTAATCCCTTAAACATCCAGTTTGGGAAAATGGCTTCAGTTCCTTGGGGAAAACTAGAAGGATGGTTCATGACGTTCACTCTGCCCTTCCTCAAGAGAGTCCTGCTTCCCTTTCATTCTGGGGCTCTGGGTCTATGAACTGCCTTGTCTGGGGATAGGTGGAAGGGGTTTATCCTATTCTCTCTCTCTTCTTTTCTCTTAAAGTTTGTTATCAGGCACTTGCGCTTGCCAGAGAAAGAGAGTGAGAAAGCTCCTCGGGGGGATGGCAACACTGCAACCCCTAATTCCTTCTCCATTCTCCTCTTGGGATTTTGGGCACCCATGCACATGTGCTCGACGTTTTTTTTCAAGCCACTGGGTCCAGGACTTGAACATGGGATCCAGCCACCCTAACCACCATGTTACTGGTTCATACTCTCTCTCATGTTGCTTCAGATCAGATTTCTATTGATCAGACGAAGAGTCTTCCTGTGTATTAAGCTGCCCACTTACTTTGTCCTTGGGAGTCACCATGATTGATTGATTGACTAATCCATCAATCAGTCCTGTTCCTTTGACCCTTTCTCCCAAACATGGCCCAGAGTGAGAGGGTGAGTAAGCAGGTCTTACATGGCAAATCCACCTCAGCATTCAAGTCTCTCTCAGAGGGGATGGCCACACTGCAATCCCTTCTCCATTTTCCTCTTGGGATTTTGGCCGTGCATGCACACATGTCCTGCATGGTTTTTTTTTTTTTTTTAATAATTATTTTATTTAACTTTATTTATTATTTATTCATTTTTTAAAATTTCAATTTGACCAGAGAGGGACAGAGTGAGAGAGAGAGAGAAAGTGAGAAAGCAAGCCACCAGGTCCAGGACTCAAACCACGGTCAGCCCTGTGGAAATCCAGCGCCTTTAACCACCATGCCACCTGCCGGCCCCAGCCCTGCATATTTTTTAAGCCATGGGATTGGAGACTCGAACTGCAAAGTTGGTTATGTGGGATCCACCACCTTAACCACCATGCCACCTGCTGGCCCAGGTCTCTTTTTTTAAAAGTTCATTTATTTCATGAGAGAGAGAAAGATGAGGACCTTTAACAGGCTCCCTGCCCCATACTTCCCAGCTAGCCAAGACCATGGACTCATGAGCCCGACGTGCACAGGTCAGCTGGAAAACTGGGCCCATGACTTTCCGTGTGGACCCAGCTTTGCAGAGTGTTGTTTCACCACTGGGTCATGTCTGACTCTAGATCACTCTTTTTATTTTATTTTTTTTTAAGAATTGTTTTATTTAACTTATTTATTTATTTATTTTTATTTGACCAGCAAGGGACAGAGAGACAGAGATGGGGGGGGTGACAGTGAAAGCCACCAGGCCTGGGACTTGAATGGCGGTCAGCCATGTGGGAGTGCAGTGCCCTTAACCACCATGTCACCTGCCGGCCCATGGCCCTAGATCACACTTGATTTAGGGATTTCCTTGTCTCTGCTCTGGGAATAGTTTTTGGGTGATAGACTTGGGTTAGAATCTGGCTGGTGAGGGTGGGAGAGGAAGGAAACACCTCCCAATGGAGTTTGATGATGCCACAATCCTTCTCCTCCCTTTCTCCATCCGGTCAGAATTTTGGGGCACACACATATACACATGTGCCTCTCATGTTTTCCAAGCTGCTGGGCTGGGATTTGACCACAGCGGCCATGTGGGCCACAGAGCTGAACCAAGTGACTTGTTTAAAATTTGTCTTTATTGGGATGAGCAGATGGTATAACGGTTATGTTGCTGGACTTCCATGTAGTCAACTGTGATTTGAGTTGTGGACCCAGTGGCTTTGAACTCTACGGTGGGAGCGTGTGTGTGTCGCCACAATATGAGGAGAAATGAGGAGAAGGGATTGCGGCATGGCCATCTCCCTAGGGGGTGATTTCTCTCTTTTTGTCTGTCTCTGTCTCTCTGGTGAGCACATGCGCCCTATAGCAAAAATCTCTCTCTTTCTCTCTCAAAAAAATTATTTTTATTAAGTATGCAAAGCCCTTACCCCAAGGGATGTTCAGTGCTCACAATGGTGGTGAGCAATTACTCTGACTTTTTCTGAAAGGGAAGAGGGCAGGAACCCCAGGACCCCAGCCACCTGTCATAGTCTGAGGGAGGCCCCATTCTCTTGGGCAGCAGGATATGGTGATAGGGAGACTGGAGCTGGCGAGTCCGGGCTCACAGCCCACCTCCATCATGAATGAGTTGTGACCTTGGGCAAGTTCCTTAACCTCCCTCAGGTTCAGTTTTCCATCTATAAGATGGGGTTAAACTTACCTGGCAGGGTTGTTGTAGGGTTAAATGAAGATTTGTAAGGACCATAGGATGGTACCAGCACACAGTTAAGTCCTGCATCAGCATTTGTTTAAAACACACACATGTAATGGTTAGAAATGGTTGATGGGGGACCAGCAGTTAGCATAATGGCTATGTCGCTCAACTCCCACGTAGTTGACCGCAGTTTGAGTTCTAGACCCGGTGGCTTAAACTCACGCCAGGTGCCTGTGCATGCGTGCCCAAGATCCTGAGAAGAGAATGAAGGAGAAGGGATTGTGACGTGGCCATCCCCCCTGGGGGGTGATTTCTTGCTTTCTGTCTCTCTGTCTCTCTCTGTCTTTATGGCGAGTGCACGTGCCCTATAGCAAAAAGCTCTCCAAAAAAAAAAAAAAAAAAGAAAAGAAAAAGAAGAAAAAAGAAAATGGCTAAAAAGAAAAGAGAAAGGAGAAAGAAAAAGAAGAGAAAAGAAAACAGAGAGGGAGAATATAAACCCGTGCTGGGCACACGTGCGTGCATGCCCAAGATCCCGAGAGGAGAATGGAGGAGAAGGGATTGTGGCGTGGCTGTCCCCACTGGGGGGTGATTTCTTGCTTTCTGTCTCTCTGTTTCTCTCTGTCTTTCTGGTGAGCGCACGCGCCCTACAGCAAAAACCTCCCCCCCCCAAAAAAAAAGGAAGAAAGAAAATGGTTGAGAGTAATTTTGAGTAGCATATATCTAAATTTTTAAGAATTATTTTATTTAGCCTTATTTATTTATTTATTTTTACATTTTTGACCAGAGAGGGACAGAGTGGGAGCAAGAGTGAGAAAGTGAGAAAGCAAGCCATCAGGTCCGGGTCTTGAACCATGGTCAGTCATGTGGGAGTCCAGCACCCTTAACCACCACACCACCTGCTGGTCCTGTACATCTAAAATTTTAGAATGTTACACTGATTCAGCAATCCCACATTGTGGAATCTATCTGGTAGACTCACTCAGAGAAATTCATAATGTCAATTATTTAGAGTGGGTATTGCAGCATTGTTTGTAAAGACAAACTTGTGGAAACAACACAGATGTTCTTCAAAAGGGGAGTGGTTAAATAAGTTATGGTACATCCACAGCGGAATATTAGTCGGGGAAAAAAGTATGTGGTAGGTGTGTTAGGTCAAATCGTTTGAAATAGCAAACCTTCAACAATTTTTGACTTACAACAAGACAAGATGATCAGTTTCAGATGATCTAATCGGCTAGTATGTGTGTATCAGAGCAGACTGAACTGCAGTAACAAATAGACCCAAGTGTGTAATGGGTTAAACACAACTAACGTTTTTTGTTGTTGCTAATATAATAGGTAAAGAGATGAGATAAGTGTAGGGTCCTCTTCCATGAGGTAATGCAGGGACCCAGGCTGAGGCAGAATCTTCATTGATAATAGATGTTTCTCCAAGGCTCTTTGGTTTGATCCTGCCCTAGCTGGTGTAATGTCTGTGCGCTCTGCACAGTCCCTGGCCTATGACGAGCGCTTGGGAAACACTCACGTGTCAGGCTATTGGCTGTGTACTCAGCACACATCATCTGGCCTCCTTTCCTTCCCAGGGGAGTCCCAGCTTTGTATCTGCTTAAGGGCAGACTGGACAGTGAATACTTTTTTAAAAAAGTTTATTTTTTCCTTTTCGCAAGTGAGCAAGACAGAGAAAGACAGAGAGACAGGCCCTCTAATAGGATCTCAATGCCATGATCCACTTCCAGACTCAGCCAGCTCCAGATCATGGGCACATGTATTCAGGGAGGTCTCCAGATGAGAACTCGGACCCTTCCCTTGCAGAACATTGTATCTTATTGCTGCCCACACCCAGCCCATTTTGACTTGTGTAAGTCAATGGTGTTCTTTTGGTGGTGATAGGTCTTCACATAGGAAACATGCCCCACTGTGTACCTTCTGGCCTTCCACAGTGACAAAAGTCCTCAGCTTCTATCCCTCTTTCTGAGCCTTTCTCTGGCAGCTGGATCCTGCCCTGTGAAGGTGTGTCCTGCAGGCCGGAAGTGCCAGACTTAAGGCCCACCCCTAGGTATAGCACCACCCAAAGCTGGACAGAACTCTGTCTCCCCTGGCCCTGGGTCAGAGACCCTGCGGAGTGTTCTAAGTTGGCTCACAATGTCCCTACCAGGACTGAGCTCCAATTGTCCACAAGGTCACTATTGCATTTCCAAACCTGTTCTTGTCACAACAGGCCATTGGCGTTCCTCCACCCTCAGCCTGGCAGACCGCTTTAGTGGCTGGCAGCAGTGACACTGTAAGACTTGAGGCTGCTCATAAGAGGCAACATGGCTTCCTCCTAGCGTGTTCTCTTTCTCTTTCTGGTTGCCCTTAGAACCCAATCACCACACTAGGAACCCAGGCCACCTGGAAAGACCACTTGCTGCGGTTCTAGCTGACAGCCCCAGCTAGGTCCCCAAGGGACAGCCAGCATCAGTGGCCAGCTGTGTGAGTGGGCAGCCTTCAGAGTGTCCAGCTGGGGCCTCAGACATCGCATGGAGCAGAGACAATTTATCCTGCTGCCTGCATTCTTGATCCATAGAAATTACCGAGGTAACAAAGGATGAGGGTTGTTTCAAGCTACTAGGTGTTGGGGTTATTTGTTACACGCAATAGAGAACGGCTACAGCCATGTACACTTTGTTTATTTGTTGTGTCCTCCTTCTCTTATTTCCTACTCCCCATCTGGTTTATTCCAGATTCGCTTCCCAACTGAATCACCAACATGCCTGTTTTGATCTCATGGTCTGCTTCTGGAGAAACCCAGAGAAGGCAACACATTGTCTGAAGAAGATGCCAAGAAGGACAAACAGAAAATTACTGAGTGCTGGTTTGGCAGTGGGTTCAAGAACCAGAAAATTTACTTGTATTTCAATTTACATCTGCATTATTCCTGTTTTAAACAATTCGATGTTATCATTCATAAAAACCTCAAAAACCCCAAATAAAACCCCGAGACAGGTCTCATTAGGTCCAGTGCTGGGCCGAGTTGATTCTGGGAGGAGGAAGATTTAGGCTTTTTGTACCGAGCTGGGTGGAGGGTGACAACTTTTTTTCCTTCTTTTTTAGCTTTAAATAAACCAAAAATTTGTGACAAAGTATACATAACGAACTTGACAGTTGTAGCCATTGTAACAGTTCTGTCCAGTGGTGGTATGTACACTTACGCTGTTGTGTAACCATCACCACCATCCATCTCTGGAACTTTCTCATCAGCCCAAGCCGAAACTGTCCCTGTGGAACATGGACCCCCGAGCCCTCAGGCCTGGCAGCCACCGCTTTTCTTTCTGCCTCTGTGAATTTGACCTGTTTTGGCCTTCCACGGTGACAAAATTCTGGGGATCACATAGAAGTGGATCAAGATGCTCCCTGCTGCGGCTTGCCGGCCTTACTTAGCTGGATGGTCTCGGGATGGCCCCGGGCTCCTCTAGTGGTCACAGTCCCCCTGCACACTCCCTGGCAGGAGCCCTGGCCCGCCCCGGCAGGTGTGGCTGGTA
>NW_006160089.1:3037556-3038720 GCF_000334495.1 Tupaia belangeri chinensis
GCCTGTAGCCGTGGGCAGCCAGGGCTGGTCCAAACACTTCGTTCCGGACCAGCTCTCGGCGCCGCCCCGTCCCCAGTCCCGAGCAGAATCGCTGGGCGAGGGTTAATCAACATTCAGTCATGTTTCCAAGTTTAAATGGAGCATTTGTTTAATTATGTTTATGTAGCAATACATTGTGGCCATTATCTAAATCACTATTTTATTTCCTGGATGTGGTTTCATAATGCAGGGTTTCTGCTCCAGCCTAGCATCATTAACAGAGAAGAGTTAATGAATATAAAAGCGTAAAGGCTAATTACACTTTAATTTACAATCATGGTCTCATTTTGGGACCACATGAAATCTGTTTTGAAAACAATTACCAAAAAAAAAAAAAAAAAAGCCCACTCTTGCCCTGGTAAGTGAGGGACCCCGGCCAGGAGCCCAGCTCTGCCTGCCACGTCGTGGCTGAGCAGCGCTGGCTGGCACAGATCCCGTCCTGGCGCCATTGCTGAGTCTGGCGAGGCCAAGTTCAGCGCCCTGCGACTCTGTCTTTTGTTTCCTGCAATTTCCCACTTGCCTTCGGTGTCTGCTCTGTGGCTGCCCTGGAGAGTCAGGGAGGCCCCTGTGGCCCATGGAGCCTACCTCGTGCTCAGAGATGGCATCACAAGAGGAAGGCTAGCTGGTTTGCATCACGCTGTCGGGAGCGGGAGCAAGTGAGGGAGGGGACGTGGGGGAGGTGAGGGGAGAGACATGGGGGGCGATAGGAGGAACATGGAGGGAGATTAGTGGAGGGACATTGGGGGGAGGTGAGGGAGGGGACATGTGGAAGTGAGAGGAGGAACATGGGGGAAGAGGGGAGGGACATGGGGGAAGGTGAGGGAGGGAGGAGACATGGGGGGAGGCTAGGGAGGGACACTGGGGAGGGGACACTAACTTCACCCAGTTCCTACTGTGAGCCAGGCCCTGTGCTGGGCTCTTTTACATAAGCGGTTTACCCCTGAAATTGCCTCTCGATAGTAACTAGTCTCCCAGAGATCTGATGAGCCCCTCCGAAATGCCCGATGGGAGCAGGTGTGATCATGGCGTTGCAGTTATGCAGAAGGGGCCCTCATTCTTAGGACATGGGAAGAAGTTTTGGGGTGAAAGACCGTGATGGGCACTGCTCACTTCCAGATGGCTCAG
>NW_006160089.1:3038751-3050384 GCF_000334495.1 Tupaia belangeri chinensis
GGAAAGAGACAGAGACACAGAGAAGAAGATGTACATGGTAAATAAGTAGTTAAACATGGGGCAGAGTGAGGGGCAGTTTTGATCCTAGGTGGAGGACGGGCAGGCTTTCCCTGTGCAATTCTTTCAACTTTTCTACGTTCTGAAAACTCTTATAATGAAAATTGGGAAGAGGACCTGTCCCCATGGGGTGCTGGGTCTTCTTACTTGGTAACAAACTTCTTTTCTCCCAGTGAGGAAGAGGTTTATTTAACTAAGCCCAGACCTTGTGTAATTTTACATCACAGAGTATTGGAGTCTGAATGGGAATCAGATAATCATTTAATCAAGTAAGTGTGCAAAAGCGAAAGAGAAAAGTCAAGTCACATTCGATGTGTGCCTTTGTCCCGTGGCCCGAGAAGGTGAACTGTCAAGAGGGGACCTCACCAGCTGTGAGGCCTAGCTGCCTTTCGTTTCAGTTCAGGCTTCTTTTGTAAAGAACCATCATTTAAGAAAACCCCTCCAAATATTGTGCATGTACGGCGGGGGCAGCTAAGAGCCCTCAGGGCCAGGCTGGGCGAGCAAAGCCGCCTTCCCCTCAGGAGTGGTCCTCGGAGGCGTGTGGCAGGGCTGCCTGCTGCCGCATCGTGTGTTACGACAAAGACAAAACCGGGGCCAACTGAGATGAGCGAGTTGTCTCGATGAGATGAAACAGTAACTATGACAGAATGGTGACTGGTAAAAGCAGGATGAAAACCGCATTTATGGCATACTCTCAAAAAGGGAAGGAAAACGGATAGGCACAGGCAAATCTGAAGATACCAAACGTTTCTTCACAATTCAAACGGTAACGTGCATCTGAAAGGTTTCAGTATTTCTAGACAGATTTCCACGGGTCTGTCTGGCCCTCAACTTCGTGGGCGGGTGGCAGGTTGGCAGTCACGTGACTCCACTGTCTTGGCCATTGACTGGATCTGGACAAGCACCGGTACCCAAGCCTGGCCAATCAGAATGTCCTCCCTAGGATTTGGAAAAGGACTAAGGGATCCCAGACTTAGTGTGTGACTCTGGGAGCTGGGAGCTGGGCGTGGGGCTGGGGCAGTGGAGGGTGGAGTGAGGAGTCTGGGTGCAGACACACGGAGAAGACGCGGACAGTGGGGAGCCCTAGAGGGGTCTGAGAGCCTTTCCTGATCCTGGTTCCAGACCATGGTGCCGCCCTTAGCTTTAGAGTCCTCTGCAGCATGTTATAAACTTCCTTTTTCTTCTTCTTCTTTTAAAAAATGTTTCTATAGGGCCCTCTGGGTAGAGACAGAGAAAGAGAGAGAAGGAAAGTGAGGACTCACACCCTGGTAGGGATGGCCATGCTGTAATCCCTTCTCTAGTCTCCTCTTTAGACCTTCTGCACACATGCACACGCTCCCGTGTGATTTTCGAACCACTGGGTCTAGGACTCGAACTGTGCAGTTGGCCATGTGGGATCCAGCTGCCTAAGCCATGGCCACCAGCTGGCCCTAACTTCCCTTTCTCGTGTTTTGTCTGGTTTGAGTGGGTTTTGTTTCTGTCACAACCAGTCTTAACTAATACAGTGAGCGTGTGTTATTTTAATAATAGGAAGAAAAAGAATAGAACTCACGGCCGTCTCCTGACTGGGCAGGCACCTCACGCTGCGCCCCGGCCGAGCGGTGCCCTGAGATGGTTTCCAGCTGCCCCACGCTGCTGGTTCAGGGCTGCTCTGCACTGAATTCTCCAGGCCCCTCAAAGCCAACAGGAGACCCTGAGGGGACGGGGTGTGCACCTTCCCTTCTCCACCGTGTCATAGCAGCCTCTGATGGCAGCACTACACTCCCCAGGTAGCACCCCCCAAGCCCCACCTCTTCCTTTTATCCCCTCCCCCAGTCCAGGAGGAAAATGGCTTTCTTTATGGAATTTCTGGTCCCTTTTGGCTTCTCAGCTTCCTGGCACCTGCTGAGTAGTTAGTTCTGTGGACCAAATTCGCCCTGTTTAAGTACTGTTCTCCTAGCCGAATGCTGAGGGATATTTGTTCTCTCATTTCACACCTAAAATGCCCCTGGGAGGGAGCTATCTGAATTCCTACTTTGCAGATGGGAACCTGATGCTCAGAGTGGCTGAACCATGTGTTCTGGAGTCAAAGAGCTTGTCACAAAGCCCTGCAGTTGGGGCCAGCAGATAGTGTAGCAGTTACCTTACTGGACTCTCATATGGCCGGCTGCAGTTCAAGTCCTGGGCCCGGTAGCTTAAAATATGCCGGGTGTGTGTGCGTGCATGCCTAAATCCTGAGAGGAAAATGAAGAAGGGATCGTGCCGCGGCCATCTCCCGGGGGGTGATTTCTTACTTGCACTCTCATTGTCTCTGTTTCTCTCTGGAGAGCACACATGCCCTAAGGCAAAAACCCCTCCCCCCCCCAAAAAAAAAACCCTCTAATAAAAAGTTCTAGTTCTGCAGTTGGGCTCTTGTCACTGTGTTTTACCACACTGTTTTTATTTATTTCTTTATTTATTTTCATTTCTTTCTTTCATGAAAGAGAAAGAGAGAGATCCCCGACAGGGTCTCAATGACTCAATCCAGCCCGGCCAGTCCTGGATCACAGGCACCTCAAGACCAGGGTGCTCAGGGAGGTCTGGGGATGCGAACTTGGAACCCTCCAAGGGGTCGGCCTCACAGAGTATCCCGTTTACTGCTGTGCCACCCTCTGGCCCCATACTGCATCTCATTATCACTTCTGCAGCTAAAAAATGACCTTTTAAAAAACAAGAAGGGCCAGGTGGCTGGGGGTGGTTAAGGCAGCTGGGTCCCACATGGCTGACAGCACAGTTCAAGTCCTGACCTGGTAGCTTAAAAACATGCCAGGCACATTTGTGTACATGCCCAAAGTCCTGAGAGGAAAATGGAGGTGCGATTGCAGTGTGGCCCTCCCCTACGGAGTGACTTCCCTCTCTCCGCCATGACTGCACACACCCTCCAGCAAATTCAAAGAAAACAAACAAACCCCTGACCCCTAGGCTCTTCCATCTGTGCGTGTAGGGCTGGTTAGAGGGTCTGGTTGGTTGGGGCAGCAGGTGGTGGGGTGGATGTAGTGCCGAACTCCCACATGGCCAACCACGGTCTGAGTCCTGGACCTGGTGACGTGAGAATCATGCCGGGCACGTGTGTGTGCATGCCCAGAATCTCAGGGGAGAATGGAGGAGAAAGGATTGTGGCATGGTCAGCCCTCCAGGGAGTGGTTCCTTACTCTCCCTCTCTCTGGCTCTCTGGGGAGTGCATGCACCCTATGTAGGGATGGCCATGCTGTAATCCCTTCTCTAGTCTCCTCTTTAGACCTTCTGCACACATGCACACGCTCCCGTGTGATTTTCGAACCACTGGGTCTAGGACTCGAACTGTGCAGTTGGCCATGTGGGATCCAGCTGCCTAAGCCATGGCCACCAGCTGGCCCTAACTTCCCTTTCTCGTGTTTTGTCTGGTTTGAGTGGGTTTTGTTTCTGTCACAACCAGTCTTAACTAATACAGTGAGCGTGTGTTATTTTAATAATAGGAAGAAAAAGAATAGAACTCACGGCCGTCTCCTGACTGGGCAGGCACCTCACGCTGCGCCCCGGCCGAGCGGTGCCCTGAGATGGTTTCCAGCTGCCCCACGCTGCTGGTTCAGGGCTGCTCTGCACTGAATTCTCCAGGCCCCTCAAAGCCAACAGGAGACCCTGAGGGGACGGGGTGTGCACCTTCCCTTCTCCACCGTGTCATAGCAGCCTCTGATGGCAGCACTACACTCCCCAGGTAGCACCCCCCAAGCCCCACCTCTTCCTTTTATCCCCTCCCCCAGTCCAGGAGGAAAATGGCTTTCTTTATGGAATTTCTGGTCCCTTTTGGCTTCTCAGCTTCCTGGCACCTGCTGAGTAGTTAGTTCTGTGGACCAAATTCGCCCTGTTTAAGTACTGTTCTCCTAGCCGAATGCTGAGGGATATTTGTTCTCTCATTTCACACCTAAAATGCCCCTGGGAGGGAGCTATCTGAATTCCTACTTTGCAGATGGGAACCTGATGCTCAGAGTGGCTGAACCATGTGTTCTGGAGTCAAAGAGCTTGTCACAAAGCCCTGCAGTTGGGGCCAGCAGATAGTGTAGCAGTTACCTTACTGGACTCTCATATGGCCGGCTGCAGTTCAAGTCCTGGGCCCGGTAGCTTAAAATATGCCGGGTGTGTGTGCGTGCATGCCTAAATCCTGAGAGGAAAATGAAGAAGGGATCGTGCCGCGGCCATCTCCCGGGGGGTGATTTCTTACTTGCACTCTCATTGTCTCTGTTTCTCTCTGGAGAGCACACATGCCCTAAGGCAAAAACCCCTCCCCCCCAAAAAAAAAACCCTCTAATAAAAAGTTCTAGTTCTGCAGTTGGGCTCTTGTCACTGTGTTTTACCACACTGTTTTTATTTATTTCTTTATTTATTTTCATTTCTTTCTTTCATGAAAGAGAAAGAGAGAGATCCCCGACAGGGTCTCAATGACTCAATCCAGCCCGGCCAGTCCTGGATCACAGGCACCTCAAGACCAGGGTGCTCAGGGAGGTCTGGGGATGCGAACTTGGAACCCTCCAAGGGGTCGGCCTCACAGAGTATCCCGTTTACTGCTGTGCCACCCTCTGGCCCCATACTGCATCTCATTATCACTTCTGCAGCTAAAAAATGACCTTTTAAAAAACAAGAAGGGCCAGGTGGCTGGGGGTGGTTAAGGCAGCTGGGTCCCACATGGCTGACAGCACAGTTCAAGTCCTGACCTGGTAGCTTAAAAACATGCCAGGCACATTTGTGTACATGCCCAAAGTCCTGAGAGGAAAATGGAGGTGCGATTGCAGTGTGGCCCTCCCCTACGGAGTGACTTCCCTCTCTCCGCCATGACTGCACACACCCTCCAGCAAATTCAAAGAAAACAAACAAACCCCTGACCCCTAGGCTCTTCCATCTGTGCGTGTAGGGCTGGTTAGAGGGTCTGGTTGGTTGGGGCAGCAGGTGGTGGGGTGGATGTAGTGCCGAACTCCCACATGGCCAACCACGGTCTGAGTCCTGGACCTGGTGACGTGAGAATCATGCCGGGCACGTGTGTGTGCATGCCCAGAATCTCAGGGGAGAATGGAGGAGAAAGGATTGTGGCATGGTCAGCCCTCCAGGGAGTGGTTCCTTACTCTCCCTCTCTCTGGCTCTCTGGGGAGTGCATGCACCCTATGGAGAAGAAAAAGAAAAAAGAAAAAGGAGGGTTGGCCCAGCAGGCCCAGGAAGCCTCCTCAGGCAAGTCCAGCCCATCCCAGGACCAGGGCAGTGCAGGGACAGGTCTTTGAATCCTACAGTTCTTCTCCCCAGCTGTGAGACCGCGGACACGCATCCTCACCTCTATCACCTGAGGGAAGCCTGTCTGGAAGGTGCCATCTTGAGGGTGTCCCCAGGTCCCAGCAGAGCCTGGCACAGAACAGGCCCTGGGCAGCGCTTGCTGAGTGGCCTCCCAGCTCCGGGACCACAGCCACCTGTGGCGAGGAGAGAGGGGTGTGGACTGCACTGAGCTTTACCCCTGCCGTCCCTCCATGGCCAATTCTACTCATTTACTCCGGCTTTCCGTGCTTCAAGAAAATGCTTGCATCTCTGATATCCGTGCAATGCTGGCTTGAAGGGCTGGTTATACTTTCTTCTGACACACATAAAACCAAACGTGTAACCACTAAGGTAAAAAACGAGAGGCCGTTCCTCCTAGCAGTCATTAACAGGAGTGCTCAGCCCCAGGCAGAGCTGGAGGTCATGTGGGAAAGGCTCAGGTTTGAGACCTGGGTCTGCCTCAACACACCTGGTGCCCCACGATCCCGGCTGGATTCAGGACTGGGGAAGGACTGTGGCATGAAGACCCTGCTGGGGGTGCTGTCTTGTTCTCTCTCCTTTCATGAAAGAGATCAATAAAGACCAGCAGTTAGTGTAATGGTTATGTCGCTGGACTCCCAGGTAGTCGACCGCAGTTCGAGTCCCGAACCTGGTGGCTTAAACTCACGCCGGGTGTGTGTGCATGCGTGCTCAAGATCCCGAGAGGAAAATGGAGGAGAAGGGATTATGGCGTGACCATCCCCCCTTGGGGGGGTGGGGGGTGATTTCCTGCTTTCTGTCTCTCTATCTCTCTCTGTCCTTCTGGTGAGCACATGCACTCTATAGCAAAAACCTCTCAAAAAAAAAAAAGATAAATAAACAAAACAAAAACAGAATGGACTCTGGAGAGGGCTGATCTAGCCTCCACTGCGACTCTGCAGGTTAGCTGGGTGACATTGGGCAACTGACTGCTCCCGCTGAAGCCTCAGTTTTATCATTGTTTTACAGGCTTGCAGAACTCAAGACTCTGGAGACCTCAACTGAGATTTCAGAGAAGGTTTGGAATGACCTGCCACAGGGACAGAGCCACGAGATAGCCTCCAGTAAGCAATCCTGCTCAGAAACGTGGGGCTGGAGCAGAGGGTACCCAGGATGGCCACGTTCGGTGGAACCTCAGGGTTCCGAGACCACCCTTGGGACCCAGGGCTGTGAAGCTATCGGTGTGCAGCGCCAGCCTGAAGGAACCGCAGGTACGAGACCCTTGCTGGAGAGAGCTGGGCACAGGCTGAACCTGCAGGGCAGGGGATGCAAGGCTGCCTGCCACTTTGGGGCCCACCCTCGGTGCATGCAGATGGGTCCATGGAGCTCCGAGCTTGGACGCCTGCTGTCTCCGGTTTCGGACGTGCTTGGGCCTGTGGTGGGAAGGACATTTTGCCCCAGGCCTGTCCACCTCTGTGTTTTGGGAACATGACATTTGTTTTGGCTTCACAGGCTCACGGTCTCAAAAAAATGACCTCGAGCTCAAGCTCGAGCTCAAGCTCGTCGGCCCCGTGGCCCAGTGGTTAAGTGAGCCAGCTGTGTGGTTCGAATCCTGTTCCAACAGGAACAGGTGTGTGCGAGCCCCAAATCCTGACATGATGGAGGAATGGAGGAGAAGGGTTGTGCATGACCATGCCCATTAGGGGTTCCTTTCTCCCTCTCTGTCTCCTGGTGAACTTGTGCCCTCTGGAAGTTCAGAGTGGACTTTGAAGTTGGTATTGGAACAAGTTGAGACTTACTGGGACCATTGGAAAGATTGTTTGGGAGAAGGACAGGAATCTCGGGGGTTAGGGGTGGAATGTTATGGTTTGGATAATGGTTTGTCCCCCAGAGGCCCATGTTTTGGAAGCTGGTCCCAGTGGGCAGTGATTACACATGCCCCCAAAGTCTCTGTGTTGGGACTTGGTTGTACTGAAAGCCGATGAGCAGCCATGCCTATGGCAGCATGATTCACAATCGCTAGGACATGGAACCCACGCAGCGCCCAAAAATGGACGAGTGGATTGAAAAATGAGGCATTCGAAATACTACTCAGCCATAAAAAACAATGAGACCCTGACGTTTGATGCAAAGTGGATGAATATGGAAGACTTAATGCTAAGCGAAGCAAGTCAGACGAAGAAAGACAGACTTTGTATGTCCCCACTCGGTACAAACCGAATGTCTGCACTCTACGGCAGAAATGGACAGATTAGAAGGTATAATAGCAGGGAAGGCGACTGTGGGGGGGCATAGGGGTGGGGGACAGGGGGGACAAAAAAACCTAATATGTTTCATTGACACAAAAATGAAAAGTTATTTGCTGATAATAATGTCTAGGAAAATAACTTTGTCTTGATGAATATGCACTGTATTCATGCTGGGAAAAAGAACAAGTTTTGGGGGTCAGCAGGTGGCATAGTGGTTAAGAGTGCTGGACTCCCACATGGCTTACTGTGGTTCGTCGAGTCCTGGACCAGGCAACTTGTTTTCTCACTTTCTCTCTCTCTCTGTCCCTCTCTAGTCAAATTAAAATAAGTAAATAAATGAATAAATAAATAAACTTAAAATAATTATTTAAAAAAAAAACAAGTTACGTACACTGTAAAGATGTATGGGGTTTAAATAAAGGGGGGAAAAATCAGGGTGTTGAGTAAAAACTTGATCCTTTCACAGTGTCATGTCCAAAGTGATTGGGGAGTTAGGACAGGGCCCCATGGCTGAGTTCTGCTGCCCGGATAAGGAGAAACCAGCCAGGATAGAAGAAGCTTCTGGGCGGCCATCCTGCTGAGGAGCCTGCCCTCTGCCACATCGCAACCTCACCAAAATCAGGCTTTGGGCCTCAGCCTCCTGACTGAGCTCAATAAACCTGTTTATTTATTTATTCATTCGTTCTTTTCTTTTTTTAGGTTTTTGTCATAGGGCGCATGCACTTGCCAGAGAGGCACAGAGAGAGGCAGAGAGAGGGAAGATGAGAACTCCTCCCACCCCCAGGGAGAATGGCCATGCCATTCTCCTCCGTTCTTCTCTTGGGATTTTGGACTCGCACACACATGTGCTCGATTGAGTTTCAAGCCACTAGATCTGGGATTTGAACCATGTGAGAGTCCAGCACCTTAACCACCACACTGTCTGCTGACTCAAAGCTGTTTCTTTACACCCCCCCACCCCCCACCCCCAGTCTCAGCTACTTCTATAGCAACACAGTAATGGACATCCCAGAAGGCCCGCCTGGGTGCAGACCAGGAGGCCATATGGAGCTTCGTGAGCCCCTGGAAAGTTGCAGCTGTAGGGGGCGGTTGTCCCACTCCCACTGCCCCGTTTTACAGACAGGAACAGCGAGGCCAGAGCAGGAAGGACTTGCCCAAGGTCCCACAGTGACTTAGAAGCCTGGGCCTCCAGTATGCACCTGCTCCCCCCTGGAAGAGATGCAGGAGAGGCTGGTGTTGAGAACAAGGACTTGGGAACCTGAGGCCACCGCTCCCCCCTCCATTGCCCTGGAGGTCATTTCCGTCACAAGCAACTTCCCTGGGAGTTCCTGACAAGGGGCCAGAGGTCCAGCTTCTTGGGGACCAAATCTTTGGCAGAACTGGAGTCTGCATGTGCGCACATGCATGTGTGTGTAGATGCTTGTGTGTACATGTGTGTTTGCACACGTGTGCGCGTGCATACATACGTGTATATGTGCACCCACATGTGTGTATGCATGTACGTGTTTGTGTGTGTAACTGGGGTATGGGCTAAGTGGGGGCTGAGTAAAGACCTCACCTGTGGCTGCCTGGACCCTAAGTGACCCTGGCCCTACCATTCAGACACCCCCCACCTACCAGCTCCCTCCTCACCCCATCCACTGCCTTCTTCCGAGATTTATTCCTGGGCCGCAGAGCTTGGAAATAATTTGCTTCCGAGATTTATTCCTGGGCCGCAGAGCTTGAAAATAATTTGATGACAAAGCCTCGTCCCTGGCAGCAGGTGCTTTAATTGGTTTTGTGGGCGCAGGTTTGGAGCATCTATTTAGAGGGAAGTAGAAATTACGGCGGCACCACCAAGCCTTTCTCTGTGACGGGGACTAAGAGTGTCTGGGGGAGGGGTGTCCGAGGACACAGAGGTCTGGAGGGCAGAACCCCGGAGCTTTATCTGGGATGGGTGCTCTGCCGTGTCTAGCCAGGGGGCAGTGGAATAGGGGGTGCAGAGAGTGCCCTGCTAGCCTGGCTCAGCTCAGCCTAAGGGCAGGCTGGCTTCACTCCCTCCCAGAGCTGCAGGTAAGAGCAGGGTCAGGGCTGAGACCACCAGAGCAAGACCAGGGCTGGGATCCGAGCCCTGGTCCTATTGCCACTCTCAAAGAGCCCCTTGCCCAGGGCCACCTTCTAAAAGACAGATTGGATTTGTCACTTGGTGGCTCCAACCTCTGCCATGGCTCCCATTGTCCCGAGTGAAGTCAAGTTCCTTGGCTTGACATTCAAGGCCCCCCTCAGCCTGACTTCTGATGACCAGCTGCCCCAGTCACGTTATTCTTTATCCCCACCCTCACTGCCTTCAGTTCAGTCTTTAGTTCCCCCCGTGGATTCCTGCCTTACGCTGAGCTAACCCTGCAGTCTCCCCACCACAGACGAGGAACAGAAGGCTCAGAAAGGCTATCACCTGGGGCTGGCTGGTGGTGTGGTGGTTAAGGGTGCTGGACTCCCACATGGCAGACTGTGGTTCAAGTCCCAGACCTGGAGTCTTGCCCTCTCACTTTTCCTCTCTCTCTCTGGAAATATTAAAATAATACTAATGAAGTTAAAGAATTCTTTTCTAAAAATTATTTTATTGAACTTTATGTATTTATTTATTTTAATTTGACCACAGAGAGACAGAGTGAGAGTGAGAGTGAGAGAGAGAGAGAGAGAGAGAGAAAATGAGAAGGCAAGCTGCCAGGTCCGGGACTTGAACTGTGGTCAGCTATCTGGGAGTCCAACTCCCTTAACCACCATGCCACCTACTGGCCTCTAATAATTCTTAAAAAAATAATAATAATAAGGCTGTTACCTGAGGGAGGTTTCACAGCAGAACTGGGACTCAAACCCAGGTCTACCTGGTGCCCAAGCCCATGCTCTTAACAGCCAAAGAACGAGACAACCTCTCTCTAAGCCCCACGCCTTTCCTTGAACTATCCCTCTGGCTAACTCCTACTCATCCTTCAAAGCCCAGATGTCACCTCCTTGGGAATTCTTTCCTGATCGACCCCTCTCATCCCTAGTCTCTTCTCTGGGCTCCCCCAAGCCCAGACAAGCCCCTCATCTCAGCTCTGGTCTCTGGGGTTGTCACTGTCTCTCCCCTCCCTTCCTCTTTCATCCCCCGGATTGGGAGCCTCAGCTGAAGTGGTGTTGACCCTAGAGGGTGCGGGTTGCAGCCTGGGAAGCTCGGATGGGCCTACGCTCCTGGGACCAGGAACTTGGACTCCTGAATTGCCTGGATCTCTGAGCAGCCTAGACCACAGCTGCCCTGTCCGAGGGCAGACCCTGAGCGAGGCCTCATGTCCCCATGACTCAGTTTGTCCATCTGCAAAATGGGAAGACCAGCCTGGTGCTATCTGACACTTGGGACCCTGTGCGGGCCTTGTGACTGTTGCATGTGTGCAGAGTGGACACTGCCTATGGCAGGGTGGCTCACATCACAGGCCCATTACTGCCACCTGGGAGGCCTGGCCAGCTCAACAGTGAGTCTGGTTAGGGCCGGTTTCCCAGCTCTGTCCTTCAGGGCCCTGGTGGGCCTCAGGTTCACGTATCGAACTAACAGACATAGTGCTCCATAGGTGCTCACGGTTACCGTGGATACACCCCCCATGGGGTGCTGTGTCCTTGCACATTGAAGGATGCAGTCTAGACAGCCAGAGGACTGCAGCGCTCAAACCAGAGCAGAGGAGGACCCTGAATTCTGGGCCTCCTGCGGGAGTGGGTTCCCCAAGGGTCCTTTCAAGGATCCAGGCCAGTGTTGAGCAGGGGGTGGGGTCCCTGCCAGATGGGCTGGAGGGTGTGTGTATCATAAGGACTGGGGGTGGCGATGGCCTCTGCTTCCTGGGTGAGGAGGTGGGGCGGGAGGGCAACCCCTGGTGAGTGGGCTGGGGTGTGCTCAGGGCTGAGGCCAGGCCCCCACCCCAGTCCCACATGTCCTAATCGGGCTCGGGCCTGACGTCCCATTTCCTAGCAGAGGGCCGGGCCTGTTTCCCTATCACTAAATGTGGACACAGGCCTCCCTCTGGCGGTGTGGGGCAGGCGGGAGTGGTGCCCACACGCGTGGCCGCAGCT
>NW_006160089.1:3051703-3064315 GCF_000334495.1 Tupaia belangeri chinensis
TCCTTTGTCCCCGCGCCCCTCCCCTGCAAGGCTCGGGCTGGGAGCTGAGAGCTGAGAGCTGCGGCGTGGGACGCGAGCGAGTGTGCGCAGACTTGTGGGTGCCTCTTCCTCCCGAGACATCCGTCTCTGTAGACTCTGGGCCCCTTCCCAAAGGGAAGCCTTGAACGGGCGATGGGCACGCTCCCCGGGTGGGAAGGCGCTGGAGCCGCGGTGCCCCGTCTTCACGGACCATCCTCATGTTCCGCCCCGGGGCTGGGGAAGCCTTTCCATCACCCTCACTATTGCGCCCCTTGGATTTAGAACTTGCTCCAAGTTGCCCAGCTGGAAAGGGGCACCCGAGCGTTTCACCCCCCAATTTCAGGCCATGGGGAGACCACGGGGAGCTGCCCGGGCCGGCCCAGCTGGGAGGGCCGTGGAGGTGGCACCTGGCTGTGCCAGGAGGTGCATCCCCTCTCCTCCCCTCAGGGCCTTAGGTCCCTCCCATGCATTTGTCGCCAGGTGTCGGGGCCAGGCTTGGCCTAGAGTGCCATGTGAGGGAAGGGATTTAGAGCCGAACCGGGCCATAGCCGGGCAGGGACGTCAGAGCGGGCAGGATAGCACATGGGGGCAGGATGTGACCAGAGGAAGAGGTAGGCAGGGGGTCAGCCTTGAAGGAGCCAGAGCTTGGAGGGTCTCCATGACAGAGAAATTCGGTCTTTTTTCCACAGAGGCTAGGCCAGTCATCCTACCCATCCTCAACACATACACACACACGCACACATGCACATGCACACTCACATGGTCAGAGAAGAGGAGGGGCGTACTGTGTGGTCAAGGTGGTTTACTTACCCTCTCTGAGCCATTTCTAAAACAGACTTGCCTTGGCTTCTGAACAGAAAGGGGCATGGCCCAGGCCTGGCCAATCAGAGTTCCCATCTTAGTATTCTAATTGACTCAGCATTGGACATGTGACCAACTTCTGGCCAATCAGAGGCCTCTCTGCTGGAAGGCGGCTCCACCCCCTTCTTCCACTGTGGCAAGCTCAGCTGGTTTGCACGACCTCCGCCTGCTACTGAGAGGTCCCCAGCAGTTCAGAAGGAATGACAGTGACCCGTGTGTGTTGTGCCCTTCCCAGGCAGCGGCCATTCCTGATGCCAGAGAGAGAGCCCAGGTCGGGGTGAGGCCGACCTCCAGTGCCCATCGCTGCTGCTCCTCCGGGTGACCCAGACCAGCCTCGGCCCTCCCGGAGTCTCAGATTCCTCGTCTGTAAAGTGGAGTTGCTGCTAGGCCTGGGTCACGGTGGCAGGCCTCGCTGGAGGGGTGGGGTAGCGTTGGGGTTCAGTGCGGGAGGCACGCAGGAGAGAAGGCCCCACCTTGACTGAGGAGCACTGGGGCTGGACCCGCGGCCACAGAGGGGAGCGCAAGGGCGGAGGCCAGTGGTCCCTATTCTCCCCTCCCAGAGCCCAAGGGTGGGGTACGGTTTTCTTTCTGCCTGGAGCCCTCTGCCTCCGGCTGAGGAGAAGACGTGAAGGGTCCCAAGGCAGAGGGAGGAGGTGCAGGATGACTCCTGCGGGTGAGACGGGAGGCAGACCACGCTGGGGCCGTGGCTACAGGACAGCGCCAGCCCCACCTGGAGCCTTGCCCTGTCCTTGGTCACCAGAGCTGGAGGTGGACACTGACTTCTTTCATGGTCACCTCTGTGAGGCCCCGGGCCCTCTCCCTCGCTCCTGGTCCCTGCCACCTGCTGCCTCTTCCTGCCTGCTCAGCCTCACACCCCCATGACAGGGAGCCTCCTAGCTTAAACCCCAGCCTGGCTCTGGTTGCCCCTGGACCAGTCCTGAGTTGCTAGCCACCTTCAGGGCCCTCCCTGCCCTGCCAGGGGCCCTCCTGGGTGCTCATCCTTTTGTGCTGGGCGTACAGGGTCTTCCCGCCCCTTCACTCCAGAACACCAGGCCTGGGACAGAGTGATGCCGGGCACAGGCTTTAGAGTGTGAACCAGGATTGTCTTCTTAGCTGTGTGACCACTGGCAAACCACACCCTCTCTGAGCTTCAACTTTCTAATCTACAGACAGGGAGGAGACTGAGCGCCCACCTCCAGTGGGTGTGGGGACAGGAAGTGTTCAGGCCAATTTCACTGTCACCATCAAGAAGGTCTCACAGCCCAGCCTCCAGGGAGCTGCTGCTCCCCACGCTCTTCTTCCTTCACCCCTAAGATGGCAGGAGGACCTTCAGCTACCCAGATCGGGAGAGATGGGGCGGGGAGCACATAGCCACGGGGCCCAGAGCCCTGAGAGGGACAGGGGAACAGAGACACTGGGTTGCGACTGACGTCCGAGTATCAGCAGCTCTTGAGAGACTCCAGACAGAGGGAGGAGGCCCGTGAGGCCTGAGCGAGGCCCTGGAACCATCCGCTTGAGTCAAGCAGCTTGGGGGTCAGGGGTGGTGACAAGGGAGGCCCAGGAAAGCCATGATATGGAAGAAGAGGCCGTCCCGGATTCTTTGCAAGGGCTGGCTTTTTGCTATGGCCAGGTTGACGGGAATGAGCTCCTTTTCCCTTCCCAGGAGCGAGAGATCTCAGCCGGTTTCTGTTACAGGGCCTGCCCGGCGGGTGCTCCGGCCGCCGACCGCCTGGGACCCTGGGACCGCCCCATCTGTGCTCCCTGCACTGACTGCAGGCCTCCCTGCTTCTGTGGCATTCTGGGGCCTGGAGCGCTGAGCGCCGCACCCTCACGCCAGGCCTTTCTGTTTCTGGCCTCCTCTCTACCCCCCATCAGATCTGGGCTGGACACAGAGGACGGCACCGGGAGGGTTGGAGGAGGTGCAGAAGCCTGGGACTTTGTGCTGGGGGCAGCTAGGTCCTGAGTGCCACGGGCTTTCGGGACAAGAGGGCTCTACCAGGCATGGAATTGCGGGCACTGAGGAGGTGAGGCCAGACGGCTAGCAGCCAGGGCCAGCACCACCCCAGGGCTGGGGTTTGTTCTAAGCCCGCAGGATCCCCCAGAGGGTTTAAGTTAGACCGGGGCCAGGGCAGGGGTGATGACTGGGGTCTGGGTGTCTGCGGCCTCTCTGCCTGGGGAGTGGAAGATGGCTGAGATGTGGAGCAGCTGTCACCATGTCCAGCCAGAGATGGGGGTGCTGGGCCCAGGGGGAGGTGGTGCACTAGCTGAGGGTTTGTTGTGGGAGTGGTGGGCAGGAGGCCCGGGCGCGCCCGGGCTCCTGGCTGTACTGAACAAAGCACCTTGATGGAAGGAGGAGCAGGCTGGGGCCCAGCTCGTCCCCATAGGACCCCTGATCCAGGCCAGGCTCTGGCACCTCGGACACTATGCTGGGTGGGTCTCAAGATGTTTTCTGATGGCCAAAAACATGGGTTCTGGGCAGGCAGCCCAGGGCCAGGGTGTCTGCCCACTGTGCTAGGAGAGCTTGCCAGCTGGGTCTCTCAGCCCCCTCCTAGCCGGCCCAGCCCTGTCACCTGGGACACAGGCCCTGTCAGAGTGACAGGAAGGGGCGAAGGAAGGAGTCAGGGCCAGGCCAGAGTGCCCTCATGGTCAGGTGACTGGGTCTGCCCGGGCCGCAGGCTTCCTGGTGCCTTGGTCGGGCAGACCTGCCGGTCTCCCGAAGAGTGGGCAGGAGGGAGAAGCCTGGATCCGGGCCACGGGAGGCAGAGTGCTAGGGCAGGGAGCACTGTCTCTGGAGTGAGAGATCTGGGTTCAGATTCTGCCTCCCACATCCTGGCTCCATGTTGGGCAGCCAGGCCCCCTGAGCCTCTGTCCCCTCATCTGTAAAATGGGGCTTATGCTAATCCCGAGCTCCTATAGGGTCGTTGGGAAGTCAGTTAGATGATGAGTGAAGTCCTGGCCCAGCACGGGGAGGGCTCAGTTCCTTTTACCTATCGTTATGGTGAGGCTCCTGGTGCACAGGGAGTGTTCTCCCCGTCTGGGCGCTGTCCCCCTCCTCATCCATCGATGGCCCGGTCAGGGGTCTTCTCTTGGAGGTCATCTGAGGCTACCCTAGCACCCAGCAACTCGGTTCCTCCATGTGCCAGACTGTTCTTGGCATGTCCTCTTCATAATGGTTACCCCCTCTTCCAGGCTGGCCTCTGGAGCATCAGGTCTTGCCTTCCTCTGTGTCTCCAGGGTCTGGCATTGGGGCCAGGGATCTGTACAGCTCAGAGGGCAGCCAGGCCCAAGGCAGCCTGAGTGGGTAAGGTGCCAGGGAGGAGGCCGGGGAGGCCTGGGTGGGCCAGGCGTCTGCTGTGGAGGTGGAACGTCCTGGAGAGCGAACACAGGTAACAAGGAAAAGGGAGCGTGGGGGTCGGGGCAGGGGCCAAAGTCCAGAGGAGCGGGTGGTCTAGACCTATGGGCAGGGCTGTCCCGCCAGACCCGCTGCTCCACTGGCCCTGGGCCTGGGTGGGTTCTAGGCTGTTCTCCCGGCCCGGAGAGCCAGTGGCCCGGTTTGGGCTTTGAGCGAAGAGGGATTTTATGGCCTCAGTGAGGGGAGGCGGCAGACAGGCAGCGGCTTTCCCGGAATCCCAGATCTCACTTTAATAATTTGTTTCAGAATTAATGTCCATTCACGCCGTCTTCACTGTTCCAGCTCATTGGAAGATTAAATAAAAACCCGAACCCGCCCCCCCATGGGGGGAGGGGGACAATCTTTCCTGCCAGGCTGGCTGCCTGAAGCCAGTGCAGGAAATAAATCTCTCAGAGAAAAAGCACTTTGCTCACACGATTTCAATCCAACAGGGCATAGTGGCCCCGGTCACTTCTTGTTTTATTTAGCTGATAATCTTTTACTGGATCAGGAGACCCTTGTGGAAGCACCGCGACGTTCCAGGGCCAGAGCCTGCCCAAAGACTGGTGCCCACCCCCTTCTGGGTGTCCTCTCCCCAGGGGACACCCCAAGAGGTGGGTGCTTGCTGCCAGGACCCTGGAAAGTCACAGCCACTGGCTCTGTGGGGTGGGCCAGGCTCTCTGCCTTCTTCTAGATGCCGGGCCTTGGGGACCCAGCCAGGAGGTCTTAGCCAGTGAGGCCAGCTGAGGCAAGATTCACTCCGTTCATCCATTCACTCAAACGCTTACTGCATTTACTGTATGCCTGCTCCGTGCCAGGCTCCGGGAACGGGGTGCGAGCAGACAGGTGCCTGCCCTCCCGGGGTTACAGCCGCTCTTAGTTGCTGCCTTTGTCTGCCTCCTTCCTGATGAAAACATCCTGCTCTGGGGCCAGCAGGTGGTGTGGTGGTTAAAGTGCTGGACTTCCTCATGAGGGACTGCAGTTCGAGTCCCAGACCTGGTGGCTTGCTTTCTCACTTTCCCTCTTTCTCTCTCTGCGTGTCTCTCTCTGATGAGCACATGTCCTATAGCAAATTAAACAAAAAATTATAATAAATAAAATAAAATGAATAATTATTTAAAAATAATCCTACTGCAGGCTAGCTGGTGGTGTGGAGGTTAAGGCAGCTGGACCCCACGTAGCTGACTTGGCAGCTTGAAGAACAAGCTGGGTACATGTGCGTGTGTGCCCACAATCCTAAGGAGGGGGAAATGGGGACGGGGTTGTGGGGCCACGGTGCTCCATCTACTTTCTCAGTCTTTCCCCTCCGTCCGCAGTGAGCACACATTCCCTCTGGCAAATTAAAAATGAAAAATGTCCTGCTCCTGTATCGCTTTCTCTGACTCGGGCACACTCTTTTCCACGTGGGTTTATTCCATTTGCATTCTCGGCTACAGAGACCTGGAGAGACCCAGACGTGACGTGCACACTGGACACTGCTGTGTGACAGGCCAGGCCCCGTGGGAAGCCTGCAGTGGCTTCTCAGCCCACTCTGACAAAGCTTGGGACCAGCAGATGACATAATGATTACATCGCTGGACTCCCATGTAGTGGACTGCAGTTTGAGTCCTGGACCCAGTGGCTTAAAACTCATGCCAGGCACGTGTGCATGTGTGCCCCAAATCCCGAGAGGAGAAGGGATTGCAGTGTGGCCATCGCCCCTTGGGGGTGATTTCTCACTTTCTGTCTGTCTCTCTGGCGAGCACACTTGCCCTATAGCAAAAATCTCTCTCTAGAAAAAAAAAGATAGTTGCCAAAATTAGATGATGAGGGACCAGTAGTTACTGTAATGGCTATGTCGCTGGACTCCCATGTAGTCGACCGTGGTTCGAGGCCCGGACCTGGTGGCTTAAAGTCACACCAGGCGCATGTGCATGCATGCCCAAGATCCTGAGAGGAGAATGGAGGAGAGGGGATTGTGGTGTGGCCACCCCTCCTGCGGAGTGATTTCTCACTTTCTGTCTCTCTGTCTCTCTCTGTCTCTCTGGTGAGCGCATGCGCCCTATAGCAAAAACCTTTCCAAAAAAACCCACTAGATGATGAAATGTATATGAAACCACATTATAAATTGTTATATGTAAAAGAAAACAAAAACCTGGGTGTGATGGCGGGGCCCGTGGGGTGTGGCCTGGCTACTTGGGAGGCTGAGGCAGGAGGATGGTGGCACAAGGCCTTGTCCTAAAGAAGAAAAAAAAGAGAGAAAGAAACCAAGATATTAATGACTAGTAGTTAGAAATACTGGAAACTCAGAGAGAATTCTGAAAGTAAAAATGATGATCGAGTGATAGTACTGACAACCCCTCAGTGTCGGGTCAGGAGAGGAAACCAGACAGCTCTAGGAGGTCCTGGGTTGTGACTCCATCTGGTATTTCTGAGTTTTGGTTCTCTTATTCTTTTCAGTGCCTTTCCCCCCCACCCTTTTTGTTTGTTTTGAGAGAAGGTCTTGCTATTTTGCCCACGCTGCCCTTGAAGTTGTGACCCTCCTGCCTCAGCCTCTGAGGTAGCTGGGACTGCAGGGGCCCAGCCCCCGCCCACGTAGTAGGCCTCCTTACGGTACACTCAGCGAGACTCTCCCACACGGAGTACACTGAGTTTATAAATCGTACTTATCATAGCGTTCACTGTTCACCTGGGCCAGTCGAGTTTGTATCCTTTCCAGAGTTTCCAGAGTTTACTAAATGATATGTACATAAAGACTTGGTCCTTTTTTCCTCAACACATTTCTAGCTTTTTTTTTTAAACTTTATTTTGAAGTAACTGTAGATTTACAGGAATTTGCAACATTAGTAGGGGAGTCCCTTGCCTGGCATCCCCTGAAGAGAGATCTTGCATGATTATGGTGCAACATCGAAACCAGGAAAGATGGGGCCAGGTGCCCGTATGGCGGTAGTGCAGCTGGAAGAACGTGAGAAGGGTCCTGGGTTCTCATCCCGGGACCTCCCTCAGCATGCTGGGTGCATACGCATGTGCCCGTGGTCCTGGCCTGCTGTGACCGGGGGTGGATTGTGTCATGAAGGCCCGGATGGCGGTGCTTCTCTCTCTCATACGGGAGAAATAAGTAAATAACCTTTACAAAACACAACCAGGAAACTGACATTGTGTAATACTATGAGGTAGGCACAACTTAATCCGGATTCCACCGGGCTTTACGTGCCTTCGTGCTTTGTGCGTTTATGAGTTTAACAATTTTTTTATGTCAGAGGGTGCATACGTGTGTGTGAGAGAGAGCAAAAGAGAGAGAACCCCCTAATGGAGCCTGGTCATGCCACAATCCTTTTTCCTCCAACTCTCCAGCTCGTCAGGATCCTGGGCATGCATAAGCTTGTCTGATGTGTTTTCTGGGGCCAGGACTCGAGCCCTGGTTGGCCATGTGGGGTCTGGTTTCCTCCACACGGTGCTTAATGGCTGTGCGACGGGGTCAGCACGGTTAATACGACTTCATACCGTGAATGCGCTCCCGTGACTCGGACGTACTCCACAGCTATTTCTGTTCCTGCTGCTGGATAACTCGTCATAGAAGGTGCACCATCTGACGCGTACGACTCCGTGGATTTTTCTGCTTGTGGGCCCCCTCCCTAGATGGGACAGCCACTCTGATGTTGGCCCCGCGGTGACGCCTGGCCCGTTCTTGCACTTGGCGTAACAGTGGTGCTCCCCAGGGTCTGGCTTCTCCTGGAGCGTGAAGTCAGGGAGCCTCCCACGGGTGCTCTTTGTCAGGGGTATAATGTGGTTACTTCACTGCTGGCGCTCAGCACGGTTTAGTGAATCTGTGTTGATCTCACTCAGCAAACGCAACACATTTTTTAAAAATGAGCCCATTTTGGGCCGTGTTCCAGGCCCTGGGGGTATGGGGGGACAAGCCGGGCAGAACCGGTCTCTGCCTGAACTGAGCTGGAAGGCTGCTGGTGAGCCAGACAAGGAGAGTGAGAGCTTCGATTGGGAGGTGGGTGGTGGTGTCGGGGAAGGGTCAGCCCCAGAGAAAGGGAGAGCAGGGAACGCCCAGGCAAAGACTCAGAGATGGGACGTGGCGGGGTGTGGGGAGAGCAGGAGCAGGAACAGGAACGTGGCAGGGTGGGGGACAGGCTGCAGAGGCAGGACTGCGAGGGCGAGGGCGAATTCGAAGATCTGGGGCTTTACCTAGAGGGTACTGGGGAGCCAGGAAAAGGCACAGAGCAGGTGGGAGGAACACTCTCTGTAAATAGGTAAACAGAGGGTGGCAGACAGGTTTTGCCAGAAGCACAGGCAACTGGAGCAAAACATAGACAGACAGGGTTATGGCAAACTGAAAAGTGTCTGCGCAGCAAAAGACACAACGAGAGAGAAAATGTTTGCAAACTGTGCATCTGATCAGGGGTTAACATCAAAATATATATCAGAAGCTCAAATAATTCAGTGTCAAGAAAGTAACTTGATTTAAAAAGGATCTGAGTAGGCATTGCTCAAAAGAAGATACACAAACGGCCAACAGATACATAAAAATACTCAACATCACTGATCATTAGGGAAATGCAAATTCAGACTATCATGTGACACCAGCCTGACGCCCGTTAGGGTGCCTGTTACCAAAAGATGAAAGGTAAGTGTTGGCATGGGTGTGGGGAAGAGCGAGCCCTTGCGATGCCGCTGGTGGGAATGGGATTAGTACAGCCATTTTGAAAAACTGTGGAACTGCCTCAAAAAACCTAATAGCGGGCCCAGCAGATGGTGCAGCCGTTACCTTGCTGAACTCCCACGTGGCTGACTGCGGTTTACTTAAGTGGCATGAAAATCACGCTGGGCACGTGTGTGTGCACGCCCAACATCCCAGCAGAATGGAGGAGAAGGGATTGCGGCGTGGCTGTGGCCACTCCCCCGGGGGGGTGATTTCTCATTTTCATTCTCACTCTCTCTCTCTGGCGAGCACATGCACCCTATGGTAAAAATCTCTGGAAAACAAAAACAAAAACTAACAACCGCATTAGTACCAAAGGATTGGAAATCAGTATGTTAAAGATGTACCTGGGGACCAGCAGATGGCATAATGGTTACATCACTGGACTCCCACATAGTCGACTGTGGTTCGAGTCCCAGACACAGCAGCTTAAACCTCACACTGGGCACGTGTGTACGTGCCCGGGATCCTCAGGGGAGAATGGAGGAGAAGGGATTGCAGTGTAGCCATCCTCCCTGAGGGATGATTTCTTGCTGTCTGTCTGTCTCTCTGGCAAGCACACACTCCCTATAGCAAAAATCTCTCTCAGAAAAAAAAAAAAAAGAGGTATCTGTACTCTTCCGTTCACTGCACACTGCAGCACAATTCACAACAGACAAGCTATGGAATCAACCTAAGTGTCCATCAACGGATAAAGAAAGGAAATGTGATATTTATGTATACGGTGGAACACTATACAGCCTCAAACAAGAAAATCCTGTCATTGCTAAACGTGTAATTGGAGGACGCTGTGTTAAGTGTAATACGGTGGGTGCAGAAAGACAAATACCACATGGTCTCACCTGTACATGGAATCTGAGAAAGCTGAACTCGGAAGGGGAGAGAATGGTGGCTACCAGGGAATGGGGCAGGAGGGCGAGGAGATATTGGTTAACGGAGTAAGGACAAGAAGAAGTGCAAGGTACCTATTGGCTATTACGGCGATCGCGGTATTTCGTACTCTCGAAGATTGCGAAGAGAGTAGATTTTATTAAAGTTCATTCATTTGTTTCATGAAGGAGAGGAGAGACAAATTCCCACGGAATGGAGGACTGTCCGCCCGAATTCCGATGGCACCTCGTTTGAGAAACATGGGACCCTGAGCAGGAGACGGGTCTGTTGAGCATTAGGAAACCCCCGAGGGACAACTTGGTTTATTCAGATGCCAACCTCAGGTGAGGACGCTGAGGCCTAATGGGCGAGGGGAAGTGCCAGGAGCAGGTGGCCATTAAATCATTGGCGGGGGATTGAAAGGGCTGTCTCCCGTCTGGAGCCTCCACCTGTGACCTGCCCATCCGGAAAACTCTCTGGATGTATTAGGCCCCCGAGGAGGGCAGACAGGCCCCTCCCACAGCAGCCCCATCCACGGCCTGTCCCAGGCATGAGCCCAAATTGCCCCCCTTGACTTGCAGTGAGATCCTCATTCTGCTGTATGGGGTACCGCAAAAAGGATCCGTTTTGGCCAAACAAGTGCAAATACTTCTTTGGATTCTAAGGTGATTAAAGGCATAAATGGGTGGGTGGGGGTGAGGATGGGGGGAAGGAGAGCTGGAACCTGAGACTGTGGCTTGATTGTAACCTTGGGGTCATTTCTGATTTTTTTGTTTGTTTGTTTCTCATTTGCTGTGTGATCTGGGACTGCTTTTGTGCCTCTCTGTGCCTCATGCCTCTTCTGCACCCCCAGCTATTCCTTCTTGTCTTGAAAAGTTGCTGGAGCTCCCTCGGCATCATGGGCAGTGTGAGGTCAGGGCATGGTGGGGCGATGTCCGACGGGGCCCTGAGCGAGTGATGCCACACCCAGCATGCGAGCAGGTGCTGGGAACGACTGGGGCCTACGGGGCTAAGTGCTTAACACCCCAGTGATGGGCTGCAGTGTCCCCCACCACACCCCACCTCCTCAGAATGTGACTGTATTTAGAGAGAGGTTCCTTAGGAGGTGTCTGAGGTGAGGTCATGTCATTAGGCTGGTCTGTCACCCACGAGGACTCTTGTCATCACAGGAAGAGGAAATGACGTAGACGCACACCCGCCAGGGAGAAGGTAGCCACCTGCCAGCCACGCAAGGCCTCAGAGGAAACCAGCCTTGCAGGCGCCTCCGTCTCTGACTCCGTGGTGTTTGGTTATGGCCCTAGCCAACCATGACAGCTCCCAACATAGTCCGCATTTGGAGGAGTGAGTGGGACAACCCCACCCCACACGGGTGCAGATACCAGAGAAAATGCAGGACACCCAGTTAAATTTGAACCTCAGCTACACGATGACTTTTTAGAAGCACGTATTATGTGGAACATACTTCTACTTGAAAAAAACATTGTTTGTCTGAAATTCACATTGAATTGGATTTTCTTTGCAGATCTGGCCACCCAGCCCGAGAGCCAGGCAGTAGGTCCCATCGCTCTGAGGGTCAAGGACACAAAGCCCAGCCTGGAAGCCAGAAGCCGGTAAGAGCCAGAGGCTGCTTCCAGGCCTGAGCGACTCTCCCCAAACCGTCCCCGTCTCCTGCACAAACATATTTATTGGGCTTGATGGCAAACAGATTATGCTTGTCCCGGGAAGGGCAGCTCCAAAGAGAAAACCTTGAAGTCCGGGAAATAATGATGAGGGGAGTTAAATTAAAGTGCATAAAACCCTCCCGAGAGATAACGTCAGGGTGAGTTACAGGCCCGATAAGGGACTGGGGGCTTGCAGAGGGGGCTCGGAAAGGTCGCCGAGCAGCATGCAGAGGGCCAGGAATCATAAATATGGGGCAAGATGCCCAGCCGGGGTCGCCGGGGTGAAAATATTGGGGTCATTCCAAAAACAATTATCCTGCTTGGTTTGCTCTTCAGGTCTTGTAAATCTTTCACCTTTTATAAAAGATTTCTGGAGAAAGAAGCACTTTGGAAGCTTTAACTGATTTTTGCGGCTGCTTCTCGGTGATTCTGCTAGAAGGAAACAAAAAGACACAGGGGAAAAAAGTAATTACCCGGCATTCTCTGGGGCACTGGGATGGGCTGACCGGCTGCTTCCTATTCCTTGGAGAATTTGGACTGCCCTGGGCTTTGACTCACCCCATTTGGAGTCTCTTTGAACAATTAATTTGTCCTGTTTTGAATCCAGTTACAGCGGGGCTCTTGCGCTTTCTGCGGTCCCAGCGACACCTGTGTGGCGGCCATCTTGGACATCGAGGCAGTGGTCCTGGAGGTTGGGCGGCCATCTTGGACATTGAGGCAGCCCTGTCGCCCGACAGGCCTTGGTCTTGGCCCACGTGTGGCAGGCGTGTGTGCGCACAGAGCTCCCAGAGCTGGAGCATGGGTCCCGGCTGCAACCTGGCCTCATGCTTACTGCTCTGGCTACATCCCCGCTTCCCTGTTGTCTGTCCTAGGGGACCCCGGTCCAGCCTGTGCCTCTGTGGCTAGCTGCGTTCCAGGCTGGTTGACAGCACCTGCAGAAGGTGATCATTTGTTCCACAAATGTTTATTGAGCACCTTAAGGCTGGCCCCAGCACTGGGCCTGACTCCTCAGGCTCAGCCAGGGTGAGATGTTTCCAGGTGTCTCTGTCTCCACTGACCACACTTGTCAACCTGGGTTGACACACAGCCACACTTGGTTCTACATCAGAACCCTCTCGCAT
>NW_006160089.1:3065206-3067375 GCF_000334495.1 Tupaia belangeri chinensis
TCCCAGGGGCCCCCGGTCCAGCCTGTGCCTCTGTGGCTAGCTGCGTTCCAGGCTGGTTGACAGCACCTGCAGAAGGTGATCATTTGTTCCACAAATGTTTATTGAGCACCTTAAGGCTGGCCCCAGCACTGGGCCTGACTCCTCAGGCTCAGCCAGGGTGAGATGTTTCCAGGTGTCTCTGTCTCCACTGACCACACTTGTCAACCTGGGTTGACACACCGCCACACTTGGTTCTACATCAGAACCCTCTTGCATATCTCGTTTAACGTTCACCACCCGGAGAGGAAGGTTATTAGCACATTTTACAGATGAGGAACCTGAGGCCGGAGGGTGAAGCGACTGGCCTAGGGACACAGCTAGGGCAGAGCTTAGCATTCCAGCCCAGAGCTGCAGACTCGGGAACTGTGTCAGAGCCCAGTGCCCCAAGCCTCTTCGCTAAGGACGACGAGGTGTGAGGTCGCCAGTCAGAGGGAACCCGGGTTGAACACCCTGCCCTGCTTTCCCCTCGCAGTGTGACCGTGGGTGTGGCCGCGCTCCCTGAGCCCCACATTCCTTATTTACTCAGAGCTGTGCCATAGCTCTGCTTGGCACGTCATGCGGGTCAGGGAGGACGGGCCAGCGGGGAGTCAGGCCCAGAGTCCTGAGAACATTCTAGAGGTGGAAGCTGGGTCGTCTGTGCTTCTGTGGTACATGAGGACGAGCTTTTCCCAATCATCTTTCACAGCCTGGAAGCACCCGCCACAATATAATTGTTCAAATTGAACTGCTTTTTACTGAGGGCGACTTGGGGCTCCTTCAGAGTCAAGGCGGGCTGAGTTGTGGAAGGGGGTGGTGAGGGCAGGGGTCACCAGGCTAAAGCCAGAGTGTTCGCGGAGGAATATCTAGCCACACATTCCTTCACTAGTCGCTCAACAAGCATCACCCTGCGCTGGGCTGCTCTGGTGCGGGAGATATGCTGAGTGCTCCCTACCTAGAACTCGGGTCCTGGGACAGGCCACAGACAGGAGCAGGGAGGGCGAGGCGGAGGCCATCGCTCTGCGGTCCAGGGGGTGACAGTAGCAGCTTGGATGAAGGCAGGAGTGGCCCTGAGGATCCCTGTGGAAGTTAGGGGAAACTGAGGCTCAGGTAAAGTGACCTGCCCAAGGCCACACAGTTAATAGGCGATAGAGGGGCAACAGATGGCGTAATGGTTACAATGCTGGGCTCTCATGTAGTCAACCACGGTTCGAGTCCTGGACCCTGCAGCTTAAAACTCACACCAGATGTGTGTGCGTGTGTGTCCAAAATCCTGAGGGGAGAATAGAGGAGAAGGATTGTGGTGTGGTCATCCCTCCTGGGGGTGATTTCTCACTTTCTGTCTCTCTAGCGAGCACATGTGCCCTATAGCAAAACCAAAAACCTTCTAAAAAAGAAAATAGGTGATGGAGCTGGTTCTCCTGACTCTAGGCCACGACCTACTGTGTGTCCTGAGAGCCGAGCACCCACATTCTAGACGTGTGTGCACATGCTTCAGCACAGGGCGGCTTCGGAAACGCCGCGTTTGTCACTCCCTTTGTGGGCCATGGTGTATGGGGCCCAGGGAAAGCTCTGACGGATCTTGCAGGAGGGAAACTCATCTAGCCATTCTCAGTGCATTAATAGGGGATAGAGGGGCAACAGATGGCGTAATGGTTACAATGCTGGACTCTCATGTAGTCAACCACGGTTCGAGTCCTGGACCCTGCAGCTTAAAACTCACACCAGATGTGTGTGCGTGTGTGTCCAAAATCCTGAGGGGAGAATAGAGGAGAAGGATTGTGGTGTGGTCATCCCTCCTGGGGGTGATTTCTCACTTTCTGTCTCTCTAGCGAGCACATGTGCCCTATAGCAAAACCAAAAACCTTCTAAAAAAGAAAATAGGTGATGGAGCTGGTTCTCCTGACTCTAGGCCACGACCTACTGTGTGTCCTGAGAGCCGAGCACCCACATTCTAGACGTGTGTGCACATGCTTCAGCACAGGGCGGCTTCGGAAACGCCGCGTTTGTCACTCCCTTTGTGGGCCATGGTGTATGGGGCCCAGGGAAAGCTCTGACGGATCTTGCAGGAGGGAAACTCATCTAGCCATTCTCAGTGCATATTTCTCAAACCCCAGTGGCTATAGAACCCTTTAGGGAACCAGGGCACCTTCC
>NW_006160089.1:3067406-3070560 GCF_000334495.1 Tupaia belangeri chinensis
GCCCCCCCACCCAGGGCACATGCACTTGCCAGAAAGAGACAGAGAGAGATAGTGAGAGGGAAAGTGAGGAATCACCCAGGGGGAGGGGAGATGGCCGCGCTGCAATTTCTTCTTTATTCTCCTCTTGGGATTTTGTGCACACGCTCCTGGAGTGATTTTCAAGCCATTGAGTCTGAGGCCACCTGTGGTCAGCTGTATGGGCCCAGCGCTTTAACTACCATGGCACCTGCTGGCCCCCACCCAGGACACCCTTCACCGCCCGCTCTGCCCACTCACTGCTATTTGCCAAGCACGTGCGAGGTGCCAGGCACGAGGCAGGCGTGGTCCTTGCCTCGGTGTGGACAGTCCGTGTGAGTCTCTTCCCTAGGCCTTCCTGGGCAGGATGGTGGGTGTGGGAGGCTGACAGTCACCCACCTTCATTCTCCTGAATGCCGTGGACAGGCAGACACCCCCACCCTGGACCCCAGCTCCTCTTAGCCAGCGCTGTCCCGTCCCACTCACAGCCTCTGGCGCCCCTGATCCCACCCCTGGGACTCAGTGCCTGGGGTGAGCTAGCACAGAGGAGAGGGCAGCCCTGGGAGGCCTGCTGGTCTTTGGTCTGGTCGCCACAGGAGGCAGAAAGAGAGGTGACAGACAACTGGCCTCAGAGGAGGGCACGTGGCCTGGTCCTGGAGCGCCCGCCAGCTGGGTCCCCATGCCGCCTGCCGTTGGGCCCTGTGCTGAGGGTCCAGCTGGTTGAGGAGCCCCTCGGCCTCTGCGGGCTGCTGCCCTTGTGTCGAAGCACCTTGACTAGTGGCGACTGCCGGGGTCGAAGCCACTCAGGTATGCCGTCCCTTCCCCAGATTTCGGGGGCTGGAGGACTCCAGTCCAGCAGGGAGGAGCCTGAGGGGCTGAGGCAGACCCCAGCAGCTCAGCTTCCCGGAGCAGTAGGTCCTGGCGTCAGGCCAGCAGGGGCAGCCCAGCTCAGGCATCTGCGGGAGGACAGTGGACACTGACAGCCATGGGTGGGGCTGCGGGGAGGGGGCAGACTCTGGGTCGAACCCTGGCTCCACCCTTAGCAGCCGTGAACCTCGGGAAAGGGACACACCTCCTCTGAGCCGTGATTTCTTCTCTCTGAACAGGGACAGTGACAGCACCTCAGGTGATCTTTAAGGCCCTAACCCAGGGCAGCCCAGAGGAAGATTGCGTGTGTGGGCACGTCCGCCAGGGATCGAGGCAGAGGGCCGCTCACGGTCGTTTCCCCTCTCAGAACCGGAGATTCTGGAAAATACTCTTTGACCTGAAAAAGCTCCAACTGGATGCTCCTGTGGGCCTGTCACAGACGCGACTTTGCAAATCGGATGTGACAGGATAGTGCGCGCCAAGATGGGGGCCAGCTGTTCGGCTGTGGGGCAGGGGCTGCTTGGAGACCCCGCCACCGCCTTCGAGAGCAGACCCTCACCCAGGCCTGCCCCTGCATAGGTGTGCAGCCTCCCTGCTGGGAGGGGTTAACCGCTCACGCATGTGCACACAGACACACACGTGCACACGGACAACCCCCCAAGACACTGTGTGCACACCTACAGAAACACACACACAGACACACTCACCCACGGGCACACAGATACAGAGACACCCCATCCACATGTACACACCGGAACTCATGAACACGCACGTGCACACAAATTCCCACAGACATGCTGTGTATACGCAGAGATGGGGGGACACATGCACGCACTTGCACACACTCGACACTTGCATGCACACACACATGCACACTTACACACACGCACACGTGCCTGCTGTTACCCCAAGGCATCCACTTCTATCCACCCTGCCGGGAAGGTGGCCCCACAGGGGTGAGTGCTGGGAGTCCCAGTGGGGTCAGGCCCCGTGAAGGCGTCTCCCTTGATGTGGAAAGCTCCTTCCCCTTCAGGACTGTCACTGCAGAATGGTGCCCAAAGGCTCTGCTTTGGAGGACTTTGAGACATCTAGAAAATGTTTACACAGGGATCGGCCCCAGGTTCTGCTGCAGGGGCCTGTCCACGCTCCCGTCCACATTCCCGTCCACGACCCAAGTCCCATCCATGGTTCCCCCGTCTCCCTCCCTCTGCTGCTGGCGGTGGGGTGGTAGCAGGGCCCGCCTCCTGGACACTGCCAATCACAGCGCCCATCCTCTGGTCACAGGGGTTGGGCTAGGGTGGACATGTGACCCCTGCCAGGCCAGAGAGCTCGCCTGGGATGTTGGCAGTATTTCCAGGGAAGGGCCTCCTGAAGCTGCAAACCCTGAACAGCCTGAGGGTTTGTCCCATGTGTCCAGGGGAGGAAATGAGGCCCCCAGGAGGGCAGAGTAGAGGGTGGGGAAGAAGGCACCGGGCTGCTGAAATCCCCTTCCACGGTGACAGGCATGTGGATGACAAGACGCAGGTGGTGTCCGGGAGATGTGGAGGTGTGCTGTCCCCAGGGAGCTCGCTCGGTGACAGCTGGAACACTGGGGCCTGTCACTGCACTGCTCCCAGCCTCCTGGGCAGGGACACAGAGAGGTCCCTCCTCAAGCCCCAAGACCTCGCAGCATGGGAGACGTGAAGGAGCCTGGCCGTGGCCACCAGGGCCCCTCTTTCCTTAGAAAGTAGATCTCTTGGGTAAGGGGAGCCCTTGGCAGCTCTGCACTTACTGTCCTCTTGGTCCCCACAGCTGTAGGCCCCCAGCCAGGGCACCCGGGCCCAGAGGGTGGCTGGGGGCTGCTCTCTCCACGCCCCTCCCAGGGGTTCCCTCCCAGGGGCCTCCCTTCTCCAGTGCTGCCCATCCCTTCTGGGGTTCCCTGAGATCCCTGGGATTGGTCCTCCTCAGCTGCCACCAGTGTGTCATCTTCTCATTGGACCCAGGGTGGGGGGATGCTTGACCTTGGCCCCTGGCCACGATGGCATGTGGGTAGAAGCCCATGGTCCTCCTCCACTCACCAGGGGTCCCCAGGCCCAGCAGCGGCCTGTTACAGACATCTGGTCACCTGAGCCCTGAGGAACAGGTCGGAGCCCCACGGACACAAGGACAGGCTCTGGGAAGGGCCACTGCTGCGCCTGCAGGGCCCTCGTGGAGTGGTGCAGGGCAGGTGTGAGCGGAGGGCCGTTGGTGAGTGCCGACATCGCTCCTGGGCTGGGGAGCTCGCCTCCCAGCA
>NW_006160089.1:3070596-3155017 GCF_000334495.1 Tupaia belangeri chinensis
GCGAGCCAGGAGTGTCCCTGCTTGGGTCCTGCCCAGCATCCCACGCCGGCAGCAGCTCCCACCATGCCCTTGGGCTCAGTCCAGGCACGCGGTAGGTCTGAACTAACTGGTGGCTGCAGCCGGTGGCATGAAGGCTGGTGCCCAGGCTGGGACTCTGTCACTCCAAGCAGCACCCAGCATCCCCGCGATTAGAGAGAGCCATCCGCCTCTCCCGTGTCACGCTCCGCCCTGTGTGTTCCTGACCTGGTGACTGCTGGGCCAGATGCAAGTGAGCGCTCCGCCATGGCAGCTCCTTCGTAACCGCCCCTGCTGGCCCCTGCCCTGCGCCGCCACCGGACCCTGGCTGGCCTCACAGGGAACCTTCGATTCTGTGTCCATTTCACAGATGGGCCCTCAGAGGGAGGGAGGGATTCACCCAAGGACCCTGGTGGGGTCACGCATGGCGGGGGGCCCCAGGTCTCAGTCTCCTGAGCCCAGAGGCCATGAAGCCCTCACCTTCCCCAGAGCAGCCATGACCACCCCCAGCCCGGTCATTTTCGGGCCTTGCCTGTGGCTGGTGGGGTTCACACAGACACCCCTGAGTCCCTGTGTTGCTGGAAGATTGGGGTCCCATAGAGCTGCAGCACGGGGGACCCAGATCAGTTAAAATGTGGTTGGGCCCTGGCAGGGGCCCCTCCAGGCCAGGTGCGAGGGCAGCACTGGGATTCTGGGCGTGAGCATCTCAGCTTTGTGATCGACAGACCCCGTCCCAGGCCAGGAGCACGCCCTGCAGCTCGGCGTTTCCCGGGGCCACCCGCACGCCCTGCAGCTCGGCGTTTCCTGGGGCCACCCGCACGCCCTGCAGCTTGGTTTCCTGGCAGCCTCCATCCCAGCGGGCCGGGCTAGTGGGGACTTTACTGCCTCTTCCTGGGAGCCTGCCTGAGCCCTCAGGTAAAGCTGAGGCTCGAGGCCTTTCCCTAAGTCACCAGCCACCCAGGTGGGTCACTGCAGAGACTGCGGTCAGCCAGGCCTGGACCCCTTGCGGCCTCTAGCTGCCCGCCCTAGCACTGACACGTCCCCACCCCGGCCCTTGGCAAGGTCCGCCTGTCCGCAATGCCTGCCCCCTTTCCCATGGGTTCACTCAAGAGCTCACCTGTGCATGACCTCTGACCCTTGTCCCATTTGGGGTTAAGAAACAGGCACAGACAAGCGTGATGAGGTCACTTGTGGGCGAGTGGTAGAACCAGGACTTGAACCTGGTCACCTGACCACAACGTCCACGGTCTTGGCCCCTCCCTGGGTTGCTGTGGTCGGTCCTGTGCCCCAGTGATGCCACCAGTCACAGCCACATTCTCCAGTAAGGAAACCGAGACTTCCGACCCCCCCGGGAACTCCAGGTTTGACCACAATGACTGGCCAGGTGAGTGGGCATGGAGGTCTGGGGTAGCGCTCCCCTGCTGGGGCTGGGAGGCCGCAAGGAAAGGGGCTAGCCCACGATCCCACAGAGCTCTGGGGTGGAGGCCACTGACCGTCCCAGTTCCAAGGCGAGGAGGGAATGCGATGTGCTTGAGGTCACAGTCCAGCCCTGGGGAGCTGGGGCTTGACTCTGGGTCTGCACCCCAAGGCCCTTGCCCCCAGCTTGGGGTCCCCTGCTTTCTCGTCTTCCTGCGCCTCCCTCGGGCTGGCAAGAGCCGGTGTCAGAAGCCAGTGCCAGGAGCAGGGCTGCCCAGGGAGGGTCCTGGCTAAGTGGGTGTGGGCAGCGTTGGTAGAGGTAGGAACCCTTCTCCATTTTCATTCTCCTTTCCAGGTCTTGGGGCTCCCCTTCTTCAGCCTCAGCCTCAGCCTCCCTCCTTGCCCCACTGAGACACGAAGCCTGGGTCCTGGAGAAGCCCGGCCGCTCCCTCCTCCCTTGGGAGGCAGCACCTCCACTGTTCCCCGCAACTGGGCTTTAATGACCCACCTGGTTACAGGTGTCCTGGGGCTCTGAGGGGGGAGGGGCTGCCCAACAGGAAGCTGTGACTGTCCTGCCCCTACAGGCTGGTGAGGGTCCCACGTGACTCCCGCATAGCCTGTCCGCTAGGCCTCACAGCCCAGGTCTTTAGCCCTTACTGGGGTCCCTCCTGCCTCTCCACCCTCACTGCTGTGCAGGTACTGCAGATCCCCACGGTGACGGTGACGGTGCTGTCATGAGCCAGCGGCGGTGTGGCGCTGGCCTGCCTCTTGGCCTGACCACGCACATCTCAGCAGCTGGTCACATCTCCTTGCTGATCCGTAGTTCCTGACCTGGCAAGTGTGGAGCAGGGGAACCGTCACCTCAAGTCTAAAAAAATAAGTTGCCCAACAGCATGTGCTAGAGAGAAGTGAGAAATCACCCCCAGCGATCACGCCGCCATCCCGTCTCCACCTCCCTCCTTTCAGGATTCCAGGCACACACGTACACACGCTATTTCTCCAGCTGCCGGGCCCAGGACTTGAACTGTGTGGTCGGCCATGTGGGATCCAGCCGCCTTAACCACCAGGTCACCGGCTAGCCCACTCCCATGAGGACAAGGCACGGTCTCCAGACAGGGAACGGGGCTGTGGGGGGCGCGCTGGTCCCAGGCCCCTGCCGGGAGTGATATAGGACACAGTTGCTGGCCGGGCTCAGAGCTGTGGGGAGGGATGGGCGTGCAGAGAGGACCACACAGTGTTACGTGGGGCCAGGCCACAGAGCTGTGGCAAGGTCGGGGCGCAGGGGTCAGTGCAGGTCAGTGAAGGAGAGCAAGCTGGCCGGCGAGGGTCAGTGCGGAACTGGGCGGCAGATGGCTGCCATCACCAGAGGCCCAAGCAGCGGCCAAGGACTCCGGTGTGGAACCTGAACTTTGCCCTGAGGGGGGCACATGCCCTAAGACAAAAACCTCTGAGAAAAATTTTGTTTTCTCCAGAAGCAGAGCAGTTCCTGCCAAGATTGGCAAACAGAAACCGCCCGAAGGCAGGCCAGGCTCAGCGCGACCTTGAAACATCGAAGCCATCCCAAGAAGGGACTCAGAGGTCATCTAATTCAGCGCCTCCATTTCCAGATGAGCAAACTGAGGTCCCGAGAGGCATTGCTGTTCAGCCACAAGGCTGCCGGCTGTGCAGGGCGGAGCCTGTGACGGACAGTGCCCGGCGTGGAGGCGACCCTCTAAGCCCTGATGGCTGACCTCTATGGTGGACGATGGTGGGGCCTGCCAGAGGCTGCCCGTGCCGCTGTGTGCCCGGTTTGTGTTTGTGAAGGGCACGTACAGGCACATGAACACGTGAGCCCAAAATTCTGAGAGCAGAATGGAGAAGGGACTGCAGCATGGCCATATCCCTGGGGGGGGATTGAAAAAAAAGGGGTATGGTGAACTAGATGGTGGCACAGCAGTGACACAACTGGACCACTTGGGAGGGTGAGGGTTCATGTCCTGGCGCCTCCCTGTACAGCCTGGGTGCACATGCGTACGCCAACGATCCAGGCTGGCTGAGGCTGGATCATAGCATGAGGCCCCCGCTTAGGGGTCCCTGTCTGTCTCTTTCTCTCATAGAAACATTAACTAACTTAAAAAAAAATCTAGGTGGGAGACTGGGGTTGAGGACAGCCTGAATTTAAAGTCTTGATATTTAGTGGGTGTGGGTGGTGATTACTCAGGGAGCCCTTCAAGTTTTCCTTAAACTGGATGGATGAGTTTTATGAAGGGGGTGGTGCTGATTTCAGTGTCGCCCGGAGTGAAGAGGGCCTGTCTTGTCAGCAACGTGGGAGGCCCTCTGTGCATTTCAGAGACACTGTGTGTCCCGTCCCCTGCCGGTCAGTCACCACCCAGAAGATTCACTATAGAGTCACAGTTTTCAGTACTCAAGACTTTAGGAATTCAAAGCAATATGCAAAAGAGAATATTTATATGCCTTTTATTTTAATGTCATTTTAATACTGAATATGTCACAAGATTTAATGACCAAATCAGTCATTTACATTTTGCAAAGATATCTAAATATAAAATTGCTAAAAATTCAAATACAGATAGCAAGCTACAAATCCGAGTCCTCTCGCGTCTGGGATGCGAGGCCTGGAAGACATTAGAAAAGGACGCTCCTTAGGCTGGGCAGAGGTCAGAGCGAGAAGTCCGCTCGCCTGCGAGGTGACACCTCCTGTACGGCTGTTTAAAAAAGCCTTTTAAGTACAGGTCCTCCATGAAATGTCTGGTTCTTGGTCCTGGCCAGGGACACTCCAAAAGGATGTCACCATGGTTAGGGACACTGAAGAGGTTGATGAGAACTGGAGGCATCTGTTGTGGCCAGAGGTGTGGAGCCACTGGTGTCCCAGCCAGGGAGTGGGATGGCAGGGCCGGAGGCTCCTCTCTGCCTGCTCCTGCCCTGGCACGGTGACAATGCTGGAAGCTTTACCAGCCTGGGGGCTGGCACCAGAAGGAGAGGAAAGGGAAACGAGGCCCCCCCAGAGCCTGCGAAGCAGATCATTCCAGTTCCGGGCAAACCCACGGCCGGTCCCATGGAGCGGCCGTTCACACTTGCCATTTAAGGGATGAACAGGACCATCCCTAGGGGGCTCGGCCTGGCATGAATGACTGCCCACCACCCAGAACCCACGCCTCACACGTGCTTTTGCGTCTCTGGATTGGACACATAGAGTAGAAAGGTTTCTAACAGGGAAAACGACGCGGCCTTGGACGCACGACGCGAGGCCGCGCCTCACTTTCAGGAAGACATGATCCTCAAGGCAAATGCCTCGCTTACACGAATGGCAGAGCTAGCACTACTGACTAAGCCCTGAACACTTCTGAGAAATCGAACCACCGCTAAAAAAAAATCAATATGGGAACAGATCTTAAGGAGAATAACATAATCAATCCTCCGCCCCAAAGAATGGTCCATCATACCAACCATGATAAAGAGTACACCTGTTTATTAAAAGGAAAAAAAATGTACATTTTTGTTCTTCATTTGCTTTAAGAAATTTGATCAAGTTGCGAGGAAACGTCTGGGCACGGCTATGTACACCCGGGCAGGTCATCGGGCAGTGAAGGCAGCAGGGCTGCGCGGCTCCCCGTGGGTGCTCTGGCCCCAGGCACTGCAAGTCACAGCCACTGCCAGGCAGGCGTGGCCTGTGGCAATGTCCCCAGAGCTCCGTCCTAGGGTGCCCCTTTCCCGTGCCGCACCTGCCCGGAGAGCCCACCAGCCCTGCGTCCTGAGCTTGGGGCTGGCCTCCCCCAGCCGCAGGACGGGCTCCAGGCCACCTGGCCCCGGCAGGCTGGCGCTGAGTGACAGCAACAGACAGGCTGGCGCCAGTGTCACTGCTGCCCTGACTTCTTCTCCTTCTGGAAGCTGAAGCTCGTACGTCTGTTCAGTTTTCTTTGTTTTTGAGCAAAGTACTCAGCCCGGGCAGTGCTGGCTCGTGATTCCAGAATGTAGTTAACCTAGAAACAAAAGACACACCTGGTCACTTGCCAGCCGCATCCTACTTGCCCAGGCACAGAGCAGGGTGCTGGGGAGGGCCCTGAGCTGGGCCAGGGCTGTCCGGCCAGGGGCTCTCGCTGCCAGAGTCCAGGCAGTGCAGTAACCTGGCAGGCTGGGCCCAGTGCCCTGGCTGCAGAGATGGGGAACGGAGGCCTGGGGGCCCGGCCTGCAGCCCCTCACGTCCGTGAGCAGCAGGGTATTGGTGACTCCTGACTTCTGCCCCTCTGTGCACAAGTTGCTCCAGGGCTGTGCATGGGACTTCTGGTCCCGCTCCCTCCTGCCCTGCACCCTGAGCTGACCCATGGCCTCCTCAGTCCTCACTCTCCTGGTCTAACGGACAGCCCCAGGGGTGAAAGTGAGCCACACAAGGCGGGGGGTTCGGCCTCCACCAGCCAGGCACGGGCCACCCCTCTATACTAGGGTACCCACCAGCCAGGGTCCCAGTGACAGAAAGGAGAGGGAGGTTCAGGAAGGAGGGCCAAGGTCCCCGGAGGCCTGGGTCGAAGCTGGCGAGGGGCCAGGGAAGCCCTGAGCGCGGAGCGCTGCGGGATGTGTCTGCCCTGGGGGTCTTCAGGGCGCATGTGTGTCCACCCCACTCTGGGTGGTGGCTCACACACAGGCTTTCACCGGCACCTTCATGAACAACTGCCACATCTGAGCCTGGCCCCAGACTGGGTTCAAGGGACAGAGGGACAGGAAAGGCTTGGACCTGCCCCGAGGAGCTCCCCACCCAGTGAGTGGCTGACAGCCGGACGGGGCCACAGAGGCACAGGGGGCAGGGAAGTGTGTGGGCGCCATCCAGGGAGCGCGGGGCAGGAAGGCTCGCAGAGGGGTAAATGAGCTGGGTTTTGAAGGATGCACCAGACTTTCTGGGTGTCTAAGGGGTAGGAGAAAACAGTATGCACCGGGGCACAGCAGTGGGACACAGGGGTGGCCGTGGACCTGCAGAAGCCCTGAGCGGCTTAGTGAGGTGGGGAGGAGCCGGGGAAGGCTGTTGCCTCAGATGGGGCCGTGCAGAGGACAGGACATTTATTTTGTCAGGGATACAATCGGGGCTACCAGCCAGGCCCTGCTTAGTGCTTTTCAGGACTGACCGATGTAAGCTCCCGATGATCCTACGAGGGGATGCCACTCTCCCCCGCTGTGAAGTGCGACAGTGCTACTCCAGAATGGCAAGGTCACTTAGTCAAGGTTCCAGTGCTGCTCAGTGTCAGAGTCCTGCACACCGCCCGGCTCTCCAGGCCTGGCCACTCGCACCATCACTTCCCCTTAAATAGTTCATTTATTTATTTTTTGATTTGCCGTAAAGTTTACATGCTTGCAAGCAAAAGACACGGAGACTGAGAGAGAAAGCGAGGAAGTCAGGCCACAACCTTCTCCATCTCCCCTCTTGGGACCTGGGGCATGTGCGCACACACGCCTGGTATGTGTCTCAAGCCCCTGGGTGTGGACTCGAACTGCACAGTTGGCCATGTGGGATCCAGCCACCTCAACCACCATGCCACAGGCTGCTCTACCCGTAAGTATCTCTAAGTTGTAACTAGAAACCAATCACCACCTCTGTTGATTCCGCTCTACGTCCTGAGCCCAGAGGGAGAGAGGCCTGCTGATTCCCGGACGAAGTCAGATAGACGGCTCTCAGAGGAGGCGGTCTGAGACGCACGCCTTGCGTGGGGCTGCATCTCTGCCACCGTCCCTCCAACTTTCTGCTCTGATAGTCGCCAGCAGCAGGCATCCCAGGCTGGCGTGTGCGCACAGACGGCCTGACATGCTCGGCCCACTGCCTCGCCAAGTTACCAGCTGAGAGCGATAAATCATGAGGACCGCGGGGCAGGGCGACGGTTTGGGACGCTGCGCTGTGCGGAAGTGAGAGGGTTTTGCATTCCTGAGGCGAGCACTGACTGGATTCTACCGGGGCCAACGCAGCCAACCTGGTGTCTGCAGTGCATTCTTGGCACATATCATTTGACAAAAGCATTTAAAAATGATCTTAACAAGACAACTATTTCCTAAATTTATTATCTTCAGTGCTTTGTGATAATCACAGAGATAATTTTAATGGAAGATTAATGCAATAATCAAAAGATGAAAACGCCCTTTGGTCCGCCATCAGCTGGTTAATACTCTGTGGCTTAAAACTTGCACGATTTTATGCACTACGGAGTGTTTCGCTTTCGATGCATTTTATGGCTTATGGCATAAAAATATAGGGAGTTTTCATGGTCAATAAAGCCACAGCCTCCATCGCTCGATCACGAGAAGAACCCGATTTGAAGAGTCCAATGATCCCTCTGAGATTCAGCCTGGAGCTGTGGAATCCGGGGCTGCACGTGGCTCAGCTCAATCACAGCACCTCAGTGGGAAGGGGCAGCTTGGGAGCTCCACATGCTGGGCTCAAGTCGAGGCTCCACCCTCACGTGCTCTGTGGCCTTGGGCCTCCATCTCCTCATCCATAAAATGGGGACAGTGCCTCTGTGCAGGGCGGTTGGGAAGATAAAGGGGGAGAACGTACACAGGTGTCTTGCAGGCAGTCAGAGCTCCATAAACAAGGGGCATTAACGTTCTACAAGTGGAAAAAGATGTTGAGAATGACTTGAGGGAGAGTCGCCTGTTGCACCGGCTGCTTTGAAAGCAGCCTCGCCCACAGCTGCTCCCTTCTATTTCCATCTGAAACTCTCCTGTTACAGAGCAGCCACGTGCGTCCTTGGGCCTAAGACTAACGCCCGGAGAGCCCATGATGACAACAACACTTCTCCAAATTCCTGGACACGGGGCTGAGACCTCCCTCACTTGGTATTGGTGCAAAGCTCACAAAGATGCTCACAAAGATGCTGTCACGATGCTACAGAATGGAGGAAAAAGCTAAGCATTTAGGCCCAGTCCAGTGCTGTGGCCTGCTAGGACACTGTGCTCCATAGGCTGGGACCACAGGGTTTGATTCCAGGTCCAACGTGGTGTGTGCCTGTAATCAAAGTGGGAGACAGAGGCAGAACTACAGAATGGCGAGACCTTGACCTTAAACAAACAAAAACCAACCAACCAAACAAAAACCAAACGAACAAAAAAACAACCTAAGTATTTAAGTTGCAATCAAAACCAGGGAGAGGAGAAGTGAAATTTAATCTTTCACCAGGACCACAATCATTAGCTCTCTAAGTAAATCAGAGACCCTGTTACTCTTCTGGATCATGCATGATGCGGTAGTTTCACAATCGGTTTGATATGAAAACAGACATTTTAGGGAGGACGACAGGTCTGAGGGATTTTTCAGAAAAGCATCTGCTTCAAGGGAGCATTTGGTCCTGTAAAATGATTTCTCTGCACTTGATCTTCCACAGTCTCATATTGAAGTCATAAACCTGTGTTTCTGCCATCAATCTGCTGTTGTGAAAATTATTTTGATGTCAAACACAGGATTATAATTTTACTAGAATCCTTCTCAAGTCTTGAATATTTTAATGCTGGCTATAAAAAAAAAGCCCAGCCCCTGACGGGGTAATAGAAGGTTTCTCTGCCTCGTCCCCCAACCCGTGCTCAAGTCCCCGTCTGTCTCCTAATGAGCCAGTGAGTGACTCCTGGCTGGGTGGATGTGAGCCCTCGTGCAGACCCTCGCGCCCGCTCCCTGGTCCAGGGGCTCTGACCCGGGCGGTTATGAACCTTTGACCTCCAATCCACCCAAACTTGATAAGCCCTGGGCCCACTGTCCTCTAGCAGCTCCCCTCTACACATCATCTACTGCTTTTGAAAATCTTTTGCAGTGAAGGGACTTGTCTCGAAACACTACTGGAAAGCAATCCCATTGTGCTGAAGTCTCCCACTGGGCTCCCTCAGACTGTGCACAGCTGGGGATTAGGCACACGAATCCTGGAACATGCCAATTCAGACTCAGGGCCGGCTCTGCTGACTTACCAGAGTCGTGATCCTGGCTACGTTACTTGTTTCTCTGGTTCTCCCGTGTCATCTAGTAAATGGGAAGTCTGCTCTCACAGCCTCACCGACTTGTGAAGAGTTGACACAGCAGGACACATGAAGCATTTAGGCCAGGCCCTGCACGTCGCCACTTGGCCTGTCTTAGCTACTCTGTTATCATTACTTGACGATCTCTGCGCTAAGGGACAGCATCGTGAACAGCGTAGGTCGGCCGTATCTTATGTGACTTGCACTCCAGGGACCTGTGGTGGGGTGGGGCAGTGAAGGCACCGTGATTCCCATTTTACAAGTGGGGAGACTGAGGCCCAGAAAGTCATGTGACTAGCCGGAGTGGCACAACCAGGGGTGGGGCAGCCCCTCTGCTTCTAAGCTCTGCTCTGCCAGTGCAGTTCTGTTGCTTTCTATCTGATTAATTGACTTACGATTTGGCTTGAAGAAAGGGTTCCATTTGGAAGAGTCTGAGAGCCTTCAGCCCAGGGCAGCTCAGAGTGCCGCAGAGACCACGGCCTGGGCAGCTGCCAGTGCTGCTGAGGGACACACATTCGCAGGCCTGCCCAGGCCCCTAGAAATAACAGGATCCCGGGCCCTGACACCAAGTAGAGCTTGTCCAAGCGGGGTCCCCTGCAGGGTCTGGCCTGTCCCTCAGGCTTACCCCTGGTCACCTCAGCGTCCACACAGGCTGCCTGTCTCCTTACCTGACCCGTGCGCTTTCGTCTGCCCTCCGGGGTCCAGCTCCCCCTGGCCTCACTCTCGTTTACCTTCACACCCACATGGCAGCCCTGTGACTGCTCGTCGGCCTCTTGGGGACTTTCCGTGCTGTGACTGTCCCCTGGATGGAGGAGCCCTGGATGGAGGAAGTGGGCCTGAGGCAGGGCCAGATCTGTCACTGGCCTTGTAGGCCCAAGCCTCACAGAGGAGCCCAGTGGGTGCTGCCCAGCTGCGGCGACGAGCAGCTCTAGTGTGAGGCCGGGCGTGCCCGAGCAGCCGGGAGAATCGGCTGGAGGGGAGTCGGTGTCTCCCCAGCACCGAGCTTCCTCAGTCTGCTCCAGGACCTCGAGATGCCTGACAATGGCGCACACGGTGGGTAAACACACCCAGGAGGAACCGACGCCTGGGCTGGGGGAAGGCCACAGGGGCGCAGAGCAGTGGGCCTGAGGCAGCGTGACCCTGGCACACCACCCAGCCTTGTGACCAGGAAGCTGCTCCTCTGCCGAACTGGCCAGAAACAGGACGAGCAGAAGCCGGGCCCGCCCCCGGCCTGGCAAGAGGGAACACTCACCTTGAGCACGATCTCGTTGACGGTAGCAGCGTCAGATTCGAAGTAGAGGTGTTTGTAGTCGTGATTGCTTAGATACGTGAGTTTGAATATTGCGTGACCTGCAGGGAGAGGGAAGGCATGTGAGTGGGCTGGGGAGGACCTGGGGAGGCTATGGACCCTCCTGACCAGCCCATGCCATGCCCCGAAAGAGCAAGAGGGGCCGGGCAAGCTCTTTCCAGGAGGGGCCATTTTCTCACCTCAGGCTGGAGATAGAAAGGACAGTAAAAGGCAAGACAGAAGATCAAACGGCCTGCTAGGCCCACTGCTGGAGCGCATCTGGGGACGCAGCATCAGGAAGGCTTTAGGTAATCATCACATGGCAAGGTGCTATTTTTAAGGCAGGTCAATTAACCCCAAGTTATTCCTCTAAAGACCAAATGACAGTGCTCACAGTGAAGTACGTGGGCAGTGTGAGGAGGCAAGTGCTCACAGTCAGGTGAGTGCTCACAGTCAGGTGAGTGGGCAGTGTGAGGAGGTGAGTGCTCAGTCAGGCGAGTGGGCAGTGTGAGGAGGTGAGTGCTCAGTCAGGCGAGTGGGCAGTGTGAGGAGGTGAGTGCTCAGTCAGGCGAGTGGGCAGTGTGAGGAGGTGAGTGCTCAGTCAGGCGAGTGGGCAGTGTGAGGAGGTGAGTGCTCAGTCAGGCGAGTGGGCAGTGTGAGGAGGTGAGTGCTCAGTCAGGCGAGTGGGCAGTGTGAGGAGGTGAGTGCTCAGTCAGGCGAGTGGGCAGTGTGAGGAGGTGAGTGCTCAGTCAGGCGAGTGGGCAGTGTGAGGAGGTGAGTGCTCAGTCAGGCGAGTGGGCAGTGTGAGGAGGTGAGTGCTCAGTCAGGCGAGTGGGCAGTGTGAGGAGGTGAGTGCTCAGTCAGGCGAGTGGGCAGTGTGAGGAGGTGAGTGCTCAGTCAGGCGAGTGGGCAGTGTGAGGAGGTGAGTGCTCAGTCAGGCGAGTGGGCAGTGTGAGGAGGTGAGTGCTCAGTCAGGCGAGTGGGCAGTGTGAGGAGGTGAGTGCTCAGTCAGGCGAGTGGGCAGTGTGAGGAGGTGAGTGCTCAGTCAGGCGAGTGGGCAGTGTGAGGAGGTGAGTGCTCAGTCAGGCGAGTGGGCAGTGTGAGGAGGTGAGTGCTCAGTCAGGCGAGTGGGCAGTGTGAGGAGGTGAGTGCTCAGTCAGGCGAGTGGGCAGTGTGAGGAGGTGAGTGCTCAGTCAGGCGAGTGGGCAGTGTGAGGAGGTGAGTGCTCAGTCAGGCGAGTGGGCAGTGTGAGGAGGTGAGTGCTCAGTCAGGCGAGTGGGCAGTGTGAGGAGGTGAGTGCTCAGTCAGGCGAGTGGGCAGTGTGAGGAGGTGAGTGCTCAGTCAGGCGAGTGGGCAGTGTGAGGAGGTGAGTGCTCAGTCAGGCGAGTGGGCAGTGTGAGGAGGTGAGTGCTCAGTCAGGCGAGTGGGCAGTGTGAGGAGGTGAGTGCTCAGTCAGGCGAGTGGGCAGTGTGAGGAGGTGAGTGCTCAGTCAGGCGAGTGGGCAGTGTGAGGAGGTGAGTGCTCAGTCAGGCGAGTGGGCAGTGTGAGGAGGTGAGTGCTCAGTCAGGCGAGTGGGCAGTGTGAGGAGGTGAGTGCTCAGTCAGGCGAGTGGGCAGTGTGAGGAGGTGAGTGCTCAGTCAGGCGAGTGGGCAGTGTGAGGAGGTGAGTGCTCAGTCAGGCGAGTGGGCAGTGTGAGGAGGTGAGTGCTCAGTCAGGCGAGTGGGCAGTGTGAGGAGGTGAGTGCTCAGTCAGGCGAGTGGGCAGTGTGAGGAGGTGAGTGCTCAGTCAGGCGAGTGGGCAGTGTGAGGAGGTGAGTGCTCAGTCAGGCGAGTGGGCAGTGTGAGGAGGCAAGAGCTCAGTCAGGTGAGTGGGCAGTGTGAGGAGGAGAGTGCTCACAGTGAAGTAAGTGGGCAGTGTGAGGAGGTGAGTGCCCAGTCAGGTGAGTGGGCAGTGTGAGGAGGCGAGTGCTCAGTCAGGTGAGTGGGCAGTGATAAGAGGCGAGTGCTCAGTCAGTGAGCAGTGTTAGGAGGCGAGTCAGTAGCAGGGCCCTATGGAGGCCTCTCCCACAACCCTGACTCCTGGGGAGCAGGAGGACCCACTGGAGAGGAGGAATCCTGGTCCTGTGACCTGGGTGGACATTACTCCCGAGGGCCTTGGGTCATCTCAGCCCTGGGCCAATGGAGGGCCCCTGCTCTGAAGCTGGCACTCCACACACCAGGCCGAACTGGGGTGACCTGAATAAGAACCTGGGAAGAACATTGCCATTCCTGGTCCCGCCTCTTCTCACCCACTGCCCCGATATGCCGTGGTCCACTGTGATGCCAAGCTCTTCCCTGCCCACAATGCCCTGCACAGGCTTCTCCCTCCACCCGCGAGTCCTCTCCCACTGCCCTGTACGGAGAGACCTGATGACCCCGACTCTGCTCAGCCAGCAAATCTGTGGGTACATCTTCACATCTGTTCTTCTAGGGACCCTTCCGGCACGGGCCTACCACACCACACGTGGCCCATCAAAGGAATCTGCTTGTTTGTCCACACTTACAGCCACACCTAAACTTCCTGGGCCTTTTGGCCAGCCATGGCAGATAGCTGTTCTACACAGAGCCACAGATGCCAGGCTAAGCTGGACAAGAACTGAGCCTAAGCTCAGGGGCTTCAAGGCTTTGAGGCACCCAGGCTGGTTCCACGGGCATCCGCAGCTCACCAACAGGTGCTGCCACTGGCTCTGAGAAACTCCGTGGCCTTCCAAAAAATTCTTTTTCCTTCGGTCATTCTGAAGTTGGTTTCTATTCTCGGCAGCTGTAGGAGCGCCACCGAGAGGGACACGTGCCTAGGCCTTGGCGAGCCTCCTGGGTGAGGAGCAGCTGTGAGGGTCTGACGTGGAGCCTCCTGCAAACAGCCCAGGAGTGGCCGGCCCCGGCCCGCCCTGCCAGACCTCGGTGCCCGTGAGAGGAAGAGCCAGCACGTCCTCCTAGCAGGCCTCATCTGTTGTCCTTTTAATTGAAGCAGTGGCTGGTCGTAGTTACTAATTAATAACATCACCCATATTACTGTAAGTCCACCTCTTTCCCGGAGAAATCTTCTCGGGGACTTTATTTACAGTAGCTAATTTTTCAGATCTCCCAAAATAAACTGATATATGTTGTACATTTGTGGCCAGCAAAGTTGAGCTGCTGATATTTTATCCTGGAAACATGATTATGATATACTAATTGTGGTCATAAATCCTATATTGAAAAAATTAGTTAATAATTTCTGAAAACACTCACTTTCAGTCACTTGACAAATATAGCTTGATTCTAAATTGTGGTGCTAAAAGTTAGAATTCTCTACTGGAAACGAGTCACTCTGTTCACACAGACATGACTGGTTTCTGGTAAGGGAGGGCGCCTTCCATAAACGGTGCCCCTGTATGTATGTATGTATGTATGTATGTATGTATGTGTGAATACGTGCGTGTTCTTCAAGGAGCCATCCGAACACGAGTCTCGCTGGTGACGTCACCCTGGAGGAGTAACACGGGTACCTCTGCTGGCAGTGCGTGACCCAGCAGAGCCATCTATGAAGGACACGGCTATGAAGGGCAAACACAGACACCCCCTCCAGGAGGCCTCACTGCTGACACCTGGCCAGACAGTCACCAGGCCCTGGGGCTGGAAAGGACCAGAAGGTCTTAGGGAGGTTCACAGACTTGACGCTTCGGGGTTCACTGACCACTCGGATAAGTGATCTCACTGACTGTCTACACCACCTGCTCCTGCTCATCACTGACAAAACAAAACTGAACGAAATCTCAGGATACTGGAGCGTGTTTCGCCTGGACGACTGAGACACCACTAAAACAACTTCCTGCACTTTAGGTAGAGCCAAATCTGGTTGTGACACGTGTGGGACAGTGTGCACAGGGTTGGCAGCCTGGGGGGAGGCCTGGTCGCTGCCCCTCGGCGCTGCGGAGCCTGTGGGGCACGTCACCTGTGGGCTCACAGAGGGGGCCTGCGGGCCATCTGCACAAAGTCACGCCAAAAACAAAAAAGGAACTGTCCTAATCAAGTCTTCTGAAAGCTGCGTTTTGGGACCAGGTGACCCCAAACACCTTGCCCTATTCAGGAGCCATGCGTGTCCCTGGCCTGTCCTGAGGAAGAGTGAGTCAGACGGGGACGATGAAGAGGTCCATCTCCCGTCTCTCGCAAGCCTCTGAGGTGTTGGCCCTTCCAGGGAGAGCACTCGCACCCCAAGAGAAAACAGCGCGGCACCCGTTCGCTGGGCGCTTGTGTTTGTGATAACAGGGACAGAGGTGCCGACATCAGCACCTGGCCAAGGCCCGTGGGCAGTCACAGCCGAGAGCCCCGCCTGCTCTTCACGGGAGTCGGAGCATGAACCCTGCGCTGTACACTCAGGTTCAGACGGCTGCTGGGTTCTCCCCCATGCTGGGCCATGTTCCACTGCCTCCCTGGGGGTGCCTGCACCTCCTCCAGGCTGCCTGGAGTGCACCTGTACTCAGCCAGGCTCCGCTGGGGCTCAGGCTGGGGCAGGGTAAAAACAGACAGCACCTCCCGTCTGACGAGCATCCGAGGCGATGAAGAGCATGGGGACCTGAGTCATCCTAGACGGAACAGTTAGGGGGTACAGGTGGGGGTGGAGAAGGCAGGGCACAGATATGGCATAGACAATTTTTTGGAAACTAAGGCACGACAAAGCTTGAGGTGCAGAGGGAAAAACCATGAGCTGGTCCAGGACAAAATCCCAGCCCTGCCATGTCCCAGTGGTGGGACCCTGAAAGGCCCTGCCCCTCTGGGAGCCCAGGCTTGCCCAGCTCTGAAGGAGACCGCACTGCCAACCAGCTCATGTATGTAAGGGGGGACTTCCAAAAGTGCATGAAAAAAAAAAGGATTATTATTTTGGTGCAAAGAAATTCAAACATTTCAATTCATTTGCCACGAACTTTTAGGAAGATCCCTTTATATCGTGTGTCCCTGCCTATGGGGCTCAGGAGAGGGGCTGGTGCTAGTCCTCACCGTTGCCACTGCCACTGGGAGGCACAACGCTCCTTGTGTAGGCGGTTCTGTGTGTAATTGCTCCTTCTTTCACCGGACTTGCTTCTGCACAGGGCAGCGGGAGGAAAACACTGAGTCATCCCAGGGTGTGGACGTGGCAGTGCGGCCCCTGTCACAGCTCAGGCAGACTCTGAAACTACACATCTGCTTCGGGGGACAGAAGCGGAAACTGGTATGTAAAACATACTCTTACGTGATTTTCCAAGTAAAACACGGATGACGGAACGGAACACTGGGTAGACACTAAGCGGCGGCACGAGTGTCAAAGTGGAGCCGTTTGCGTGTCTGTGCTGTAATCTATCTTAACTAAAACAAGAAGCTGTGCTAGTAAAGCCGGTTCCTCCAGCCAATTCAGGGGTGAGGCCATTCTGGAAGGACCACGTTACCACAAAACAGGAAGAGGCACGGCGGCTCCCCGCCTCCCCCACGCAAAGTGCCCCCAGGGCTCCTCTGCCACTGCGGGAAGAGTGGGCCTCTACTCACCTGCTGCCCGTGTATAACCCCCACTGCCACACTTGCCAAAGACCCCCCAATAAACTCGTTTCTTTTCTTTCCTTTTTAATTGAAAAGGCTATGGGATACGTTATAATTTGCTAAAAATTTGTAAGACAGAAGAGAATCCTTCGCACCCCACCCCATAACCCTGACACCCCAGCAAATTATGCCCAGGCCCTCTGCTCTCACCCCATTCCCCATAGTTGTAATGAGACTATATGCCAAAATTTGAGCTTAGTATCTTTTAAGTTAATCTTTTTAGTTCAGACCTTTCTGTTACAGTCTCCATAACCATCTCCCTCTCTTTTTTAATTGCCAGAGGGCATGTGTGCTTGCAGAGAGAGCGAGTGAGCGTGCAAATGAGAGAGCGCACTGCCCAGTGGGCCATGGTCGCTGCAATCCCTTCTCCACCATTTCTCCATCCCACTGGGATTTTGAGTACACATGTACATGTGCCTTGTGTGTTTTTCAAGCAGCAGGGCCAGGACTCAAACCACATCTGGCCATGTAGGATCTGGCTCCCTCAGACACTAAGTTAAGGGGCCGACCCATAGCCATCTTTTTCAATAGCTGCATCTGATTCCAACAAGTAGATATTGAAGCTATCTTGGGCTTGGTTGGGCCTCTGGGTTACTTAGAAAATCTCTGGCACTGTAAATGAGGCTATGAAGACCAGTTCTAAGGATCTGGATCCTTCTCAATTCCTTTACATTGGGTATGAATATTTTCTTCTTCTTTTTTTTTTTTTTTGACAGAAAGATTTTTGCTATAGGGTGCATGCAATTGCTAGACAGACAGACAGAGAGAAAGTGAGAAATCACTCCCCAGGGAGGATAGCCATACTACAATCCTTTCTCCTCTTGGGATCTTGGGCATGCATGCACATGTGCTTGGTGTGAATTTTAAGCCTCCAGGTCTGGGATTCGAACTGCGGTTGATTACATGAGAGCCCAGCAACATAATCATTATGCCACCTGCTGGTCCTAGTCATGAATATTTTCTAAAAACTGTTTTCAGGGTCTGATCTCTTCTGGTCCCTCTATCTTGGAAAAGTGTTGAAAACTCTCACTGGATCTCTCAGGGAAAACAGAAGAAAACACATACTTTTAAGTATTTTTTTTTCTCCTTTTCATGGAAAAGAAAGACAGATGGCACCTCCAATAGGGTCTCGACACTGCAATCCAGCCCAGATCATGGGCATGTGCGCACCTGGCGCACTCAGGGAGGTCTCTGGATGAGAGCCTGGACCCGTCCCATGTGAGTCCAGCGTCTGGTCTCGACACACATGCTTGGAAAGGCAATGCCATATCTTTGTGTGGGTCTCACAGGAAGGGCTGGACTGGGATTCCCTGGGCCCTGGGCTACAGTCCTTTACAGGTCTCCGCTGTGAGCAACAGTTCCATGCTGTGTGTAGGGAGCTTTCAATGGAAGTCACCTGGCAAGAAGTAGCACCTTACCCAGCAGCCTACAGTGGCTGTGTCTGACCTGTTTACATTTCGGCCTCATTCTTTAAACCCCCTCTCTCACTCTGGCTGCCTCCTAGAAACATAATTATGTCTTTCTAATGATCCAAACTTCTATGGTTCCCTCCTTCCTCTAATTTACTGAAAATACTCTTGCTAAGGTCACAACATCCTAGATTCTGAGATGCCCGGGAGAATTCTCGGTTATGGTTGCTGCTAGGTCTCCTTGACGTCTTCCCCTCTGCTCCATGGAGCCAGTCACCTGATTCTGCAGTCCGCTTCTCCGATCAATCTTTTCCTCACTTTTCCTTAGTGAGCTTCGTGACCGCCAACTGTCCCTTAGATGAAGGTCTTCCACTTCTCTTATACCAGTATCCTTTTTTTTTTTTTTGAAAAGATTCTTGTCATAGGGTGCATGTGGTCACCAGTGTGAGACAGAGAGAGGAAAAGTGAGACCTGTCCTTCCCTCTGGGGTGGGGGGATGGCCATGCTGCAATCCTTTTTCCTTCATTCTTTTCTTGTGATTCTGGGCATGCATGCATGCATGCACATGTATCTGGTGTGTTTTTCAAACTGCCGTGTCTGGAACTCGAACCCATGGAGTTGGTCATGTGGGCTTCAGTGTCTTAACCACCATGCTACCTGTGGCCTGCCTCATCTCTTGTAACTCTACACTTCTCCCCTATCAGGAATGTCCTCTCCCCCCTTTTTAAAAGAGATCTTTGCTATAGGGAGCATGTGCTTGCCAGAGACAAGAGACAAAGAGATAGAAAGTGAGAAATCACCCCCTGAGGGGGGTGGCCAGGCCACAATCCTTTTTCTTCCAATCTCCTCTTGGGATTTTGGGCACGTACGCACATGTGCCCAGTGTGAGTTTTAAGCTCCTGGGTCTAGGACTCTAATCATGGTTGATGATGTGGGAGTCCAGCAACGTAACCACTATGTCATTGGCTGGTCCTGCTCCTTGGGCTTTAATGACTACTCATCTGCAGATGATCCTGAAGTAGATACTAGCCTAGACCTTCCTCCAGAATTTCGAGGCCCACCAGTGGGCATAGCAGCCACATTCACAGGGCTCGTAGTATAGTGGGTCCAGAACCGATGTCAACATCTTCCCTCATGTTGAAAGCTCTTCGTGCAATCACCAGGCACTAAGTCAAGCTCCTGGCATTTGGCCTCCTCCGTAGTTTCCACATGGTCACCTTCCAACCCTCTCCATCTTGCAAACACAGCCCTCTTCTAGGTCCTGGTCTTCTAGTGCCTTCTCTCTGCTCTTCCTGTTCTGATGATGTCTCCTTCAGGTCCAAACATCTACCCACCGGAGTCATCCTTTTAGAACACACCACTCTCTACCTAATGTTCTCAGTGCTTTTTTTCTATTATCCCAGGATAAAGACCAAATTTCTTCAGATAAATTTCAAGACCGTAGAACAGTTTTCAAACTTTTTGGTCTCAGAAGCCCTTTACACTCTTAAACATTACTGAGGAGCCCACAAAGCTTTCACTTATGCAGATTATAGCTATTGATATTTACTGTTAGAAATTAAAACTAAGAAATTTAAAAATATTTATTAACTTATTAAAAAAGAATGAATACAGGGTAAGTTAACATAAACAACATGTTCCTTAAAAAAATTTATTTCTTCCATGAGCAAGTAAGAAAGAGGGAGAGAGCACCCCAACATGGTCTTGACACCATGGCCCACCCTCAACTTTAGTCAGCCCCAGCAGGGTACATATATGTTCTGTGTACTAAGGGAGGTCTTTGGACATGAACTGAAACCTTCCCATGTGGGTCGGCCTTGCAGAATGTCATATACACATAGCCACTGTCTGGCCCTATATTTTACATATATATATGTGTGTGTGTATACATATATATTTCCCCCAAAGGTTTTTGCCACAGGGCATGAGTGCGTGTCAGAGAGACAGTGAGAGGGACAGTGAGAAATCATCCCCCAGGGGGGAAATAGCCACACTTCAGTCCCCTCTCCTCCATTCTCCTTTTGGAATTTTGGGCACACATACAGACATATCTGGTGTGATTTTGAAGCCACCAGGTCCAGGACTCAAACTATGGTCAGTCAGATAGGAGTCCAGCACCTCTACCACCACACCAAATGCTACTCCTAATGACAGTTTCCTAATATTTTTTTCAGTTGCCAGAGGGCATGTGTGCTCACCAGAGAGACAGAGAAAGAGAGATAATGTGTGCAGAGTGTGGTCATCCCCGATCCCCTCCCTCCCATCTACTAGCCTGCTGGATCCCAGGTAATCCGTGTGTGTGCTCAGCATCTTCAGGCCACAGTATTGGGGATTCGAACCACAGTTATCACACAAGATCTGGCTTCTTTTGAGCAGCAGATTCTGAAATGCCTCCTGCTTTCGTGCTCTTGTGTTACTCTTTATGGGGGCTGGACCTAGTGTCTTGCTTCTATTGAGTAAATAATACAAACAAAAGTGTTGGGATGTGACTTCTAAGGTTAGGTTACAGAAGACATAACTCACTTTGTGTTAGCATTCTCTCACTCTTGCTTACTTTGGTGAAGTCAGTTGTCATCTTGTAAGTTTCTTTGGAAAGGATCAAATGGCAAGGACCTGAGAACATTCCCAAGGACCTGCACGCTGACAACTACTTCTCAGTGAGCTTGGATGCAAATCCTGTCCAAACTGTACCTTGAGAGGACTACAGCTCATGCTGACATCCTGACTGTAGCTGTATGAAAGACTGTGAGTCAGAGGCCCCAGCTAAGCTGTAAGACTCCTGATCCACCAAATGGTAAGATAATAAATGTCACTGCTGAGGGGCCTGCAGGTGGCTTGGTGGTTGGGGCGCTCTGCTCCCATATGGCTGACCATGGTTTGAGTCCCAGACCTGGTGGCTTGGTTTCTCACTTTTCCTCTTTCTTTCTCTCTCTCTGGTGAGTACACATACCCTGGAGCAAATTAAATAATAATAGTAGTAATGATAAGTCAAATTAAATACATAATTTGGGTCCAGCAGGTGGTGTGTGGTTAAGGTGCTGAACTCCCACATGGCCGATAGTGGTTCAAGTCCTGGACCTGGTGGCTTGCTTTCTCACTTTCCCCTTCTTTCTCTGGTTAAACTAAAAAATAATAATTAAAATTAAATAATTGTTTTAAAAAAATTATTAAATTTTACTAATTCATTCATTTATTTTAATTTGACCAGAGAGAGACAGAGAGAGCGAGAGAGGGAAAGTGAGAAAGCAAGCCACCAGGAGTCACTACTAAATGCCATGGATGCTCCACTCTGCTTGGCCAGAACTCTAGTTTATAGCTCCCCAACAGCCATTCTTTGACCAGCCTTACAAGATCTCATCATAGGCTTGTATAGTTACTGTACAGGGGAAGATTCAGAGGATCTTTCTAGAGCTCTTTCTCAGTGTAGCTGCCTCTTCTCCATACTCTGTTCTGCAAATTTCAGTTGCTTTAGCCTCCCCCAACTCTTATTTCTGTCTCCTGGCCCAGTGAGACTGTTAGAGTCTCCTTGGATCCTCTCTCCCTAGGAAACCCAGGAGGAAAGCTGAGGTGATGGTCAGTCTCACCTCATTTGTTTCCCTTCGCTCAGGGATCATACTCACCTACTGCCTGATTTCCAATGTGTGGCAACAGTGTTTTTTTAATTTTTTAAAAAAATATTTTGTCCAGTTTTCTAGTAATTTATGATGAAAAGGCTAATCTGGTAGTAGTTACCCTGTCGCAAAAGTTGCATACGGGAGTCTTGTAAGTAATATACATTTTGATTTTTTTTTTTTTTGAGAGGTTTTTGCTATAGGGCACGTGTGCTTGCCAGAAAGAGACAGAGACACATAAGAAAGCAAGAAATCACCCCCCAGGGGGGATGGCCACACCACAATCCCTTCTCCTCCATTCTCCTCTCAGTATCTTGGGCACGCACGCACATGCACCTGGCGTGATTTTAAGCTACTGGGTTCAGGACTTGAACCATGGTCAGCTATATGGGAGTCCAGCGACATAGCCATTACACAAACTGCTGGTCCCACATACATTTTGATTTTAATGAAAGTATGGCTTAGTTTTTTCCAAGTCTAGAAGAATAACTTAAAATCTAAGCACCCCATTTATTTATTAAGAAAACACAATTTGGAGCCTGGCAGGAGGCAAGGGAAAACAGATTTCCCCCATCATTTATCCAGCTGAGAAATCTTTCACACGGAGTTTTTCAGTAGGGAACAGTTCCTGCCCTAACCCTCTTCTCAATTAGGATCTTGTCTGATGTTAAAATCAAGAAAGAATGAATTTGAGGAAAATGGTAATCAAAATTCAGAAAAATGCAAATGTATGCAAATTTTTCATTATACCTAGATAATTGTTTTGTTATTATGAGTCCACAAGACCCAAGTCAACAATTAAGCAAAAACTTAATAGCAAGAAGAAGGATTCTCCCAGGAGGAAAAAAAATTGATACCCTCAAAATGTTTTCTATGCTAACAGATATCAATATCCCAACCAACACATGCAAATCTCTTCTTTTTAATTAATAAGTCCAAGGGAAAAGTGAAGAAAATTCACAGTGAAGGTAAGAAATTATCTCGGACCTGGGACCAGTAGTTGGTGTAAGGGCTTTGCCACTGGGCTCCCATGTAGTCGACTGCGGTTCGAGTCTCAGACCTAGCGGCTTAAATTCACGCTGGGTTTGTGTACGTGCATGCCCAAGATCCCGAGAGGAGAATGGAGGAGAAGGGATTGCGGCGTGGCCATCCCCCCGGGGGATGATTTCTCGCTTTCTGTCTCTCTGTCTCTCTGGTGAGTGCACATATCCTATACCAAAAATTTCTCTAAAAAATAAAAGGAATTATCTCAGACCAGTCCATGGTGTGGTGGTTAAGGCAGCTGGATCCCATATGGCTGACTGTATGGATTAAGTCCTGCATCTGGTGGCTTGAAAAACATACCAAGTGCAATGTCTGTATATACCCAAAATCCCCAAAGGAGAAATGGAGAAGGGATGAGTGTGGCCATGCTGCAAGTGAGAAAGTGACTCAAGTAAGAAAGTGCTTTCTCACCTTCACTTTCACTCTCTTTAGGGAATGCACTCACCTTTTCACAAACTAAAACAAGACAAAAGGAAACAACAGATTACCTCAACACCAGCCACTTTTCCTCACGAATGCAGACATCCTTACATGTTAATGCAAACATGCCCCCAACAGTCCCTATGAGCAACCATTCCTGATAAGGAATATGGAGGTGTGTGCTTCTTACCAACCATCTGGGGCTCAGAACAGAATCTCCTGCCTCCTAAATTTACAGCGTTGACCCTTCCAGAGACCACTGTACCCAAACATCTCCTTTCTAGGAACTAGAGGCAGGCATGTTGGCTCCATCTACTGCATGCTGAGGGTAAACAGCAAGAGCAGTTTAAAAGCAAGATATCGCATTTGCCTTGTCACTAAGACCTTGAGGAACTCTCTACTGTGCCTTAATAACTCTTTTTTGAAGAGCCACATGTGTGATGCCAAATCCAAAGCTCAGTGTGCCCCAGCAGTCAGTCGTGGAGCACTGACAGAGGTGGCTGGATTGCCAGAGGATGCAGCTGGGAGTCAGAATTAGGCACGCCTAGTGCAAGCGTCAGTGCCAGCTAACGATGACCAGGTCAGTCGAGGGAACATGTGCAGGGCTGGCTGAGTCCTCAGGGGCCTGGCCAGTGTTACCCAGCCCCAGCAAACTTCCCTGAAACATGGAGATAGCTTTTCTACAGCAGATCACACCTTGAGGTCATTGGAAACCTAACAGGGTCAGAGAACCTAAGAATGGAGTCTGGCACTGGATGACGCAGGCTGGCCCCGTGTTTCTAGCTTTCCTCCATCTTTACCAAGTGGCACATTCCGGGCCTTTCCTTCCTTTACACTTGGAAAAATCGAGGTGGTCCCCTAGTTGCCTAAACCCATCTCCCCAGCAGCTCCCTTGTTTTGGAAGGAGATGATAAATAAATCAAAATGCACTAAGCAGCACTTCCACAGGCACTCGCCTCCTTCACTGAACGTGCACCTCATCAATCACACTATTGTCTGCTTGAAAGGCGAGCCTTGTAAATGTCATATCCACTCAGGCCCAAGGAGAGGCGCATCCAAATGCAGCACGGAGTTTTAATTGGATAGTGTAATTAAACTAAAAAACCCCAGCAGACTCCCTTTGACAGGATAGATGAAGACCCCTTTTAATGGGGCTAGGAAACATATCTGTTAAAAGGATGAGGCACTGCCTGCTCCTGATTGTGCTCCAGAGTACTCTTATGAAAAGGCAATTCAATAACTGGGGCATTTAATATGTTAGAGTCCGTTGTGCTCTGTAATCAGGCAGTACTTACCGTATTTGTCTGGAACTTACAGAAACACAGCATAGCTGGCCTACCTGAGTTCGGAGTGCCCAGACCTTCTGGACATTGACAGCGCCTGAAGATGCCAGAGTCTAAGTGCAGATGCCTTATTTCCTGGGGCCTAAGGTAGCTATGGCAGCATGGCCACAGATACCCACTCTCTTACCTTGGGGCTGTAGCTCTTTTATCCCAGCCCCAGCAAATCACCCTCATTTCTCTTGTTCACATTCTCACGTGCATCGGATGAATATGACAAAATTGCTGGGTATCTGCTCCTTTAGGAACTAGAATTCCTATTACATTGAAGACAGGGCCACACGTGTGTGTGCTGTCTGCTAGAAGTACCCCTGACAAATAGGAAGAAAAGAAATCGAGTGGTCAGAGGATTCAGCATACGGGCTGGGGTGTGCCCAAGCTAATTTTAGTAACAAGCACGAGTCCCCTGCCTCTGCCTGCTCTCCTTTGTTGGGACAGGGGGTGGAGGACGTGCACACTGGTACGTTCAGACACACAGAGCACAAACAGAGCCCTTCGGTCCCACAGGCAGGGTAACAGAGTTAGTGCGAACACATCAGGAGCTTTGTACCTGCTCAGGGTTGTCTTACACGTAGCCCGTGAAAATCCCTTTCAGATGGAATGCCAGTATCCCAAGATCAAGATCAGGGAACCCAAGATGTGGGTGGATTGACAGCCTCTGAGCTGGAGCTCAGTTGCACGCAAAAGAAAGATTTCAGACTTCCATCTATGGCTTTCCAAAATCGAACGTATGCTTTGCTTTATGTACACAAACCTCAAAGTCAGTTTCCCTGTGCCTGATTTTTCTTTTTTTGAGGATGGTGAAGGTTTTACATCCCCAGAAAGCCTGCTTGGAGCTCTGTCTACAAACCGATGGACATTGTTAACATTGTTCTTTCACTATGGGTAGATGAGCCCATTAAGAACACGTAAGTGAATACATATAATCTATGAAAACTGGATACTGAATGAAACCATCACATACCTTTAGGTTTAAATGAAAACTACATAAAAGCATTTCAGCCATCAATTTGGCTATCACTTCTAGCCAGTATGAATTCTGCTGGAAAAGCTATTTTCGTGCAGATGTGGAATTCAATGGGAAAGACTGACTCGTGTACCAACATCAATCAAAATGTCGACTTCCCTGGCAGCTCTCAACAGTAAGGCAGGTTCAAAGGTCACAGGATAAAGAAAAAGCCAAGCTCTGGTTCAGCTCTAATATCTCCTCGGTAGAAGTCTTGCAAAAGTACCCCCTTCTGTATTAGCCTTGCTTTCATTAATCTTCTTGCCATCTTCTTTAACTAGTCATGCAGAACCGCTCGATAGCGAGACGTATAATGGGGAAGGCCCTGTGCCTATTACCGCGTTAACATTCTCTTAAGCCCCAGCGCAACAATGGAACGGGAAGCCAGAGGAGACCTGCGACTGTGGGGTGCAGTGCAGGCAATTCAATTACAGCCTGGGCTTACCTATGTACTTCTGACCTATAAAACACAAGAGGCCTTTGTGTCTAACGGGCTTGGCCATTAAGGTTCCTGAAGATCACAACAATGCTGATCTTTTCTATCTAAGCTAAATCAATGCGGACAAATCATTATTCAGTAGCTTTAATTTAATTAGTAAATTAAATACACTACTTTACAGATCTTGTCAAGTACTTATGAAAAGAAAGATTCGTTTAAACGGGAGGTCACCAAAAAAGCTCAGCTAATTTAACTCACGGCCTTAACTGAATCTCATCTCAAATATCCAGCAGGTCCTCTTCACTAGGATTTAGCTGGCTTCTTCTGTTGAGGTTAACTCCTAACCCCAAAGGGTTCTTATCTTGCATCCAAACAGTGTTTTGGATAAAACAAAACAAAACAAAAACAAAAACAAAATCCCCCACCAACAGACAAGCATCGGCAGAATCAGATTTCCTTTAAATTACACTATTGCAAGAGAATGTAATTGAGTTACCGCTATTACGTTGCTTCCTTTAAGATTTTTATATTATATATACTTAATTGAGATACAGAGCTCTTTTCAGCTATAAAGACGACAGCTACTTTATTAAGGTTTAAATCTGATTTCTTAATGATAGGCTGCTTCCTTTAAAGACTTCTAAACCTTCAACCTTCTTAGGATGAAACCAGACCTGGCATGGCTGAGTCTGGTACATAAATAGAGCCTGAGAGTCTCTGACAGGAACCGGTTTCACAGAAAGGACCTTTCCTTTTGTTTCAGTGTTGGAATTCGAGGGTAGCTATTCTTCTAAAGAGAAAGCCCATGGCAAAGCCAGGTGTCTACACCTGAAAAGGATGAAAATTATTTCTCTACAATTTAACCACTGTAGCTTCTGATATGGGAACATTCTCTTCTACTGTGTGCTGTATACCTCGTTGATCAATTAAAACAAATCAAAATGAATTCATTTTGGGAGGTTTGTGACATTCTTCAAAACAGTAAAAGGTATTCTAAGTGGTGGCAAAATCAGACTGAAAAATTGCTGCTTTGAATACCAGCACTTTTTTCCTCTTGAGAAAAGTAAAATTTATTCTGAATTTCTCAGAGCTTGTGACACATAGATTTCTCAACTCTTTCGAGAGTCCATATTTAAATGTACAGTTTTTTGTTAGGCATGCATCTATTTAGTCATTAGACTCCTGGTCCTTATACAATCACAGGGACAGAGCAATAAGCCTCCTCTGAGAGCCTAGCTTACGAGGGAGAAGCTGAGGAAAGAGGACCCAGAGCTGTCCCTTCTGAGGGACAGCTCTGGAGCCAGGGACCCCCGACGCTGCGATCCACGTAATTATGTGTTTCAGTGCAAGCGCTCTGACGCTTGGTCCCTTTGCCAAGTCAGCAGAGTCCATATTTAAATGTACAGTTTTTTGTTAGGCATGCATCTATTTAGTCATTAGACTCCTGGTCCTTATACAATCACAGGGACAGAGCAATAAGCCTCCTCTGAGAGCCTAGCTTACGAGGGAGAAGCTGAGGAAAGAGGACCCAGAGCTGTCCCTCAGAAGGGGGACAAGTCAGCTATTCATTTTTGGTTATGGCATCAATTAAATTTGAGTTGTGTTCCTTATGACGACCAAATTAATGGTTTGACAGTGGCTTTCTCCATAAACACTGCAAACTGGACATATTCGAAGGTTTTAAACACCGTTCCTTTTCTGTTCAAAATTCTGACAAACATGTCTCAAGTAAGACTGGGGACAACTTTATTATCCTCCCAACACTTAATGCCTTTTTGTAAAGAAGCCTGTTTAATAACACGTCTGCTCTGTTTTCACAACTAAATTATTCCAGTTGGTCACACGTTCCAGTCTTCAGCAAGACACTTGTGTTACAAGAGATAAAAACATGAAAAAGGAAATATATTGCAGAAATCAAAAACCTTATCTACTTCTAGACTCTCTCTCTTTGCCATAATTCATTCAAGAAGGCCCCAAGAATAATTTTTGATGTAAACTCAGCTACAAACATACATCACTATGCTGATAAAAATCACAGGCTAAACTTATGAAATATAGTGACTTTCATTTCTTTAGTGCTGTTAAAATAACTTTTTTCTAAGGTTCAACAGACACAAAAGATAAAAAGGGTTACCATTAATCCTTAAAAAAAAGAAAGAAAGAAAAAGAAGCCCAATAGATTAATTTTGTGGTCTGACGATAGTCTGAGGATGAACTTTTTAGATTAAGTCACTGAATTAATTTGATGAAGATACTGGAAGCCATAAAAACACACAGCATCAAGCTGATTCATTTAGTAACTCTTTGTTTGGGTGCTTTACACATAAATTATGCCGAATGACTTCCGGTTTTTAAATTCTAGCTCCATTAGGTTCAGTTTCCATTCCCTGAGGACAGCTCTGCGGTGACGAGCGAGGGACCAAGGACGTGGGTGCCAGCCCGTGGGCCAGCGATCAGTGTAAGAGGGGAGTGGGAGAAAGGCGTGGCCCTCACATAGCAGCGTGTGTGGCGCTTTCCCAGAGCTACGTCTTCTCTCCTGGGGACAAAGCTAAGGAGGGAGTCTGACACTGGTGCTGCATCTTGAAAATTGAGTGGGCTGAGTGTGGGAATGTCGGTGAGTCAGAGGGAAGGTCGGGGTTGGGGTCTTCCAGGCAGTGGAACGGCAGAAGCACAGAATGCACGTGTGTGAACGGTTGGCCGTGACCGCGGTCCAGCTCCGAGATGGGAAACTACGCTACGAGGCTCAAGTGGTAGCGGGACATCAGTGCCTGCAAGCGCTGTGCTGAGGAGTCTGAATTTGTTCTGCAAGCCCGGGACTTTCAAACTTTCTCCTTTTAGCAGCAAAATCCTTTTATCGGCTGCCTTCAAATGCAGAATCTCAAAATAGAAAAAAGCAGAGTTCCTTTGGTGGAGGTGGAGGGGAGGCCATCTGCCCAGTCCTGCCCTGTACATGCACACGCGTGTGTGCCTCAAGGTCTCTTAGAGAACCCTAGCACTCTGAGGAACATGTTTTGAAAGCACAGCAGAGGGGAGAGGGACTTCAGAGGGGTTTCACTGAGTTAGTGAACCTTTTTGTTTAGAAAGTGGCACGATTTCTAGATTTCTGGAGTCAGTGAGAAAGGAGGAAACCTCTGTAAGACCCTCATGTACAGTCTTTATAAAGAATCATCCAGTATGTCTAAATTTGAAGACAAAAAACATGAGATTGCTAACGCTGGCCCGTGTCGGCTCTGTCCCTCCTGTGGTGGGGAAGCGGTCTCACCACACAGTCATGTAGTAATTACCTCTTAACCGACTCAGCCCACGAGGCACCTGCGTGGTGGGTGGCTGTGACTATTTCCTTGTTCCCAACTTGGCAGGGTGGGTGACAGCCGTCCTTGGCACAGGGAGTGCCCTGGGGTGAGTGTAAGGAACCCTGAATCCCACCTTCCAGGGCTGTCCTGGACCCTACTGCTCTAGCTTATCCTTCTATGCAATGCGGAAGTGACTGACTGCCTTTCTTTCTTTTTTTTTTTTTTGAGAGATTGTTGTTACAGGATGCGTGTGCTCACTACAGAGACAGAAAGTTAGAAATCACCCTCCAGGGTGGATGGCCATGCTGCATCCCTTCTCCTCCATTCTCCTCTCAGGATTTTGGACACACACACAAGCACCCGGTGTGCGTTTTTAGCTGCCAGGTCTGGGACTTGAATTGTGGTTCACTACATGGGAGTCCAGCGCTGTAACCATTACGCCATCTGCTGGCCTCAGAAGCCACTGTCTTTCATTCCTCAGAGACATGGAGAGTTCATAAAATGTTACTTTTCAAAGCATCCTCAGTTGTTGGGAAGAAAGATGCCCGAAGAACGACATGATTGGCTGACAGACTGGAGTGGGCAATTTTCTCACCAGTCTCAACTGCAGAGATCTTGCAGAGTCTGAGGCCTCCCTGGGATGACAGGAATGGCGGGAAGTGGGAGGGGACAGCCTTACACCTTCCATGTGTCTGTAAATTATCCGTCCTTGTCAAGCTCTAGGCTAATGAGTTGAAAAGAGGAGAATGCGTAGCCTAGTAGAGCAGGGTGTGGCCCACCCCCGGTGAGGGAATGAGACCTGTGCCCAGTCTGTAAGCCCCCGCAGGAGTTCAGTGCTCTTCAGGGCCATGTGGTTGGTACTACCTCAACCTGAGCCCTGTGATAAAAGCTTGCTGGTCTTCACATTTCTCACTGCTCCTTCTGAATTTTTAATTCCTTATAAAATTGGTTCTTAAATTTAGTGGACATAGGAACATCAAGATAAACAAAAATGAAATGCTTAGTCTATCTTCCAAGTTACCAAATCGGCATCTACTGGGGTGAGTCCTGTAGATTTTTAATAGATTTTAATAAATTAAATAAATTGCTCTAGGACACATGCACTCATTACAGAGACAGAGAGAGAGGGAAAGTGAGAAAGCACCCCTCACAGGGGACGATTACACCGTAATCCCTTCCCCTCCATTTCTCCTTCTGGGATTTTGGGCACGCACACACACACATGTATCTGGCATGTCTTTCAAACTGCTGAGTCCAGGACACAAACTGTCCAGTTGGCCACGTAGGATCCAGTTGCCTTAACCACCATGCAAATGGCTGGCCCTTAATACATTTTAAATAGGCTCCTCAGACAATGCTGAGAACTCTCACAGCCTTCTCCCAGCAGCTAAAGTACCCTCATACAGCTTAAGCTTTTTTCCCCATGATTTGTGTGTCCTTTCTGCCCCTCAAAAGGACTGGGATACAAAAAAGGATTAAGTGATTAATCCAGATGTGATACTCAATTACTTAACTACGAAAATATAATATGCTGAAATACACAACTGCGGTATCTACTCTGGTCATTTGGACAGCGGAATGGCAGCCCAGCAGCGATCTCTTCTGTAGGACCAGGCATGAGTTTCATTATGAGCTGGTAGGTCACACAGCTGCCGATAATCTGGGGGGTGTTGACACTTCTGGCATGATGGATATCTGAATCTAGTCTTCAGCTGCCGCAGGAAATCCCTCAGCTCCCCTCGATCTGGCACAGAAGGAAGGAGACTGACTGGTCAAGTCCCCCAAGTGGGAAGGGGAAGGGAGCACACAGCGAGATGAGGGCTCTGCTGAGTGCAAATCCGCCATCCAGGTCCAGGCCGAATGATGGGGACTCGTGTCAGGCTCTGGGCACCATAATACAATCCCGTTTGATTAAAAGAAATTTCTGGTAATGAATTAAACAGACCCAAGGAAAAAAGGACACGGTGGCAATATATTCTCCTGGCACCCAGCACACAGAGGGGAAGAGAGGGAGAGAGAGAGGAGACATAAATAAACGGGACTACTCACTGGGGCTTTTTTCTTCAGCAAGGTCACAGGCACAGAGCAGGTCAGAATCGATTGAGATGGGTTTCTGCTTAATCCAAAACTTAGTGCTGGCTTTCTGATTCGTAACAGGGTCTATCTCTACTTTGTCTCCAGAGATACCTGTAAGGCCAAGGGGAGGACAAAAAATAAAATAAAAAATAAAGAAGCCACAAGAAGACGAAAGTGTAAGTGATTTCAGTGTGATCATTTGACCTGCTTTATAAATCCTGAATTGGATGAGCGGGAGTCTTTCTCAGGGTTTTGGGGAATGCCAGGGGCTTAAAAGACAGGCATAAGAAGACTCCAAGTGGCACATGGAAATTGTAGTCTGGTTTTCCGGGTGGGTGAGTCAGATGGATAACAACCCAACACTACAAAACATATTAAAACCAACACGCCTTCTTAGAGATAGCATATATACAATATAGTGGGTCATCAGAAAAGTCATGACATATTTTTCATAGTAAAACTTTTCTGACTACCCAACAGTTTACCTGCATTTTAACCACACATTACCTTCACATTATAATGAAATAAACTATAAGGATCATTTAAAAACCAGTTGTGATCGGTGTCATTATTGTTTCTTCTTGAGAGAAGACCTGGGGTAAACAGGCAATCTGTAATACCACTTGTGCCTACTAGCAAAGCTACCAATGAAGAGGTTCTGATCTGGAAAAATCTTACACGTTAAAAACAGGAAAACAAAAATCTCTCTCTTTCCTTCCAGGACACTAAATAATTATCCAAGCTCTATTCAAGGAGAGTCACAGGAGGATCAAAGGGTCCTCAACTTCCAAAGTCAAGACTTGGAACCTGGCCTCAGGCTGTGGAGGTCACTGCTGTGCTGAGGAGGTGTGAGCTTCATGCCACAAAGACTCTAAAAGGAATCTGGAATGCCAAATATGGCACTTCAGGTTTCATTTTCAGAGCTGTGAAAGATATCAGAGGGACTGAGAACAAAGGTAATGCCAGGTACAGGAGGGGTCCTGGGCCACGCGTGTGAATCACAGCACTGGCTCTCAGTGCGACAGGGCGCAGGCTCAGCCCCACACAGCAGCCAGGCTAGAAGCGCTCTTTTCCCTCTTCCGCTGACAACTGAGCAATGTGCTCGCGAAGTGACACAAAACCTTTAATGTGCCTTCTAGAGTAGGTCTCATATGGAACCTCTAAAGTAATTAATTTTCAGGCCATAGTTTAAAGGTCAGGGTCAGAGTTTAAAAACAAAATAAAAATATAAGAAATGATTAAAATAATGAAATGTGCATGGTGCAAAAGAAGAGTTAACGTATTTCATCCTATGGATCACACACAGGCAGTTTTGAACGAAATGTGAGAACTCGGCAAGACAAAAAAAGCCGATATAACAAACAATAAGCCAAGAGAAGCCCAAATCCCCAAACCAAAACACACATACCAAAGCACACAGCCACTTCTATGGTGTGACAGCGAATTTAAAATGAAAACCGACAACATTGCAAACAGAACCCTATAGGTCGGCTACACATTCTACTCATTGCTATCTTGTTTTATGAACAGATCCCAAATGTCAGCAGAACAAAGGCAGGAGTCTGCGGAGACAGGCCAGCAGAGGACCCTCCGCCATTCTTGGAGGACAGCGCGTCAGCGGCTGCTCCCCCGGTCAGGCCTCCGCACAAATGAACAACTGGTATTTTGTTATTAATCGAATGGCGAAATTTGTCATTAGACATATTTCAAGAGCATATTTCAATTAGGCATAATGTCATCAGTCCAATTGACTCTGGACACTCAGGTCTAGATGATTTCAGGAGGTGAGAATGTAGCGGGAGGCCGGTTTCATTACATTTCACTTAAATAGATTACCACTGCCCAGCTACACGCTTGCCTCCAATTTGGTCATTAATTGCTAAAGATCTGGACATTTCTATACTTGCCCGAAAGAAGAAAAGTACTTAAGCTATGGTGTTGGGAGCAAGTAATGCATGTGTGAGTGTGTGAGTGTGTGCGTGTGTGCGTGTGTGCACGCGTGGGCTTTCCCGCTTCTGCTTATTTTGACATTTATAAAAGTCAAAACGAGCAGAGTAAAAAAAATGTGCATATCTCTTATGTGGAAATAAACCCTGCCCCACAGTCTCTCTCTCAGAAAGAAAGAGAGAGAGAGGAAGAAAAAAAAAACCCATCACCACAAAGACACGGTTTTAAAATTTTGTTCTATGGCCCTGCAACTCCTGAAGCCGTAGTCAGTCAATATTGTTAATGTACCTTGTTAATTTGATAGGATTTGTCAGGTAACTCCACTGGAAAATTATATAAAACTGTTCCAGATGAAAAGATGATAGTGACATGAATTAAAGTGATAGAACAATAGTGGAATATAAACCAGAAATGACACCCAAAGTGGCTGTTGATTTATTGCCGTACTGAGTTTGGTTCTGGGCTCCCATGTATATTAGTGCTACAAATCTGGGTCCATTTAGCAGAGGGATGCTCATACATACATCACCAGCTCCTGCTCTAAGCCAAGGTCACTCCCCATTGCATCAATCTTTTCAACAGAGCCTACTTCACAAAAGCAGGACTTTTGTAACCATCTCAGATGGAGCAGACTCCCGTCCTCTTCCATCTTTCTTTTATCATGTAAAGTACACTTTAACTTCTATTATTTTTATCTGCAAATTGTTACTGTATACTTCATCCATTATGGGCTATATCTCTACATCAGTTGCCTAAGCTCTGCCTGGCCATAAGAACACTTCCCCAATGACGCCCTTTTCTGGGGTTGGTGTGCAGTCACTGTTCACCGAGGGGAACCCCAAGACTGGGGTTTGAGGATGAAGATGTAGGAGATGAAACAAGAGGTTCAAGATGGGCAGAAAGGTGGAATACCATGGAAACAACTGGTGTGTTCCAAAAAAGTTGTGTGTAAATCAGGTATTTTTTTTGAATCAAATCACATTTTTCCCACTGACTTCTTGTTTCCAGAGATATTTTATCTTCATTTCGGATTGATCTGTAATTGGCAGGGGCTCACAATACTTTAGTTTTAAGTTTCTCTGCCCTGCAGGCTTTCAGTCAAGCAGTTAATGATCTGTAAAACACTTGCCTGCCTCGAGGAGTCACTACTTACAGGAACCTGTAGGGGAATCTTTCCTGATGGGAAAAAATCCTTTTGTACATTAAATAATCTCACCCTGCTTGAGATCTGTGTGAGTCTCAGCTTCTTAAAGCAGAGCAGCAGCCCTACAGGGCCCTGTTTGCTCCTGCAGGCCAATGGCAGCCTCTGCCTCCCTTCGAGGAGGACCTAAGGTGTCCGTGGTGGGAGTCTATCTTCCTGAGCACACTCAGAGCCCTGCAGAAGAGCATCCTAGAGCCCAGCCTGGACACAGACAGAGATCTTTTCATCCCTTGCTTGAGAGTCCTAGGTTTTGCAGATTGGAAGAAGGAGGCTTGGTGGAGCAGGGTCAGACAGGAGGCTGATGTCACAGCTCAGGCCAGGGAAGGAAAGGGGGAGCACATGGAAGACTGAAGTATGAGGACAAGACAAATGACAGATGTGCGGTGTGACGGAGAGGGAGTCGGAGAGGACCTTGGGGCATCACTGCAGTGATGAAGGGAGGTGGGAGGTGTGGAAGCCAGGCTGGTGGGACTCTCCAGTGGGGAAGCTAGGCAGAGAGGCTGTGACCCACTTCTAACTGGCACTCCTCCACTGCTAAGCAGCATGCGTGGTTAGCGGGCCAGAGCAGCACCGCGTCTGTGGCAGGGAGTGCTGGGAGAAGAGGACTGCTGAAAGCACGTCCCCTGTGGCTCATTTTCCCCGACGCCGAGACCACGGCAAAGAGCAAAGGTGAACCCCAGCAGGGCCATTGCTGTTCCTGCCTCAGCAGGCTCAGACACCAGGAATTACCTGGCAAAACCTGACCCCGAGGCCCAAAGGTAGGAGCCAAAGTACACACACTATTCGTGGAGCACCTGTAGTATGAACAGCAACCAGCATTATAGGCACCAGATGTGAACTGACGTGGTTAGAAACTCACTGTGCACACCAGCTCGAACCTCTGAACAAGCTTATGAACTAGTCGGCTAGTAGGTCCATCCCTATTTTACAGAGAAATAGAAACATGGGAGGTTAAAACTTGCCTTAGAGCACCAAGCTCCTATGTGGTGAAGCTGGAGTCCAAACCCAGGAAGTCTGGTTCTAGAAGCTGTCCTCTTGGCCACTGTGCTACCCTACAAGAACCACTGGGTGTTTACACAACACCCCTATGATAGGAGAGGTTGCTTGTTTGAGGCCAGGGGACTTGTAAGTGGAAAACCACTTTTCTTTCTTTTAGCAGTTTATTTATTTTATTTGGGGTAGGGGAGTGGGGAGAAAGGCCATAACGCCACAGCCTCCTTCCCCAAACTGTCGCTGGTCAGCGTCACTGGCACCAGCTCTGGATGTTCCCACCTGCCCTGGGCTCTGAACTTGCTGTCGACCGATGATTTCCAGCACTGCAAATCAGTAGGTTACTGACTACGCTGACATGCTGGGCCTGGAGAGCCTCCTTTCCAACACAGAGCAGTCTGGTTTCCAAGCCCACTGCTCTGCATGGCCTCATCCAGCTGAGCCCAGAGACGAATAAGGAACTCTGCCCAAGGAGCCTTCAGTTTCCTCTCTCCGTTTTCACCAAGGAACAAATAAATGTTCAAACGTGCCAAGAAAAGCACATCTATTTTGTTCATGTGCATTGGCAAACTGAAGTATGCATGTACATGACAAATTGAAGCATGAAATCCTATCAGTATTTTTTTCCTTTTATACGAGAGGGAGATGTAGGTAGAGAAAGACAGAACAAGAGGAGGGAAGAGAGGGGTAGACACAGGTAATTCGGACCAGATCTTGCTGTGCGCTGCTCCTGCCCCAGCCTCCCAGTTGGCTAGGGTTGAGTGTCCGGCGTGTTCAGGTTGGCCTGGGAGCCAACCCTGGGCCTCCCTGGTGGACGACAGTCTCCTGGTGGTGGCGCTGTCTGTGGGCCACCTCGGCTGAGTCGTGTTCCTATTATTATTTTTTAAATTGAAAACATTTTAGAATGATTTAATTCTATTTATTTATTATTATTATTTAATTTGGTATAGGGCATGTGTGCTCACCAGAGAGAGACAGAGAGAGAGGGAGAGTGAGAAAGCAAGCCTCCAGATCTGGAACTCAAACCATGGTTGCCATGTGGGAGTCCAGTGCCTTAAGCACCACGCTACCTGCTGGCTCCCATGTGCCTATTTCTGACCACTGAGCATGGTTTTGATCTCTTTGATTAAAGTTTTTGTGTAAAGGTACCTAAGAAAAGGTAGAGCCATTTCTCAGAGTGGCATGTTTGCATTAGTTTAAGTACCTCAAGTTATACATGTATCTCCAAGGAAACAAAGGATGCTCGCTTATATTAAATGTACATTTCTCTTAACCTCATGGCCAAGAATAAAGGAATAGTTAATCCAGCCATACGGGAATATAACAGAACCATGAAAAATTAAGCATAAGAGATGTTTTGACTTGGAAAACATTTTATGACCCAATATTAAGTGAAAAAGACAGGAAAGATATTTCTAGAAGAGACAAAAAACATGATCCAAACTGGTAATCATAGTCAACCGTGGTTAGTGGAACTGCATCCTTTCCTCTTTTATATTTTTTAAAATAAAATCTTCACCAAAAAATTAAAACAAACGCCATTTTAAAAGTTGACTTTCTTAGTTTCTACTTCAGAGTTCAGTACCCTTCCCAACTTTTAAAATGTGGGGAAGGACTAGGATACTGGATTCTGTAAGGATAATCATGACGGTGACCCTAACTCAAAGGCCATGTTCATGTAACAGGTCTTGAGTACCCGACGGGCTGAGCTGCTGGGAAAGGCACCCATGAGCTATGCTATACCCAGCCCGGTACCACTCTCCAAAACAGTGTCCGGGGGGCGTTCCCTACCAGCTCTGGCATGTGAGGACGAAGAGAGCATGGAGGCAGGTCTAGTGGGGCCAGGGTGTGCCTCTTCCTTCGGAAACCAGGGAGGCCATTTGTCTCCTTTACCAGCTCTCCTCCCCTACCCACTTAGCCACGGCCATCCGTCATGACCTTTTCATGCTCCCACTTCTGACAGCTTCCAGATACAGTGAGTCAAACTTCACTGGAAGCAAACTATCACACCAACTGTCAAAGGCAGAAAACATCGCCTGATTGCTGTCCTACATCAACGCCAGCAGATAAATCCTTCCTTAACAAGACAGCTCAAAATAAACAAAGCGCAACTATGCGGACAACTCTCCAGGGAAACTATTTGTCCGAGGCTTTAGAGTTATTAAAAGGAGACCCTTGTCTGTTTTAACGATCCAACACATTTCCATAAAGGTAAATTAGCACTGTGTCTCATCTGCGGACACAGAATGAGTGCCCACTTTGGGCAGCCCCTGCCCTGGGTCCTTTCATGTACAGTGGTTTAGTAAGAGATTAGAACACCTCTATCAGGAAGGCAGAATTAGCCATTTATACTTAAAGGCAGTAATGCACAGAGGTTAGGGATGGGGATTTGTAGTCAGAAAGTTCTAAGTTCAAATATCAGCTTTCCTACTTCCTGTGTGGCTCTGGGCTCTGCTAGACAGTAGAGATGTTACCATCCATCCACGGTCTTGTGAGGGTTAAGTGATGGAGGTATGCAACGTGCTTGGAATGGAGCCTGGGACATACTGGTGACTGATACTACCATGTCTGATGACTAGTATCAACAGGAGTCAGGCCCTGGGCCGTTGGTGGGACACAGATCCAGTGATGAGGGTCAGGACTGGGAGCTCAGGGAGCCACAGAGGAATGTGAACAAGGGACCTACCAGGTCCTAGGTCTGAGACTGAGAAGAATTCTCCCTGAGACCTACTTAGGAAGCACCAGGACCCAGAATGACTCTCCAATGGAGTGACCACAGAGCATATCCCCATGGACCCTTTCAACAATCTCTTATCTCCAAGTACCCTTAGGCTGTCCTTTTCCCGGAAACATCAAAAGTTCAGTTCAATGTCAGGAAGAATATTCTCACATGTAGAGCTGGAGAAAAATATGTGCCAGGAGATTCCATCTTCCAAGGGCTGCAGGTCATTAATGTGCAGACCTTGACTGGGCTGGCACATCCCCACTGGTGGTATCCTGGGCAACGGTACTTCTCCCTTGGTGAGCCCGAGCTTCCTCCTTTGTAAGAGGGAGGTAACAACAGCACCAGTTCCTGGGTGAAGGTGGAATGGCATGCGTGCCTACAAAACTTAGCACATGTTGGTATATAAGAAGAGCTCCATCAATTACTGCTCAAATTATTATTATTATTTTAGATTTTTACAATAGGGCCCATGTAGTCACCAGAGAGAGACAAAGACAGAGACACAGAGAGAGGGAAAGTAAGAAATCACCTCCTAGTGGGGATGGTCATGCCACAATCCCTTTTCTTTCACTTGCTCCTGGATTTTAGGCACGCATGTACAGGTGACTGGCACGTTTTTCAAGCCGCCGGGTCTGAGATTCTAATTGTGGAGTTGGCTCTATGAGATTCAGTACCTTAACCACCATGCTACCTCCTGGATTGCTCAAATTATTATTAAAGATAAACCTCATAAAGGTGAAATGATATATTGGGTTGTCAGAAAAGTCATGATGTATTTTTTTCTACGTAAAAATGCATCATGACTTTTCTGACAACCTAATACTAACTCAGGGTGAACCAAGTTAGCAAACTGCAGAGCTGTGGTTGAAGTCCTGGTGCTGTCTAGTTTGTGTTCCCACCTGCCAGCTCTTTGCTACTGTCTCAGAGGAAAATGTATAACACTCAGAAGGCACACCTTCCCCTAAGGCACACTTATAATACCCCTCCAGTAAGCTGAAACACCACTGTGGAAAACCCAGGGCATTTAACATTCCAAATCTCAGTGCGTTTCCTGAGTTATTGGTTATTTGCTCAGATATCACGAGTGGTGGTTCATTCATCAATTTCTACAACTTTCAGTCTAAGACTACAAAAGCTCCATTGTTGTTAAATCCTGGAGTAGCTTTTCATACAATTCTACAAGCCTCTTGTCTTCAGGTTACCTAGAGCCTCGGAAAGCCTGGGAAAGCCCCGGGGGAGTGCCACTGAACAACTCTTCACCAGAGTGGATTTTGCTGAATATACAGGGCCAATCGATAACATCCACAGAGCAGTCAGGGAAGCCTTTGAAACCTGTCTGAATTTACACACAGGATCAGACACACAAGCTGTTTGGGCTTAATGAGACTTCAGAGATCACCTAGTCTGTGACTTTTATTCTCCATATGAAGTAACTGAGGCTTAGGTCTGGGAGTTGACTTGTCTGATGTCACCCATTAACGACAGAGTTATAGCCATAATTCATATCTTGGTAATACCAGGCCAGGGTTGAAACAGGTCAGACCTGCTGTCGCATCGTACATTTATATTGTGGGTGTACTCACACACCAATTGACTGTATTACAGAATAAAAGTACTACTCTAGAAACATGCTAGGCACCCAAAACAGATGACAAGACCATATTTTGGCAGTGAGATGGTGGCACAGCAGGAACACAACTGAACCCACATGGGAAGGGTTTTCGGTTTGTGTCCTGGAGCCTCCCTGGACACACTGGGTAGGTGTATAACTGCTCACATGACCTGGCTGGCTGAAGCGGAGGGTGAATTGTGGCATGGGGATCCTGTTGGGAGTGCCTGTTTTGCTCTCTCACACAAAAAATAAACTAAACTGAAAAAAAAAAATATATATATATATAATTTGAGCCATAACTAAGATGAAACCCAATAAAGCTTTAGTTTCTTGAATTAAGTGGAGTGCTGGCCCCTGCATTTTTTTTTAAAGTATTTTTGCTATAGGGCACATGCACTCGCCAGAGAGACAGAGAGCGAGAAATCATCCCCCAGGGGGGTTGGGGGATGGCCACGCTGCAATCCCTTCCCCTCCATTTTCCTCTAGGGATCTTGGGCACGCACGCACACGTCCCTGGCGTGAGTTTAAGCCACCAGGTCTGGGACTCGAACTGTGGTTGACTACATGGGAGTCCAGCGACATAGCCATTACACCAACTGCTGGTCCCACTTGGACCCCATATTACAAGTTCCATTCAAAGGCCTAACCATCCAAAACTGTGTGAGAACCACAGGTGAAAGTGGCTAATTCCAGTGTGTAGCCAGTGCTCAAGGAGATAAAACACAATCATAGAAAGATCAACCCACTTTCTAAGAACATGTGTTTCTGGATCATGTAATTACTTGAGTTGGAATCCATAGCCACTTCCCTGGAAAAAGAACAGGGCAAGTTACTCCATTCAGACACATGCTTCGTGTCTCAATGACATATGGCAGTGTGGATGACTGGTCTGTTCTCCTTGGCATACAAACTAAGAAGTGACCTTAACATGAATGAATGCATAGCAGCCTCAGCACAGGGCATGGCACTGGGGCAGACCTGGAACTGTTCATCAGTAAGACATCTGTTTTGGGATGAGGGTTATAGTCTTTCTGTAGAGGAGATAGTTACAAAAATGTTGGACTGGACAGTTAGATTACCATACTATCAGAAAAGTCATGACATATTTTTCTATGCAAACATGTGTCATGACTTTCCCAATGACCCAATACACTCTCTTGGTAAAAGATGAGCTCCCACTGTAAGCTAGAAAGCAGTAATACTATTTCCTGAGAGGATTGACTCTATCTCTTATAGGCTGGGGAGGACCCACTGCATTGGTGGGGCTGAGATGCCAAGGATGAGGAAGTGACAGCAAAGGACACAGAGCCCTGGATGAACGTCCACGACATCCACTCCTATTTACTCCATTATGCCAGTGGTTCAACTTTTCCTAGTTCTCAATTCTTTTTCAACCCCCTGAAGAACCTGGCACATTGTCACTAGTAAGCCTGGATTCCCTGATGGGAATTCTCAAAGGGTAGCTTTGGGAGCAGGGAGTTAGAGGAAGACACCCAGGTAGAAAAGGGCCCTAGAGTTTCTGGCATTCCGAGTCAGTGGATTTTCCCTTTACCTAATTACCACATTAGGCACTAAGTGATACAAGAATTTCCTGGAGGCTGTTTTGATACTATTTGTCTGGTCACCTCATATGTTTATTGTGAATGAATAGGACAGTTATTTAACACTAGAATTGCCGCCCTGCAACTACTGAGTGGGTGCAGAGTTTTGGAGTTAAGGGTGACGCATGTCTTCTTATGACCATTTTAGTATCCTGGGATGACACTCTTTAATGTTCAAGGAGAAGATAAAATGCAAACATGGAAAGATGATCAACCCGTTTTCTAAGAACATCCATTTCCAGATCATGCAACTACTTGGACTGGTCTCCACAGACACCCCCTTGAAAATGAACAGGGGAAGTTACTCTATCCAACAGCCACCCAGGACGGCCTTTTGCATCACAGTGCACTCAGAGAGTAAGAAAGTCCAGGCCACAGCTGCTCACTTGCACTCACTAGCCTTGTGTCATTAGTGAGTTTCTTAAGTTTGCATGCTGCATATTAAAAAATAACCCTGTGATCAAGTCTTCTTTTAAATGCTGTCTGCTAGTTACTGACTAGGGGGTTAAATAACAACTGCAGCAGGACAAATAAAGCAGGGAAGACAATGGCTGGCAAATATGCTGCCTCTCATCATGCTCAGGCCCAGGGCAGGCATTTTTAATCAATCACAGAGTTCTTTAAGCTGCCCTCGGCCACAGCTTGGGATGCTGTCTCAGCATAATGCTCTGGGCAGCTGTTATAAACTTGATTGGAGTCAGTTTATGAGAAGAAACCTTCTTGCCTTCTCTAAGATACGTAGTTGATAGATAACTACTATAATCACAAGTATTATGATTATCAATATCGGACCGGTGAAGAGACAATGGAGGTAACCACGGGATCCTTTGGTAGAGGTTATTTTATACCCTTTATCTATAATTCTACATGGTATCTGTATATCCCATATGGAACTAGGTTAGATTAGAGATGCAGTTATGTTGCAGATGGAATATTCTGAGTTCAGCAATATATCCCTTCGGTCGCCTGGGCTGGGGCCACACTGATGAATGACAGGGCAAAGGAACCAAGTTAGTACAGGCTGGCACAACTATCCACTACTTCTCAGCTGAGATCTGGATTGGGAAAGCCAGGCTGACCTGCCCAGTCAGTAGAAACAGGCTTGGACAAAGAGAGAAAGGTAAGAAAATCCTTTGAAGGCTGGGGGGTTGCTTCCCCCAAACGTCACAGTTAAGGGGAGATTCTGAGCTAGCAGGTCCGGATGAGGCAAGGGACTTGGAGATTCTGATCCATGGTCAAGGCTGGAACTGCTGCTTCAGGTACTATGCAATGAGCAGTATTGCCATGGTCATGTCTTAGCCCTCTCCGCCTTGTTTCTTGTATTAGTTTCTGTGCAATCCCTGGGCTGGTGCATCCCAACTTAGCTCCTAACAGTAGCCAACAAATACTAGAGGTTTCCTGAATCATGGTAGGCATTTACCCTTGACCCTTACAGTTTTCACGTTTTCAAGACCTGCCTCCCCCTACCAGTCTTGGCATGTTTGGGTAGCACCCTGTCTCAGTGCAGCCTCCCTCAAGTGGGCAGGGACACAGGATCAGGCATCCTGGAGACCAAGTGAAGGGACATAACCTCAACTTGGTTTAAGCTCAAGCAAGGTCTACTCTTAAAGGGCAACTGTACGTTTAGGCCCAAAATGGAGGGAAGCTGACGAGATGAAATGGCCCAAGAACGTTTTGGAATGCATGAAGACTTTGGGAAGCTTTCCAGACAGGTAGAGCAGGAGTGGCAAATAGATTACAATGTAAGAACCAACTTCAGTTGACTGGGAGAGGTTCCTTCTGAGGCCGTGTTGGAAAGAATTGTGATTTTTAGGTCTGGGCCAGACGGAAGAAGTGCAGTGACTGAGTCACATCTCGAGGGGCGTGGAGGAGGGCACAGCAGCTCATGGCTATGCTGACTTCATCTTAGATACAGGGGGAGGAAGAAGAGCGAGGGATGTGCATGAGGTTTGGAACTAGCCAACTAGAAGTTATCAGCTCTTCCGTGAAGAAAGTTACTGATGACCAAGGCATCTGTAGCATGAGGACTAGGTTTGGCATATGAAACTGGGTTTCAGTCTTGGCCCTGCCACTGGACCTGGATATCCGCCTGGGTATCAGCTGGCTGAGGGCGAGGGAGAGAGTTGGTGCGTGTTAGGTGCCTACAAATGCCAAGTGCTGCGCATACATCGCATTATTTCATTAACTCCTTCAAGCCTCGGTTTTCTGAGTCGTAAGATGGGAATGATCACGTGGATCAGTTGTGGGGATTAACTGACGTATCTGGGTGAAAGTACTTGGCTAGTCCTCATGGGCTACAGAGTACAAGTTTGATGAGGATTTGTACCCTAGGCACGACATGCTTGTGCGGCTCAGAATTCAGCCTCGGACAGTCTTGGACTCTGATCCCAGCCTCACCACCTATCAGTCTTCCTGCACCCCAGCTTCCTCATATGAGAACAGAGACCATATCAGTACTACCTAGTATCAGTACTACCTAATGGTAGGGCGGTGATTTAGTTGCCAAAGCACACAGAGTGGTTAGCAAAGCACCTGGCATACACTAAACACCCGATAAACCACTGATGCTTAGAAAAAAATTTCTTGTGAATATTATGTCAAAAGATCAGATCTTTGCCATGGATTTCATAAACAGAATCTGACAGAGTTTTTGATCATAGGAAAGTCCTGTGGAAAACTGGTTTAAGTCTGGGTCTTGCAGATCAAAGTTTGAGTCCCTTGTCCCCTGACTTTCTGCAATGGCAGGCGGTAAACTGGAGCACTGGCCGCACCACCTGCCAGAAGACGAGCAACTGCAGTGGCCCTGAGAGCCTAGGGGCCGCCTCCTGTGCCGTGTGCTTGTAGACACCCTGCTTCATGGACGCTCGAGGCTGTGGGGGCAGCAGGGATGCTGGGCAGGTGCCATGCACAGACACGCAGCACTCAGAAGAACTTGCCATGGGAGCCAAGCGAATGTTCTGCTCTGACTGACACAGGACGGACAGTGGAGGAGGCCATCTATCAGTGTCAGGAAAGAGCCGAAGCACCTGGCCAGTCAGGTGAAATAAAATAAATTATTTACTGATCCCAGAATCCAGCTGCTCACTTGACTGCTCATGAAGGGTGTGCTGTTCACGGCCTGTACTCCGCAGCACAGTCTGTCTCAGGAGGAAAGAATCCCCGGACCGACATCGTCGTTAGGATGAGGGCTATGGTCATCAGCTTCATGAGGAGGGAGGGACTTCGGCTTCACACACCTGACCCAACTTGCTGCGTGGGAAGGGAAATGAGTTGCTTTATTCACTGCATGATACATTATCAGTGGGCACAGATTATGTGATTGTCACAAAATTCCTTGGGACTCGTCAATGAAGTTTCTGCTTATGATGCTGAAGACTGAGCTTAGATTCACAATAAACCAATGTTTAGACATCTGGCTTTTGGGAGTGCCTCAGAGCCATGGCTCTCTGCCAGAGGGTGGCATCCATGCCACTGTCAGAGGAGCCTTGGATCTGCCTCAGAGACTCCTGCTTCAGAGAACCTTTGCTCTGGGGAGAGACATGGCACCACTGTCAAGATCCATTTCTGGCTGACAAGTCTCCATTATGGCCACAAGGGAAACTGCCAGGAGAGCCACCATCTAATCCAAAGGATCTGGTTCAATACATACAAGATGGTGAACTAGGAGAGAAGGCAAGAGGCCAAATGAAGGGTAATGACAAGGATGCTAAGGTAAGCTACCATGGAGAATTTTCCATAGGCCACTTTCTCATAGTCTGAGAAGGTAAACATTTGATCCCCATCTTATAAATGACAAAACTAGGACGGAAAGTGAAAGGGACTTGTCAAAGGTGATTCTGCAGGTAAGTGGAGGAGGAGCTGGGGTTCAAATTCAGTCCGACTCCCCTGTAGATCCTTTTGTGGACTTTCTGCTTTGAATGAATATACAAGTCTGAATCTGATGAATTAAAATCAGTCTTTTTGGGGGCCAGAGTTGACATGGTGGTTAAGGTGCTGGATCCCACATGGCCACCTCTGCAGTTCAAGTCTCAGATCCAGAGGATTGAAAAATATGCCGTGTGTGTGTGTGTTTGTGTACCCAAAATCCCAAGAGGAGAATGGAGGAGATGGGACTGTGGTGTGTCCCACTTCCCTAGGGGGTGATTTGTCATTTTCCCTCTCTCTGTTTATATCTGTCTCTCTCTGGTGAATACACACACCCTATACCAAAAAATCCCAAAAAACAAACCCCAACCCCCTACCTTTTTTTGGGGGGGCTGGCCCAAGGCCTAGTGGTTAAAGGAGCTGGAACTCACATAGTTGATTATGTGGGTTGAATCTCGGCCATGGTGGCTTGAGAAACTCACTGGGAGCATGTGTGTGCATGCCCCCAAATCCTGACAGGATGGAGAAACAGAGAAGGGATTGAGGCATGAGCACACGCCACTGCAGGGGGTGGGGGGAAAGAAGGGGCGGTTTGCTTCCTCTCTCTGTCAAGTGCACGTATCCTCTACCCCTCCCCCACAAAGCCTGTCTTTTTGCCTTTGTAATAAGTGGGGACAGAAAGCCACCATCATGCTTATCAATCCAAGTTTGCTTTCACACTGGGAAGGAGCAGGGGGATTTGCCAACTACGCTCACTGGGAACATCCCTGCCTGGTCCTGTGTCTTGAATGCAGACCAGCTATGTAAAACTAGGCTCGTTCACAGAAAGTGGACCCTTTGCTACTGGGCAAGTGGCGCAACTGGATGTCTGAGTAACATTCTTATTTTAGTAAACTTTTAACTAAAAATAAACACACAGGCAGTGCAAACATCAGGAGGGCATGTAACATGGCCATGTGAGCAACACCCTGATCAAGAAACACAACCTTCCCAGCCTCCCAGAAGTCCTCCCCAGCCCAGGATAGCCATCGTCACCACTCATGACCATATTACTTCTGTGTACTTGAGAACATTACATAGACTCATATGGTATATGCTCTTGTTACTTTTATGAGACACCACAAAAAGCACCTCCAAAACAAACAACATTGAACAACTTTATGTTTTAAGAATCAACATTAAATAAGCAATTTTAGGGGCCAGCAGGTGGTGTTGTAGTTAAGGTGCTGGATTCCCCCATAGCTGAGTCTCAGACCTGGAGGCTTGCTTTCTCACCTTGCATCTCTCTGGTGAAATAAGCTAACTAACTAACTAACTATTTTAAAAAGTAAGCAATTTTATCACTTCACATATTTTGGGTTTTTCTTTGGTGAGGAGGGTCAGGTATAGAAAGGAAAAAAAGGTGGATTCTGGGGCCGACAGGTGGTATGGTGGTTAAAGGACTCCCACATGGCTGACCACAGTTCGAGTCCCGGACCTGGCCACTTGCTTTCCCACTTTCTCTCTATCTCTCTTGTCAAGTTAAAAAATAATGATAATGATAAATAAAACTAAATAAAATAATTCTAAAAAAAAAAAAAAAGGAGGACTTTGTGTTTCAGCTAAAAGTTGTGGTGCTGATTCCCCTGTCTGCTGGAATCACCACATCCCAGCACCTGATGCTTACTGAGTACCTGCCAAATGCCAGGGACCTCCGACGTGCCCCCACATGAGCTACACCACTTCGTCCTCACTGCTGCGCAACACAATTGGGACATACATCTTAGCAGTACAGATGAGGAAGCCTGGCTCTGAGTCGTTCGCCCATGGTGGCACAGCTGGCAAATGAGCCAGCGCCTGACTCCTGAGCCTGTCCTCTGAGCGCTCGGCTACATGGCCTTGCAACAAACAGCTCTGGTTATGGAAAGCTTCCAACGGCCGGGACCGATGCTCCGCGTCTTTCCTGTAGCATCTCCCTGTTCCCCACAGCAATTCTAAGGGGGTACTACTGGCATCCCCATTTCAGCAGGGTAGAATTGAGGCTTGGAAAGATGAAGACACTTGCTTAAGGTTCTGTGGTTGGTTACTGATAGGGCTGTGGTGTAACCCAGGCGGGATTCATTAATTACTGTTCTCTTAATTTCTAAGCTGTAGTGTTAGCATGCTGCAAGTTCCTGTCAGTCAAGTTGGAAGGAATATTTGAGGAGATTCTTAAGGCTTATTACATGTTGGCCATACAAAGCATTTGTGAGAAGTGTAGTGTTAGTGAGCCTTCAAATTCATGCTTTCTGGGGAAACAGCAGTCAGTGTAATGGCTATGTCGGTGGACGCCCACGTAGTCGACCGCGGTTCGCGTCCCGGACCCGGTGGCTTAAAGCTCACGCCGGGCGCGTGTGCGTGCGTGCCCAAGATCCCAAGAGGAGAATGGAGGAGAAGGGATTGCGGCGTGACCATCCCCCCTGGGGGGTGATTTCTCGCTTTCTGTCTCTATGTCTCTCTCTGTCTGTCTGGCGAGCGCACGCGCCCTGTAGCGAAAACCTCTCAAAAAAAAAAAAAATTCATGCTTTCTGGGGAAACAGCAGTCAGTGTAATGGCTATGTCGGTGGACGCCCACGTAGTCGACCGCGGTTCGCGTCCCGGACCCGGTGGCTTAAAGCTCACGCCGGGCGCGTGTGCGTGCGTGCCCAAGATCCCAAGAGGAGAATGGAGGAGAAGGGATTGCGGCGTGACCATCCCCCCTGGGGGGTGATTTCTCGCTTTCTGTCTCTATGTCTCTCTCTGTCTGTCTGGCGAGCGCACGCGCCCTGTAGCGAAAACCTCTCAAAAAAAAAAAAAATTCATGCTTTCTGTATGTAGGAGGCAGAGACCAGGGAGGGGTGGAGCCAACCTGGCATCTGCCCGCTCCTTCTCTCCCCCACCACACGTGGGCGATCCTTCATTAGGGAGAAGGTGCACTACGTTTGTCAGGAGGGTTCTGCTGACACTGCCACCTCCCCACGGTGGGAGATGGGCATGAGACTTTACCTCTCTGCACCTCGTCTTCCCTCTCTGTTAGATGGGGATAATAAAAGATATCAATATCTACCTTTTTGGTAGCTAAGCACTACAGTTGTCCCTCAGTATCATGGGGCACTCTAGCTACCAAAATTCATGACTGCTCAAGTTCCTCATACAAAAGACACAGTATTATCACATTACATATGCATGTCCTCCTGAACACTTCACATCATCTCCAAGTCATTTATAATACCTAATGCGATACAAATGCTTTGTAAACACTATGACTACACTGTTTTTAAATGTGTATTTTTTTAATATTCTATATATTGTTGTTATTTACTTAATTTATTTATTTCAATGTTATCTTTTTTTTGTTTAAATTAACAGAGGGTATGTGCTCTCACAGAGATGGAGAGAAAGAGAGGGAGAAAGCACCCCCAAAAGGGGTCTGCTGACGATGCAATCCCTTCTCCTCCATTTCTCTAGCCTGCCAATATCTGGGGCATGCATGCACATGTGACTGGTGTATTTTTAAGCTGCTGGGGTGGGGATTTGAACAGGTGGAACCCAGCTCCCTTAACCACTAGGCTATGGGGTGGCCCTATCGTGAATATTTCGATGTGTGGTTGGCTGAGTCTGCAGAGGTAGAACCCGTAGTTACGGAAGGCCAAATGTGAGGGACTCAGAATGGGGATGAATACACAGCGCACCCTACAAAGGCAGCCCTGATGACCATGACGGCGGCGCATTATTGCATAGCACACTGACGACAACGACACTTTCCTACCTCTGATGGGTTTAAGTCAAAACAGCAATTTGGCATTTAATTGGAATAAAGGCACCCCAAATATTAGTTGAAAGCTAGTTCCAGATTGTCTGGTAAGGATCCTCATCGACTTCTGAGATCATTAAAAGCTTGCGGAGTAAAGGCACGGACAAGTAAACAAGGAGCTCACGGAGACGGAAAGGCAAGTGGCAATGTTACAGAGCCGATCTCCGAAGGACAAAATGGGAAGAATTATGGAACTCCACAGAAGTCAGTTGGAAAAGAGTCTCAAGTTACTTCTATTTCTAATCTTCTGCTTCATAAAAAAGACAAGACAGAGCGCTCAGGTGAGAAAAAGGATGGACCTGGAATTGCATTGTTCAAACATTTTCTCAGAAAACAAATCACCGTAGTCATCAGGTCACATAAAAGTTGCATGCTGCCTCCCTCCCCGCCTCTGCACTGACTGCTGATAGAGGAGCTGGGCTGCTCGCCGGCTGCACTTACCCAGCTGCACGTCGGTGGTGAAGCGCAGCCGGTGGAGCATGCTGACTTTGAAGGACTTGTAATGGTGGCTGCTGAGCATATCCTGGACCGTCGCTATGTCAATTTGCGAATCTTCCTCAAAAACCCCGTCTGCCCTTGAACCTGGGGAGGAAAAAGCAGTTTAACACATAAAGATACATGAGGCTTGGCAAATGGTGTCTGCTTAAAATGCTTTGGGATAAATTAAAATAATATGGGCTATTTAATTTGGAGAAGAAAAGGCTGAGCGATGACTTAATAATGCCATTCCAGTAAACAGAAAACGGTAACATATTAATCATGCAACAATTAATTCCACAAACGCTGCCTGTTCTATGGAAGGCCCTTGGCCAGGCGGAAGGGTTCCAAGGAGGGTAGAAGACTTACTCTTGCTCTCAGCAAGCAGTCTCCACCAGAGTAAGTCATGAGCGCATGGGTGGTCACATTTCCTGTTCCTTTTTCTAAATATGATTTTCCTGATCACAAAAGTAATTCATGTGCCTTGAAGATTCCCTGTCCTTTCCCAGATTCCCAAAGCGTCTGTTTCCTGCTCTGTACCCACAACCTGCACTGGCTCAGATGGAGGCTGATGGCGCTTGGATGTCCATGACAATCTCCTTATTGGCCTCTGGGCCAAAAGGCTCCCTCTGCAATCCAGTCACCACAAGACTTTCTCATTCATCCTTTTGTAGCACCAATCATCACCCATTCACTAAATGTCAGTGAGGGCCTGGTGCATACTAAGTCCTCCGATATGCGACTTGGAGACAGATGAGAAGAATGGTGCTCAGAACCCCTCCCTGGCTTCCCACCTTCTGAATGGAACAGAATTTTTTCACAAGTAATCAAGGCAGCCCATAATCTGCCCAAAATTTAGCTTTCCAGTCTTTCCCATCACTTCTCTCAGCTCCTCCCTAACTCCTTAGGCTGTGTAAAGTCAGGGGTTTTTGAGTTCTGGGCCTCTATTCATGTAGGTGCGCTTGGTCTAGAACACCCTTCCACCCTCACCTTAGACTTGTCAATCTTCCCCTTCCCTTAAGCCCCCAAGCTAGCTCAAACTCTACTTCTCCATGAAAGCTTTTCTGTTTCTGACTGGCAGTTAATTTCACAGAGTTGACTTATACTGGATCTTGGAGGCCAAGAAGATCTGGGCTCAACTCCTAGTCCTGCCTCTCATTTGCTATGTAACCTAGGGCAAGCAAGTGTACCTCTCTGAACTCCAGTTTTTGGTCATTCACAGAATGTCAAATTTTATGCAGAGAATCCAATATGTAATACACTTAATAAACAGTAATCACGATGATTTTTATTCTATTGTCAGAGATCACGTTGAGTCTTGTACTAGAATTATTTAGTGGTTGCTCTGTCCACTAGCAGAAAATTCTGTGAACATCAGTAAAGTTCCTTATTCATCTTTATGTCTTCTCCTCATGTAGTATAGGCAACCAGTATGCTCTCACTAAATTTTGCTAAATAATAGCTCATATGTATAAGTGCTTATTATGTGTCAGGCAAGGTGCTAGCACTTTTTATGCATGTTGTTGTATTTAAGCCTCATGACAAACTGGGAGGTTCCACAATTTATGCTGCACAGATGAGGAATCTGGGGCTCGGGAGGCTTAGTCACATGCTTGAAGTTACACTAAGAGATTTGCTGAATATGGACTTCTGAAGGAGTGGCTGCTGGTGCCGTTTGCCTGTAATATGTGGTGTGTGTGTGTGCTGTGGCGGTGGTAGGGAAGGGGGTAGCTATTCACCTGAGAGAAGCCAACCAGTGCAGGGGCCCAACCTTGTGCTGAACACCAAGAGATAGTTCCACTGGGAAACCCAGAGAACTCCTTGGGACAGAGTTGGAGGGTTGGAAAGTTCTAGATCTGGGTATCACACAGGAACATTGTGACACATAACTGGTAGCCTGACAATTAGATTTGTCTCCTCTCTGCTGTTGCTTACAGGGCAGGCTTTTAAAGCTGAAGTTAGTTTCTGATGCTTTCATATTGAACTCATTTATGAGGAATCTGTGTTCTATTTCTAAACCCTACAATAATTGTCCACTTGGACTGTTCCAGCATCTAGATCTAGGTCCATAACACTTTTCTCTCAGTGACGGCGTCCCCTACCCTTCAGGGGCTATTCGTTCAATGCCTCCGACAGAGCCCCTTCTTAGAGCGTCTCGCACATGCCATTTTCCCTGCCCAGGTCACCCTTCTCCCTATTCCACTCCCTCCTGGACTCCCCCGTTCCTTCTCTAGGGTTTAGCTCAAGTCACAGTCCAGGGAAACCTTCCCTGACCCAGGTCCCCAAGTCTAGTTTAACTCCTTCTGTCACCATACCCTGCATGTTCCTTCAGGATAGTTATCACAGGGAGTAATTATGTGTCTCTGCCACTAAACTAGAAACCCCAAGAGGACAGGCACAGTGACTGCTTTACTTACACTGCAGTCCGGACCCTGCGAGCACTACCTTGCAGAGGATAAAACACGACCTGAATAAGAATGTACCATGAACATCCCAGGGGACATGTCCATAGGAAAATGCAGATCAAAGAGGCTATGCCGTAACCAATCTCCCGTCACTAGGATGTAGCAGAGTGGTACTTCGTGCCTGCAAGGGCCCTGGGTAAGCCATTCCCTTTCTTTCGACATAGGTGATTCTAGACAGACGTATCATGACCTTGAGTCTCCTGGTAATGTCCCCATCCTGAACTGAAAGGCTGTCTAGGATTTAGAGGTTAGCATAATCATTCACTTTTTCCAATCTACATTTTTACTGAAACATAACTTTCAACATGTGTTTAATTCTGTTTTAGAATTTTTTTTACATGGGAATTATGGAAAAATTTGAGAAAATGTTGAAGTCTTGTAATGTTTTAAAAATGATTTAAAGCCACTTTTTCTTAGAAAATGCCATTATTAGACATAACTTAGCTCTAAACGGAAGAACTTCTGTTTTCTTTACTAATTAATATTTTCTAAATATTGCAGGTATTTGATTTGAAAAGAGGTAATAGCTTATTATGCTAAAATGCCAATTACTAAAAAAAAAAAAAAAAAGCCACACTTAAGATTTTTACATTTTATGATGTTGGATTAAAACCAATTTAAAAATTACTATAACGTGACATATAATTTTTTACTGAGCAATTTCAATGCCAGCTGCTAATAAAGCATCTTAGCTGTAAATGATAATTCAGATGCTTTTAGATAAAGTGGTGCATAAATATGGCTGGAAATTGATTTAGCTTCTTACAGAAGCTACTGAAGAATGACATATTTTGTTTAATACACCAGCTAATGTAGTCCTAAAAGCTCAAACAAGTGCCAGTTTTCACTCCTAAATTTGCTGTGCGAGATTAATGAAAACTTTATATTTTGCTGAAATGTTAATAATGGGCAGATGAGATGATAGGATTTTAGTAGAGGTCTTAAAGCTATGGAATAACCAGCAAGACTTGTCAATTTCCTTATATTAATTTTGTTCAAGACTTACACAGCTGGAGCGGGCTCAACACGCTAATGCTTCTTGCACTGACCTTCTACTCTCTGACTGTAAATTCACAGCCCATGTGAGGACTGAAGTCCCCCTGACACCTGGGTGAGTTCTGAGCCTTGCCCCGGCTGACAAGGGGTCTGTTTGCTTTATAAGCAGCAGGGCAACAGCACCTGGGGGAGTAGAGAAGGAACAGTCCGATTCAAGCTGTTCACTCCAAATCAGGCTATCTGCTGAATGTAGGCAGCTTCTGTCTCAGAGTCCCAGTCATTCTTCAAGGGAGGCCCAGGAGTGCTGCAGCTCAGAGGGGCGTGTCTGTGCACGGGCAACTGGCGGCCCCTCATCTCTCCATGCCAGCAGCATGCTAGATGATGGGGGAATGCTGAAGAGGAAAGGGCAGGGCTCCTGATCTTCAGGGGCCCAATAAAGGCACATGCAGTAGACGCTGTTATCTAAAGACCTTTATCTGAAGCAAAACATAATTCCAAAAGCATGTTTTTGGACCAGAAAAGTCCTATGACTTCATGTGTTACCTTTACTGTTTGAATTCTTCTGGAAAGAAGTAAACCCAATCACACATAGAAGATGCATGGAACTGTACTGCCTGCATATTAAAATGATTACTGTCGGAACCAGCAGTTAGCGTAAAGGCTATGTCGCTGAACTCCCATGTAGTCGACCACGGTTCGCGTCCCAGACCCGGTGGCTTAAAACTCACGCCGGACGCGTGTGCGTGCGTGCCCAAGATCCCGAGAGGAGAATGGAGAAGTGATTGCGGCGTGACCATCCCCCCTGGGGGGTGATTTCTCGCTTTCTGTCTCTATGTCTCTCTCTGTCTGGCTGGCGAGCACACGCACCCTGTAGCGAAAACCTCTCAAAAAAAAATAAAAAAGATCACTGTCTATGAACTTCACATTAAACTACCCACAGCTTTCCAAGAGAAGACATTTTCACATACTCAAAGTGGTAAGGCAGAGAGAACCAGAATGTCTTAAAAATAAACATACTAACAAAACAAAACTCACTTCCCAAAAGTTAATTGAAATATAACTGTTTGGTATTTTGTTAAAATAGTAATTAAAAAGGGTTGCAAGCAATTAAATGAAACAAAAGGCATACTGTGTTCATCTACATTAATGCTGAACTGTGTCTCCTTGTGAATGACAAGATAAATTGTAATGGTGCCTTCAAAGACTTCACAGTGTATTTTGTCAAAGTCGGGAGTGTTAATGTCTCTATGTGCCACGGGTTACCATAATGTATCGTGTCACAACGCTCAAGCTGCTATAACTCAAAGATCTATTGTGATAGATCAAATTTTGGGGTGGGGCCTAATAGTGACTTGAGTGCCAGTGCTGAAGCGGACTGACAACAGGGCTCTGGAAGAATGACAGAGAACGCTTAGACAACGTGGAAAGGTTTGGGGGCGAGCAGAAAATCCAAGCGAGGGAGCAGCTTAACTCTGGACTTGAACCATGCAGTCAGCTGTGTGGTATCCTGCGCCTTTATCACCATGCCACCTGCTGGTGCCAGCATGTCCAGTAAACCTGATGTCATAGAAACTGAAGGCAAAGGGTGGGTATGGAAAAGTCTTGGAAAATGAAATGGTAGAGTGTTGAGGGGAAAATTATTCAATGTGGGGACAATGTGTGCTCAGGACCTGGCATACAATAAAGTACCACTGTGCAAGGAACCGACTGAAGAATAAACAAACCATCTCCTGCTCCATTCTGTCCTGAAGCCTCACTGCTGTCCCCCTCACAGAAGCAGCCCACTCCAGCTAAAGTGGACTTTGCTCAAGCTGTCCCATTTGCCCAGGATGTAAGGGTCTAGTCCAAATGAAACCTTCCTCCATTGCTCTTGTGAAACTCTACAGTCCTCTGTTGAAGGCTCTCACGCGAAGTCCCTCACCTGTAAGTATCTGTCCTCAGCCCAGGTACTGGGGTTCCCTAAGGGCAGGCACATCCATCCTACAGAGAACACTGCCTGTCACACAGCAGATGCTGATTAGAAGCTGCTGGCAGGAAGGAATGAAGTTTGATGCCACAGAGGTTAACCATGACAGTACCTGAGGTTTGTATGCCATCCAAACCTAGTAACTAACCCCAGTTAGCAAAACGTGAGACACCGTTCCTCACCATTCCAACACCCCAGCAGCTGTGTCCACTGAGGATGGGAATTCTGCTCAATACCTACAAGAGCAATGAGCATTTCCTCATCATAGGTCAGACACTATGATCTGCCCTTTAAACATATTATCTCCTCTAATTTTTAAAAGATTTTATTTATTATTATTATTTTCCAGTTTGATCAAAGAGAGACAGAGAAAGAGAGAGGGGAAGTGAGAAAGTAAGCCACCAGGTCTAAGACTTAAACCACAGTTGGCCATGTGGGAGTCCAGTGCCTCTAATGACCATGCCACCTGCTGGCCGTCTTTTAATTTTCTCAGTGCTCCTTTAAGTGGGATATTAAACTCTTTACAGGTGAGAAAAATGAATCTCAGAAGGTCATCCCTCTACTAATGTCATACACATCATACACTAGTACATGCTGGAGCTAGGAAGTGGACCCAGGTCTGCTTCCAAACTGTGCCCTCAAACACCAAATGACCTCCTTGGGCACGAACTTAGATGGGCGGGGATGTACAACTCGAAGGCTGCAACACTGTCTAGGGAGGACATGATCATGTCTGGTCTCACCAGAACAAAGGAACCAGGGGTGAATCCAAATGCTCTTCATTCCTTCAGTAAAACTCGAAGCTGGAGGCCTAAGTGAGTCATGTAGAACTCTCCGTAGTTCTCTGCATCCATCATATATATTTTTTGAGGCCTTTTAAATCCCTGAAGCCTGATAAGCCCTACAATTCTCTTCTATTAAATACTTCCCTTTGACTACTAGTCATTTTTGCTGGTCTCTAAAAACAATCAATAGTGATATACTATCTTTCTTATACACACACACCCTGCTTCTCCGCAGTGATCTCTTTAAAGCTATTGGATCACACAGCAGGACACACCCTTCCCCAGAATCTGCCATGCTATAATCAGGGATAGGATCCCTGCTGTCAGTGTTTAATTGATTTAACTTCTGAAGCTAAAGCCAGCCAGACTGGAGGACGTTCCACATGGAGATTTCAGACCCTCTCAATAAATCAAGGTAATCTTGTTTTATGAGGTGATCAGAAGGAAATAGCTCAGGTTTGCAGATTTTCTGTAAAGAGTGGAGTGTGGAAGGTGCTGGTGGAGTCCACAAGGCTCTGTATTCTAGACCCTGCCTTATCCCTCATCTCATCTTTTGATATTCTTTCCATAGTTTGTTTCATTTCATTTCATTCTATTAAACCCATTCATCTCCAAGAATGCTAGGCATTCTTCTTGAGCTCTTTCCTGTCTCAAGGCCGTCAGAAGCAGTCCCATGGCAGGGAGCATTCTTCCCTTACTCATTGTCTGACTCACCCCTTTGTCTTCTTCTGCAAGGAAGCCTAGTCCTGGTACTCTCCCCAGCTCCAGTCCTCTGCTATCCACTGTAGTACTGATGATAAGTGTGGGCTCTGTCTGCCATGTGGGCTTGAATCTTCCCCATCTTCTAAACACCAGCATGGGGGCTGGTCAGAAGAGGGCTCAGTCAGTGCATGGGAGGTAAATGACCATGTGTGTCTGCTCAAAGTGAAGCCAACAACCCTTTAAAGAAGAGAGCATTGGGACCAGCAGGTGGTATGGTTGTTAAGGTGCTGGACGCTCCCACATGGCTGACCACGGTTCAAATCCTGGACCTGGTGGCTTGCTTTCTCACTTTTTTTTCTCTCTCTCTCTTGCTCTCATCAAATTCAAATAAATGAATGAATAAATAAAATTAAATAATTGAAAAAAATAATCAGAGAGCATGACTACCGTTTCATGCAGGTTTGTGTGGGAGCTATGCAGATGACAGAATTTCTATTACTTCCTCTTCCTCCAATGTATCTTTGTGTCCCTTCAAAGCACAGGAAAAGTAATGGGTGGGGCTAAGGATCCTGACATTTTTTACCATTTACATGGCAAAATATTTGAGAACTGTAACATATGATCGACACTGAAGTGTCCCTTTCCGACTGGGAGTGAGGGCACACATGCTGGAAGAACTTCACCTCCCATTCAGAGTCACTGAGAAATGTCACCTGATGCATTACTAAGCCATTAGTCAGGGTTTGCAGGCCAGATTCTGGGGCCAGGGTCCTACCGGAGGGATGCCAGTCTTCGTGCCCTCACTTAGAGCCCAGACAGGGTTTGTGGCTCGTCAAACACATTTCCTTACTGCTCTAATGTACCAGTGTATCGCTTAATGAAAGTTCTTAATTGTAATTCAATTAATTACATACACAGAGTCCCCAATTACATTTTCCAATAAGACATTGGCTGTGGTACAGGTCTAAATGCACTTAACCAATTTTAATATATTAAGACCAATTTCCCTTGAATACTAATTAGTATCTAATGACAAAATGAAAAGGGGGGGGACTTTTGAAAAAGGGGGAGAGTGAAGAGTGCAATTCATGTGGAAGTTCCCAGCCCACAGAGCATAATTCAGGCACTCCTTATGAAGCAGCAGGTGTGGCCAGGGCACAAGTCTGCTTCTAGCACAGGCCAGCATGGCTGTCTGGCCCAGGAGTCAGCTCCCCTTGGTGCGGGCCACTGCCTGCAGGGGCCTGTCAGAAGCCAAAGAGGCTGGAAGGAAAGCAGGACTCGTGGGAGGAGGCCAGCACAAACATGCTTGGATCAGCTGTGGTGTCGGTGATGGGTCATCGCCCTGTGTGTCTCAAGAACATGGACACTTGGTGAGGGCCAACATTTGTATTGCACATTGCATCTCACTCTGCACTTTTTTTTTTTTTTTAGAACTTTTTGCTATAGGGTGTGTACACTCGCTAGAAAGAGAGACAGAGAGACAGAAAGAGAAAAAAATCACCCCCCAGCGGGGATGGCCATGCTGCAATCCCTTCTTCTCCATTCTCCTCTTGGGATCTTGAGCATGCACATACATGTGCCTGGCATGAGTTTAAGCCACGGACTCGAACCGCGGTTGACTATATGGGAGTTCAGCAACATAGCCATTACACTAACTGCTGGTCCCTCACTCTATACTTTTAATTATGGCAGTCTCAGCTACTTACTTTCATAGTTTAATCCTCACAACAGCCCTGCAGCATAGAAACTACCATCCCATTTTACAGATGAGGAAATGAGGCTCACAAGAAAGAAGGATTTAATCAAAGTCACAGAGTGGCTCCAAGTATCTTACCCCTTCTTCTGCCATGCACTGCCAGTCGGCCCACACTCACCAGACATGAGGTAGTCTTATGTCTGGGATACATTTCTATGTCTTTTAAATGCTGCTTGCGTTCAGCAAGTGGCGAGTTATACAATATGGACTTGATAAAAACTCTTACCGGTATAGAAGATGCCTTACAGTGAACATGGCCCCCTCCCAAAGCCAGATACATAACTGGATTTCAGTGATGACTCAAGGTGTAATATGTACAACCACCACGAGTCATTTCTATCAGAAATAAGAGTTTATTTGCATGACTGCATTTTTTTGAAAAGTGCTGTTGTGGTATAATAAAAGAGGTTTAAAGCCCTGGTGTTTTAATCATATGACAGAAAGTGGAGAGAGCAATTTGTGACTGAAGAAGGCTAAGCCTCCAGAAGCAGAAGGGAATCACTGGGGAGTCTCAGGTTGGCAGGAAGCACCAACAGGCCCATTCCGAATAAACACCGAAGACGGTCTGGAAACACACAGGACAAAGGGATCGTCCATTCTCTTTCTACGTGGCTTTTCCCTCGCCTTTTTAATTTAGCGGTTGGTAGAGAGCAGCCTAGGCAGCCTCAAAGAAACCCCCTCATGTTTAGAAGCTGACTTAAACCCTAGTTCTCCTTAAAAGCCATCGCCTAACTGCCCCTCAGAGCTCTAGGGAGAAGACTGGTGAGGTCAGGAACGCAGGGAGCTCACTCCACTGGGGGATGAACCAGGTCTGGCCAGACATCAGGATGCAGAGGGGACTCTGGTCCCTGTCCAGTATGTGCGTTGGGGAGTGGTGGTCACAGTCTGGTGTGGAGTGGGCAGTGGTATCACGATCAGAGAGGGGTAAGGAGGGACTAACTAGCCCAGGGAATGGCACCGGGGGGGCCTGGGGAGGCTCCTAGGAAGAGGCCCCTCCTCTCCTGGGTCTTTGAGAGGAAACTGAAGGAGGTAAGTGAGGGTGCTCAGAATGAGACCTGCAGGTGCTCCCCAGCCACAGTCCACCTGTCTGGGTGACCACCAAGCTGGTGAGCTGAGGCTCTTCCTCTTTATACCTGAATAATGGAAATTAAAAATTATAGTTAGTGGGACCAGCAGATGGTGTAGTGGTTACACTGCTAGACTCTCACACGGCTGTGGTTTACGTCCTGGATCCAGTGGCTTGAAATTCATGCCAGGCACGTGTGCGTGCATGCCCAAGATCCCGAGAATGGAGAAGGGATTGTGGCATGGCCATTCTCCTGGGGGGGGATTTTTCACTTTCCCTCTCATAGTCTCTGTCTCTCTCTGGCAAGCACACACGCCCTAAGGCAAAAACCTCTACACACAAAAAAATTGTCATAAGGTACTGAAATCATGGAAGGTCTTAAACATTCTGTAACTCTCCTTCAACAGGAAAGATCAAGGAGGTTGAACTGATGTTTAAAAAGCAACTGAAACCTCTCCCTAATAGCAAGGTCTAGTTAGGAAATAAAATAATTACCTTTAGCTCCTTCCCTAGACTTAATGGATAGAAGATACTGTTTTCCATGCCCTTCATTATTATTCATGTGACTCTTGCAAATACTTCACCCCTCTGAGCCCCAGTTTCCTTTCCTGTAAAATAAGGAAGATGACCACATTGGCCTGGAAGGTCGGGGCAGCAACAGCACGTACATCTCAGGAGGTCCTCATCAAAACCTTGTGGAGCAGACTCAATGGCCTCCATGAACACAGGAAACAGGCTGCGACGGAGGTGCCCTCCGTCCGTTGTCAGAGGCTGCCAATGGCACTAAGGACTGCCTGATTCTGATGCTGCTTTCAGCACCATCCTCAATGGTCGTGATGGAGACTGGTGAGTGATGACACAGACAGACGAAGTATTTGACTGCATAAAGCCAGTTTACTTTCAGGCCTGTCTTGGCTTTAATGACAGGAAATTCTAGTTTCTCTTTTCAAGCTGTGGAAGGAGTAAGTTGGTTCAAGCCACATCATTGTTCTAAGGACCTGGACAGGCTCCCACATGTGACTGGCAGGAAAGGTCACTGGCAACATTTGACAGCAAAGAAAACTGAGGCTCTGCTGGTGCCAGGGTTTGCACAGGAGCCTGGACAGAAATGGACGACTCTAGGCTCCACCTTCTCCATAATGCTCTCGTGCCTCCTTCCGGTCTGCTTCCAGCTCTAGCAAACACTTGGCTGAAGGATGCAGTAAATTATCAGATGAGAATCCAAACTGGAAAGCTCAAGGACTTTGGCTTGTCATTTTCTTATTTAGGCCAAGATCCAAGCACAAATGTTAGCTCTCGGTCCCTAGGCAGAAACTGTCACATCAGCTTCAATTCCAAGTTGCTATCTCACAGTGTATAAAGACAATTGTCATCACTGCTCTCACGATTAAAAATGTAGGTTGTTTCATCAACAATCTCAGGATGGGAAGTTTGAATTTTGGTCCGATCACAGGCTGGCTAACTTGGCAAGTCACACCTTGGCCTCACAGTAAGAACAATGTCTTGCAGGGTATTTATGAAAATTATGTGGGAAGAAAGCACTTATAAAATGTCTAGCACAATTTCTTACAATAGTAGGCCTAAAGAAATAATTTTAAAAGGTTTCTGCATTTGCAGGAGAGAGACAGAGACAGTGGGAAGGTGAGAAATCACTCTCTGGATGGTGGTGGGGAGCACACTGCAATCTCTTCTCCTCCATTCTCCTCTTGGGATTTTGGGTGCACATGCACATGTATCTGGCATGATTTTTTTAAGACACCTTGTCTGGGACTTGAACTGCAGTCAGCTATGTGAGAGTCCAGTGCCTTAAGCACACCACCCGCTAGTCCCTGAATAAGTAATTTTTAAGAAACATTCTTTCATGTGGCTGATAAAAAATATTATGCCTCATCCCTCTTTTGAAGCAAAATGGAAAGGCTTCTTATCACCCTTTGGCAAACAGTCTTCTCATAAAGTGCATATCGATTCTGGAACACCCAAACACATCAGCTGGAAAGTCCCCTGCTTCTAGGTTCTCTGGTCCTCTGACAGACTGACAGCTGTGTCTCCACACTAGACCTCTCCCTTTCCTCCACACAGTTTTTTTGAGGGCTCTGACCATCCTCTGAATCCAGACCTTCACACTTTTGTCCTGTCTGCTCTAATAGCTATGGAAGGCTGCTCTTTCATACTTTATAAACGAATGACAGTCAACATTCAGAGAGTTTCTTACGTACCCAGCACTGTTCTCAGAGCTTTATGATGACTGGAGCTCATGGAATCCTCCCATCAACCCCACAAGGAGACAAACGACCCGAGAGTGGTTAAGTAAACTGTCCCGGCTCACGAAGCTGGCCAGCAGCAGGGCCGGAATGTGAACCGGAGCAGCCTGGCCCAGCAGCATGTTCCTGTAAAACGCTGCCCAATACGTGATAATCCAGGGCACATCTGAAAAGGCGTTCAGGCTACTGAACCTGTCCACAACAAACATACCAACAGGAGTAAAAACATTCTGTTTTTGAAATATTTTCCTTTGTGGGGGCACAGTGCAATCCCTTCTCCTCCATTCTCCTCTTGGGATCCAGCTTCCTAATAGGAAGGTGCTGGGGAGCAATGTGTGCTCTCAGTTGGAATTTCTACTTAGAGAAAAACTTCTAAAAAACCTTCTTCATAAAAATAAAATTATAAATTATTTTTATAATTTACTCCCATTTTACAAAGGCCAGCTATAACTAATCAAACTACTGGCTGCCCTTTGTGAATGTGGCAAGGGCTGCTTTATTGACACAGTGACTTTGACTCACAGAGTGCAAGGACTCAGAAAACCTTGCAAATGCTTTAAGATGGGGATGCTGAGGCTTGCAGTGGCCACTCACCTGGATTAGGACCGTGTTCATATTTAGAAGTAGAGTGAGGACTAGAGCCCAGAATTCAAAACCATATCAACCAACCCTCACCACTTCTCTTTCCTAACATAAAGAGGTTGGGCTTCATCTTTTTAAAGAGGTTTTTTTTTTTTTTTTGCTCGCCAGAAAGACAGAGAGAAATAGAGAGACAGGAAGTGAGAAATCACGCCCCATGGGGGATGGTCATGCCACAATCCCTTCTCCTCTTGGGACCGTGGGCACACACGCACACATGCCCGGTGTGAGTTAGGCCATTGGATCTGGGACTCAAACCACAGTAGTCTACATGAGTCCAGCGACATAGCTGTTATGCCAACTGCTGGTCCCTGGGCTTCATCTTAAAAGAACAAACTATCTTGAAACCACATTATGCTGGCAGCACACTGCACAACAGTGAAAAAGAAACAGGTGAGCTAATATACAGAGTAAAGGGAGTACGTAGACGAATGTAGAATAACCGCTATAATATACTGTCAAAATGATGAAAGAAAAATGCAGAATGTTAATGACAGTTTGCTATTTTTTTTTTTTTTTTGGAGAGGTTTTCGCTATAGGGTACGTGCACTCGCCAGACAGACAGATAGAGACATAGAGACAGAAAGCGAGAAATCACCCCCCAGGGAGGATGGTCACGCGGCAATCCCTTCTCCTCCATTCTCCTCTCGGGATTTTGGGCATGCACGCACCCGTGCCCGGAGTGAGTTTTAAGCCACCGGGTCCGGGACATGAACTGCAGTTGACTATGTGGGAGTCCAGCGACATAGCCATTACGCCAACTGCTGGTTCCCGATAGTTTGCTATTTTTTGTGATTTTAAAAAGGGAGGGCATGAATACGTGAGTATCTGTGTGTGTCTGCACACACACACCTATTCACATATACATTCAGAACATGCTTGCATATGCACACATAATCCCTGGAAAGACATGAAGAACTAGGAACAACTGATGTCTCCGGGAGTTGAGTGAGAGGAAGGAGGCTTAATTCCAACTATAGAGACTTTTATCTGAATCTTTTTTTAAAAAACATGTTACACATCCAAGAACTTTACTGAGATACCAATAAATAACACCTTATTTGTATAATACGAACCAACATTTTGAAATGGAATCCACTATAGAACTATTATATGTGAATTAGTTCCCCAAGTAGTTAAAGATGAGAGTCTTTAAAGAAGGAAGAAAATGACAGGGAGGGAGGAAGTGATCACTCATCTGTACCAGGTAAAAATTCAGATAAGCAGGTTACAAGGTGGAGTGTTGATGTAACTTTCCTTCAGCATGCCACAGCGCAGGACTGTAACTGACTGGAGATTTCGATTTTCACTAGGTTTCTTACACTAGGAGACACTCTCACTACATAATCTTTATGTATGTGAACCTGTCTTTATTTCTGTGTGCTTTTTCTTCTTAGGAAGTAATGGGAAACCAGCAATTAGCGTAATGGCTATGTCGCTTGACTCCGACGTAGTTGACCGCAGTTCGCGTCCTGGACCCGGTGGCTTAAAACTCATGCTGGACGTGTGTGCGTGAGTGCCCAAGATCCTGGAGGAAAAGAGATTGCAGTGTGGCCATTCCCCCTGGGGGGTGATTTCTTGCTTTCTGTTTCTCTGTCTCTCTCTGTCTGTCTGGCAGGCGCGCACGCCCTATAGCAAAAACCTCTCCCCCCACCCCCAAAAAAGAAAGTAATGCATGATGGGACCAGCAGTTAGTGTAATGGCTATGTCGCTGAACTCCCATGTAGTCAACCACGGTTTGAGTCCCAGACCCAGTGGCTTAAACTCACACTGGGCGCGTGTGCACGCGTGCCCAAGATCCTAAGAGGAGAATGGAGGAAAACAGATTGCAGAGTGGCCATTCTCCCTGGGGGGTAATTTCTCGCTTTCTATCTCTCTGTCGGTCTCTGTCTTTCTGGCGAGTGCATGTGCCTCATAGTTAAAAAAAAAAAAAAAGAAAAGAAAGTAATGCATGATTACTTTAGAAACCAGAAAGTACAAGTAAAATATAAAGAGGACAGAAAATGAGTTACCCAGAATCTTTCCAACCAGAAACAATTTTACTAACATGTCCTTCCAATTTTTTTTCTACACTTTAAGTTTGCTCAGTTTTTTTGCATAGTTGGGATTAGTCTATATATGCTATTTTGTATACACCTGACATTTTTTCTCATTAATATTACATCAAAGTTACTTCTGTCATTAAGAAACTCTTGGTAAACACTTTTATAACTGAATCACATTCACTAAGATGATTTTCCTCCTTTTAATCTGTTATTGTGGTAAATTAATATGGACAGAGTTTTTTAAAAAAGTTAAACTAACCTTGCAGTGCTAGAATAAACCAAACTTTGTAATGCTATATTATCCTTTAATGTAATGCTGGACTCAGTTTGTCAGCATATTTTTATCAATCCATTTTTCTGTTCTCTGGAACAGCTGATGTAAGATTGGAGTTAGGTTGTTGAGAAAGTCATGCTGTATTTTTCTGTTTTTCTATGCGAAAGTGTGTCATGACTTTCCCAACAACCTAATATTTATTCCTTAAGTGTCTGGTAGAACCGGCCAAGTGATGTCACCTGGGCCTGGATTTTCTTTATGGGATGGTTTTTAATCACTAATTCCATTTTTAAAAATAGTTATGGGAATAATCAGGTTTTCTATTTCTTCTTGTGTCAATTTTGGTAAATTGTGTTTTTCTAAAATTTGTTCATTAATATCTTTTAAAATAATCTTGTATTATCTGTGTAATAACTATAGAATATGTGATGTGCTTCCTTTTCATCCTGTTAGTATTTGTATTTCTCTTTTAATTATCTTTCTTGTTTCTGATTAATTTCTTCAGGTTTATCAATTTTATTAGCCTTTCAAAAGAACCAACTCAAACATGAAATGTTTCTAAATTTTCTTTTTCATTATTTTCTGCCCTTACCTTTATTGCTTCTTTCCTTTATTCTCTTTGGGTTTCTTTTTATTTTCTAATTTATTGGACAGAATGCTTAGCTTAATACTTTCTTTTTTTTGGTAATACTCTGAAGGCTGTAAAATTTCCTTTAAATACTTTAGTTATACTCCCCATTTTAATACATAGAATTTTCATCATTTTTTGTTAAGATATTTTCTATTTCCTCGTTACTTTTTTTTTTTCAAACTATATGTTCAGCAGCTTATTTCTCAAGTTTCAAATTGGTTTACAAAGATTTCCTAGTCTTTTTCTTGATTTCTAGACTAATTTCATTTGATCAGAGACCATATCCTACTTGATTTCAGTCCTTTGGTATTTGTTTAAGAGTTACTTTATTGCCTAGAATATTGTAAAAACCAATAAATGTTTATGTATGATTGAAAGAAATGTGTATTTTGCAGTTGCTGGGTAAAATATTCTCTGCATGAAGTTAAATTGCTAATATTTTTCAAATCTTCTGTATCATTATTGATTTTTTAAAAGTTTCTGCTTTTTAAATAATATTAAGAGAAGAAACTCTCCAGCACTCCATTAAAAGGATAATATAGCATTACAAAGTTTGGTTTATTCTAGCAGTGCAAGGTTGGTTTAACTTTTTTTAAACAAAAACTCTGTCCATATTAATTTACCATAATAACAAAGATTGTGAGATTCATATATTTTTCCTAGTAATTCTTCAGTTTCATGTTATATATTTTGAAGCATGTATGTTTAGAATTGTTAAATTTTCCAGTAAATTGAACCTCTAGTTATCCGACTACTCTTCCAATGTTAGGTATTAGAAATAATACTGTGAACTCTACCATTATACGTAAATCTTTGCTTTATTTTAGATCTTTTCTCCTTAAGATAGGTTTCCAAAGGCAGAAGTAACAGGTAAAACATTTTTAGGGCTTTTGACGCCTCCAGCTAGACAACTCCAAGTTCCACCACAGTTGCTAGAGGTCAAGTTTGCCTATTTCCTGAACTCTTATCAGCAATAAGGCTTCTGTTTGAAATACCTCGCTTCTTTGGGAGACCCAAAAGAGAGATGGATAAAGTTCAAGCAATATCTGAAAATGTGACATTTAAAGGAGTTCACCAGCTGGGGGAAAGTGTTCCCCACAGAAGAAACAGCCTGTGCAGAAGCCCCACAGCAGGAAAGACCAAGGGGCATGTTTGCCATGATCACTGGCCCATACATCGGTGGGAGAACAGGGGAGGAAGTGGCAAAAATCTACAACCAGGAGCTTTAGAGAGAATGCAAGGAATTAACTGAAGTTTTAAAGATGGTCTCTCGATAGTGCTCTAGGTATCACATCGTCTCTTGCTAAGAATATTCAAGTGGTTAAAATTTTGATGTCTCAACAGTGATAATGACAAGGCCAGTTGCTTTATATGCAACATGGCCTTTGCTTCAGAAAAGACTTTGCAGATCTAGGCTGTCTCCAGGGCTGCTCCTAACTTAGGAAGATATAGTCTAACAAAAAACTCATCACCATGGAGTACTAGACCAGATGTAGAAATCAAAATGCAAGAAATCGATCATTTCCCTTTGGGATATACTTTTGGCAGGAAGGCTACAGTATGCCTTGGAAAACAGTCAGTTCCAATCTGCCTGCCTTGGGACACCAGACTGGTGTTCCCAAACACACAACTTCTAAGCACGTTTGCAACAGACCACGCGGCACAAGCTAGGCGGCCAACGTACTGTTCTCGCGGACCAGGCAGAACTCCCAGGCGCTCTGGCTCTCCAAAGTGCTCTCCAGGTCTACGGCGATGTTGGGCTCGCTCTGCTTCTCCAGGCGGTACTGGGGGCCTGGAAGACCAAAGGGGCAGGAGGAGGGGAGGAGGCTGAAACAGCGAATTGAACATTGTAAAGACACCAAGCACTGGCAGAAAGTGGCAAAGGCCTTAGGAAAACGCTGCAGTCTGTCTGGAGGGGCTAGCTATCCAGAAGGAGGAGTGCAAGGCTTTTCCCACATGGTTTCACACAGTTGTCTGTGCTATGATCAGGTCTGTTTCCATTCAGTTTTTCCTCAAACCAGGTGAGTGGTAATGGTTCTTAAGTCAGGAGTCCTAGGCAGCTACACTGTTTCTCAGACATAAGTAGGTAACCTACCCTCTCCAAACCTCCCTTCCCTGAACTGTAGTGTGAGAATACTTGGACTCTGAGATACTGTGAAGGCCTGAGGTGATTCAGGAAAAAACACTCAGTACAGCTGGCCCTCGGTATCCACGGCTTCTGCACAGTTACAGATGTGTACTATGTAGTTAGGCCTACAGCGGTGTCTCAACCGAACATGGACAGCCTCTGTCGTCCACTAAGCAGTACAGTATACTAACTATTCACATTTGCATTGTATTTAAAGAATACAGGAGGATGTCCGTAGGTTTTATACAAACATACCCCATTTTATATAAGGAACTTGGGCATCTTCAGATTTTGGTAGCCACAGGGATCTTGAAACCAATCCCCCTAAAATACTATTGTAATGATTAATAATTATCATTATAATCATCTATTACCGTCAGAAATAAGGTATGTTTAGAACTCTAATGATAACAGTTCAAAAATTAAAAAACATCTTTAAAAAACAGGCAAGAATGAAAAAATAAATCTCAGGTTTCTAGGTTATAGTGATGGAAAGGCAGTGGCTGCTGATTGACGTTTTTGTTGAACCATTGATGAAAACACGAGAGACACAGGTTCGATAATACTGGAAACCAGGAGTACTAGCTACCCTCATACAGAGGGTTCTGGAAGATTTAATAAAACACAGGGGAACATTTTATACATTTATTCATGTATTTCTTTGTCAAGGCAAATGACAATCTTGTTCCTCTGATAACACCTAATGGGTCCAATGATCAGATTCAAAAGACTGCTCCTGTAATTTGTTAATCATTATTGAAAAGATTAGAGAAATAGAAACTGTCTTATTATTTTGACTCAGTAAGGCATGTTTGGTCAGATAGGAGGAGGTGTGAGCGGTCTGAGGAAAGCAGCAGAGGCCGTGCAGGGCTCCCAGGAGGAACGCGTATTTTTAGCTGTTTTGCAGCTGTTGTCAACTTGTTGAGTGTTCACAACCAGCACTTCTCCTTGAATAGTCCGAGACATTTCACTCATTTCCAGTCACTCTTCTCTCCCATGTTCTACGTTCACCTGCAGCACGGTATTGATTCATTTCCATTTCATGGTATGTTTGATCTTTTCTCTAGTAGGTATTTCATTAGCACTTCAGCCTGCTCTCAGACCTCTGATATACATTCAGTCCTTCTTACGCCACTTGCGGCCTTTAAAACTCTGCTAAGTAAATGCTCAAAACAAAACTATTGGGCCAGCTGATGGCATGGAAGTTCAGGTGGCTGGATCCCACAGGGCCAAATGCATGGCATGAGACTGGACCTGACAGCTTGGGAAAAACGCTGGTAAGTGTGCATGCATGCCCAAAATCCCCAAAAGAGGAATAAATAGAGGAGAAAGGATTGTGGTGTGGCCATTCTCCATTGAAGATGCTTTCTCACTTTCTCTCCCCCTTCTTTTCTCTCCATTTCTCTGTGATGAGTAAACACACACTCTGGCAGATTATTTTAAAAATAAAACAACAACAATGAAAAAAAAACCCCACAACTACTTAGGCAAATACTTGCTCAGAAGTCTACACAATTCTTTTGAACCCTAATGCAGTCGTATTCCAGATAAAGAAGATATTGTGCATGAGACCAGCAGTTAGTGTAATGGCTATGTCGCTATGTAGTCGACTGCGGTTTGAGTCCTGGACCTGGTGGCTTAAACACATGCCGGGTGCGTGTGCATGCATGCCCAAGATCCTGAGAGGAGAATGGATTGCGGCGTGGCCATCCCCCTTAGGGGTGATTTCTTGCTTTCTGTCTCTCCGTCTTTCTGTCTTTCTGGCAAACGCACATGCCCTATAGCAAAAAACCTCTCTGGAGAAAAAAAAACAAAAACAAAAACAAAAAAACACAAAGATATTATGTTTCAATATTATACATAGTAACATTCTAATTTCAAAAATATCAAGCAGATATAAGTATGGAAAAGTAGGTAATTTTTTTAGTCTCTGCTACCTGTCACTGTCAGTGCTGACATGTGTCACTCAACAAGTACGTTTGCTGACCACTGGATCTAGCACGGTCCTGGTGAAAGGAAGCATGAGGAATCGTGTTCAGCTAAATGTGAAGGAAACCTAGCTGAGGACCTCGGCAGCCCACAGGAGAGAAGGAGTCAGTCCTGAAGTGGTGGGCTGCTTTAGAAGACAATGTTCTAGTAACACGGATAGTTCAAGTTTCCCAATCCTTAGCACACAGTGGGAATTTCTTCACTAGGGCAAGTCCTACTCAGTGTTCTGACTGTTCACATCCCCGATTCCTTCCAACAACATGGAGTATGTGAGGCAGTGACATTCACTTCTACAAACTTAAGTTGAACTCTGGGTTCAAAGTTTAGCTATGTTAATGTATTCTGGGGGCTGGCCCTGGAGAACAATGATTAGGAGCTAGCACAGGGAACAATCTTATGTGGCTGACAGCAATTCAAATCCCAATCCCAGCAGCTCAATGAACAGGCCAGGCATGTGTGTGAGTGAGTGTGGGTGAGTGTGTGTGTATTCAAAACTTTGACACAATGGAGAAATGGGGGATAAAGGACTGTACCACACCCTATTGGGGGGTATTTTCTCTTTCTCTAGCAAGTACATGTGCCCTCTGGCAATTAAAAATACAAAAACAAAATAACAGTGATGCATTTCTTTTTTAAGATATTCAAAATCTGGGAACAGCCTAGGTCTAAAGAGACTGATTAAAATATTGTGAAATGCCATGAAGACATTAAAAAGGCGAGTCTACAATTTTTTTCGTTTTCTAAGACATGTAGTACGTATTTTATGAAACCACAGATTACAGCATGGTGTATGCACGATGACTACAATTTGGAAAATGTACATGAAAGCACGGGGGCAAGGACTGGCTGATTTCTGAAACGTGACTCCTAGTTATACTGGATACTGGGATTCTGGGTGCTTTTATTTTTCCTCTGTGTTTTTCTGTATTTTAAATTTTCTTACAATAAATAAAGGCTACTTCTGCAATGTAAAAAGCAGCGTATATACCTAAAAGCTCTCCACTCTCTTTCTATGCCATTTTTCTGAGGTACTATTAACATAACATTGATGAAGTGCCACACCAGGGCACCTTCAATGGGTCTTTTACAGGCTGTCATTTAACCACAACGAGACCTGATCTGTTTATGTCGGTAGGTATTTTCATCTTACGTCACCTATACTCGGACATGAGTACTGTGACTCTGAGAACAGGGCACAGGTTGGGGCTTCTCAAGCTGTCGCCTACCTGACAGCCAGACTGTAAGGTAAGCTCCCCCTTTCCTGATACTGGGAAGGCAGGGCCTGGTGGCCTCGGGGAATTTCAGGCAGGTCTCCTCAGCTGCCTGAGGAAACCAGCAGAGTCAGAGTATATGGAAGGGAGGGTCCCTTATCCCTACACAATTCTCCCTGTCCCACTCTCGAAGCCTTAACACCATAATATGACATTTATTTTGTTACTCCTTGGGTCTTGGAAACATTTCCATTAAAATCTGTTTGTTTCTGAAGAGTGGGACTTTCTCCTTGAAGCCTAAAGAGCTGACCCATTCACTGAACGGTGATTCCGTGGCAGGCACACTGCATCACCTCCTTGACTCCTCACGGCACCCCGAGAGACAGAGCGTCACCCCATTTTACAGACTGATGAATCACCTGCCTGCGATCACAAAGGCAGGACTGGAAGGAGGCATGAAACCCAGGGGCCTCTGGCTTTAAAGTATGTGTGCTTTGAACCTTCCCTCCTCCCGCAAACTATAAATTACTGGCCAATTATAAAGAGGCCATAGTTTATACCATAAATATAGATTTTTGTGGATTTGTGGATTCATCTGGATTCAGAATCATTTAACTTATGGTTTCTATAAATTCAAAATGAAAATGATCTGAAATAATTTATTTTAATGAAATCCACACTTACATTAGGCTGTACTCTGGGTCTATGGTAGTATAAAGCCCCCTTATAAAGTATATGACCACTTTACCCTTTATCCATCTGGGAGGACCTTCCACCTTTCCTTAATATTCCTACTTAGGTCTAGTTTGATCAGGAACTGAAATTCTAAGCACCATTCTTTGCTCTGGGTGCAATCTGCTCTCCCATAAAAGTTAAAAAAAAAGAAAAAAACAACAACTTGGAGGCTAGCAGGTAGTGCGGAGGTTAAGGCACTGGATTCCAAATGGCTAGTTTCACAGTTTTAGCCCTGGACCTGGTGGCTTGAGAATCATGTCAGGCCTGTGTATATCCATGCCCCAAATCCCCAAATCCCCCCCGGGGGTAGTTTCTCACTTTCCCTTTCTCTCTCTTACTCTGTTTCTCTTTGGCCAGCACAGGCCACCCTATAGCAAAAACTAAATAAAATAAAGAACAACTTGGAAACCCACTTCTGAACTTGGCAAAGGACAGATGGGTCTTCACTGTGGGAAAGGCAAGGTGGTGAAGCTACAAACAACTGGAGATATAAACCTAAGTTTTCTAGATATAAACCTAGAAATCTGCATTTCTTTCCTTAATTCTTGCCCTAGTACCAGAGAAGAGATCTCAGAGGAAGACTTGTTCACACATTTCCCCCCAAAATAGGCCAGACTGATCATTCTAGGGCATGGGGTGTAGTGAGAGGCACTACAGTCTAGCGGTTAAGGGCATGAATTGGGGCCTGATTGCCTTGGTCTAAGCCCTGGTTAAGCAATTTAGCCGCATGACTGGTCTGATTGACTTAACCGGTTTCTTCTATAAAATGGGGATAGGATCCAGTCGTGGTGGAGTAGATGCAATGCCGCCCTGGGGAGGCTGGAAGCTGCAGGGAGACACGGGTTCATACCCAGCCACCCGAACATGCCAGGTGTGCTTGTGTGTGCCTGAAATCCTAGCTAAGTGGGAGGCTCGGTGAGGACTGCTACACAGCGAGACCCTCAAGAATACCCCGCTCTCCTTCCCCCACCCCTCTGTCCTAGCTACGAAATATAATAGGGACTGTCTGCAAATTCAGTGCACTGAAAGCTGTGAAGTGGTGAGAGCTGTGTCTGGCACCAATAGCGCGAGCACCGTCAGCTGTCCCATCATCGCCGCGTCATTGTTGTGGGACTCTAACACCCCAAGGCGATCATAACACGGACAGCCCAGCTACCACTAGCTCAGGGCCTACTATGTGTGGCCTACTGCGCTAGGCCTCTTTTGCAGATCATCTGTTTACCCTCCAGTCTCCCCAGGACGTAGAGTGTGAATCCCATTAATAGAGGACAAAATGGTGACTCATAGAGGTTATGTCTGTGTCCTTCAGGGAGCAGAGCGTAGGTTCGGACCAAGGGCTGCCCACGCCTGCATGGTATTACAGGACGAGCCATATGCCTCTCTCACAACAGTTCTTAATACGTGTCTGTGGGTGATAATCAAGATTACAATAACCCAGACCTACCATACAGCAACCAGACTCTCCATCAAATGCTTGTTCATTTTTAGGCAGCTGACATAGAAGAAAAAGAAAAAAATAGCAGCCAAAAGCCATTTCAAAAAGACAAGCTGTGAGGTCAGTTTCTATGAATATACTTTTGCCCAAGAAATGATTACATAAAATATAAAAGCCCTTTCACGCTGAACAAGATGTAGTTCTCAAGGCAACGTCCACCCTTTGAAAGGGGGTTTGAAAATGTCACAGCTGCGGATGAAGCTGCACGGCCTCCACTTCACAGCGCGGGGAGCACAAAAGGAAGATTCTGGGAAGCAGTTACTCTGCAGCAATGCGCGGACCTGCTCGGGCATTCCAATGATGTATTTATTGCAGTAATACCATGTCACCGATCGGTCTAGGAACAAAATACTGCTCTGGGCACTTTGGGAGGATTCCAAGTTATAATACCCAGGCAGGATTTTTATGGGATTTTGTAGACCTGAAGCAAACATCTCAGCACATAAGTTTCTAAGAAAGTCTGCAGAATCTGCAGGGTGGTGCATACACGCTCAGTGCCGCCTCCTTGACCCTGCTCACCCCTGCCTGGAACGTTAAAGGTTTCAGCAGGCAATTCCTTAAAGGCTGAGAGCCAACCGAGCTGGAATCCAACGGAAAGCAAGCGCCTGTCAAAGTGCGAAGACAGAGCCACCATGCCATCATTTCTATCACCCCGTGTCTTCTTTCTGAAGCCCCATGAGAAAAACTTCCTTCAGACCTTGGTTTTAAGAAAAGCTATACTTCCCTCGAGTAACCAGCTGGCTTCTGTATCTTTAGATAGTTCGCCATAAATCCTGTAACTAACTGAGACCATGTCCCTTTCTCCTTTGCCCGTTAGGAAGCTCTGCACCAAACACGTGTCCCGACTGTGAGGACTCCAGCACACCTCCTGTGTCAGTGCCCTCTCACAGCTCCTCTTGTAGTTTAACCTTTATTCTCCGTTTCCTTTCGTGTCCTTTACTAGTGTGTCTCCCCCCCCCATTGGAATAATACCTGCATTACAAATGCTTTTTGGGTAGAAGTAGAATATACATGAATTAACCTATCACTACTGTTGCTAAACTTCGGGACAAGTTTGAGAATCGCTGTGTGAGGAAAAATGACAGTTAGGGCTGAACACTTTCACGGTCATGCCTATGCATTAATTATTTTCCATTTGCCAACTTAAAGGGCCGCTTTAATCTGAAAGAGTATCCTGTAGCCAGAAAAAGCTAAGTGTGAGCCAGTAAGAGGAAAGGCTGGGTCTGGGCAGAAAACCCTTGGTATGTGTACCCTGAGGGGGAGTAACATTGCCAGCTCTGCATTTTGGGAAGATACTCAGTCTCACCTGTGTATTTTCTCATCTGCAAAATGGGAGTAACAGAACTCTCCTCAGAAGGTTGCTATGAGACTAAATGAGGCAATTCAGACTCCGCTTAGCAAAATGCTCAATAAAATGGCTACCACCGCTAACACAGGCTGAGACAGGAACCAGGTGTGACGTGTAGGAAGCTCCCTTGCTGAGTGACACAGGCTAACAGCCCCACAGGGAAGGTACACCACGGCAGGCACTGTTGCATCAAGAGTGCAGTCACTCTCTTTCTCAGGTGTGACAGAGACAGGGGTGTGGCATGGGAGAGGGTGCACGTATATTTAGATAAGCTTGCTTTTAAGCTACAAGCAGCATTTAAGATCAGGGACTTGTTCAGTCAGCAGCCAGGATTCTGACAAGTCCCTGGACTCTTGGGTCCTACAAATACGGTCTCAAAGTGGAGAGTAAATGTCAGAAGCCACTAAGCAAAGCAGGACAGCACAGACAGCACGGGGGATGGGCCGGTGCATACCATCCATACTCCCACCTAACACTCTCTGAGCATCAGTAGTGTGCCAGGCCCACAGGCGAATAGGCAAAGACCCCTGCTCTCTGGAGGCAGCGAGACAAGAACATCTGAGCAGGTGAATCCTAGAGGAGCCTACTTGGTGCTCTCACAGCCCACTTGGTGCTCTTCTCTGCTTAACTCCACCCTCCTCTGCCCTAGAAAGGAAACATCTGAACCTTCTCAGAAGAGGCCTTGGGGCCGGGTGAGAGGGGGAAGTGCATTCCCACAGAAGGTGCGAGTGCAGCTGTTCAGAGGCTGGAGTGTCCACGTGGACCACAGGGGTTCAGTGCGGAAGAGGCCTACACCACCCGAGGCCTGGATGCCTGGCCACACTGCTGGTCAAGACTTGGATTTTCTCTTACAAGCCACAGATGCTAACCGAGTAGAGGAATGACACCACCAGCTCTGAATTTGGTAAGATTCTTCCGGTGGTGCTGCGGACAAAGAGCTGGTGAAGAGCAGTGGCAGGGAGACCCACTGGAGGCAAACTGTGCCAAGCCTTGTCTGCTCTGTGGCAGGGCTGGCTGAATCCCACGTTCCTCACTGAGGCTAAGCCATCATGGACAAGCTGACATGGTCTCTATCTGAGCTCAGACTGAACATCAGCTGTTCTTAAACGCCTGCATTTAGTGTCAGCTCCATCGCTTATAACGCTTCCTCCAGGGGCAACTACAATCATTTTCTGCTTGATCTTAATACAAACACTGAACTATATTCAAGTGATAACCACTGTAGCTTGCACTGGCTTGAGGCTCAGATCGGATAATTTGGAATTTAAATAATAAAAAACGAACAAGCTGACATGACAATAAGGTCACACTTTGGCCTCTTCTGAGCCAATACACAATTTGCTCCCAGTGAAATAGCTGAATATAATCAAATTAAATACAATTCCTATTACAAAAGAAGAAAGACCAGGGCTGTTCCAATAAACCAATTCTCCTGCCTAGTTAAACTGCAAAACCTTCAGGAAAGGTTTTGAAAGCATGACCCATCAGTTCTAATTTTTAAAACTTATCCTTTCAGTCAAGACTAGAAAAAGGCCCATTCCAACTTTTATCTCGACTAGAAGTGCTGTTATCTTGGCCTGATGTCAGGAGCTCTATCTCTCTTTCTGCTGACAAGCAGAGACGAGAAAGATAAGATTGGAAACGAATCTCACTTCTCTGAGTAAATAAATAATCAATACTCATCTAAATGTAAATGAGAAGGTAGCCCCCTCTGATAACAGCACTCTTATCAGAGAGCCAATTTTCTTCAGACATTTGGCCTCAACCAAATCACCATCATTCAGCCCCAGCCTAATGGCAAAAAATCGTAACTAAATTGAACCGATCACCAGAGATCAACTAAGTTCGGCCCTGGCCACTTCAGGTTCAAATGTTTGGGAATGCAATTTTGCCCCCATTAACTTTCAATAGCAATGAAGAACAGACTGGTCAAGGGGCCAGTCTGCGCGATAAACAAACTCCAGCAAGGGGGCTGGCCGGAGGAGGAGGAGTGGGGTACACAAGTCAACACCGCCACTGCCAGAGTGGACGCCAACCCCCAAATCGCGAAGGGCAGGCTGCTTCTGGGGGGTGCATGGAGCGTGTTCTCTACTTACACCTCGGCTGAAATAGAGACGACCTTCAATTTGCCTGATGATGATGATGATGATGATGAGTAACGTTTATTAAAACAAAGGTAAATAAAGATATTAAAAAGCTAATACTTGAAGCTAAAAATAACCTAAGGTTCAAATGGCCAATTTCCTCCAACTAATTTGTCTCAGACTTACATCTGACCCAGCAGGGCCGCACTGACCTGATTTTACTGAAAGAAGACGCCGTCTACAAGACAAATCACTTTCAAACCACTGCACTGGGGTTTCCATTTCTTTGCTGCAAGACTCAATTCACTGCTGATGAGAGTATTGGGGAAATTATGACCATTATTGATAGGACAGCAAAACCACTTTTACACAGCAGTCTTCAAGCCGACAGAACACTTGCACTAGACCATTAATGAAGGTGTCAGCCTGAATCAGAAATTAAAGACAAAGGCCGGGAAAGGCCTAATTTTTAGAGCATGTTAAGGACACTGGACACAGAAGCTGCAGCCATTCATTCTCTTAAGAGCAGCAGAGCCTAAGAGAAGAGGAGCTGAGGAGCCAGCTGCTGCTCTGAGATTAAGGAAAGGCCAGACTTCTTTCTGGCCAGCCCCGGAGTTCCCAGAGTGGGGGCTCTCCAGAGATCGGCTCCAGATCTTTGTCAGCCGATGGAGGACATGTCTGGTGTAAGAAAAACCAAAGTCTTACAGTCTCTCCCCTGCTCTGCACGTCTGACCCTAGAAGTGGACGTGTGGTGGTTAGAGAGTGGCTGCTTCATCAGCTACGTGACACTGGCTAAGTTAGCTGACCTACCCCTTCCTGGAGTCACTGCAAAGATGACGTGAATGCAATGTCTAGCACATAATAAGCACTCAGTAAATGTCAGTCATTATACTGCTACACGAATCCGACAAAATCACCAACTTGCCTTTTCTGAAAAGAAGTTGAGCCCTGCTTCCTTTCCAGACTATAACGGCGACTGCCACTGAGGACTTCGCTGGTCCTTAATAAACTGCTTTACACCATTGGCCTCCTAAACCCGCACAACCTTTCTAAGTAGGCCCTATTACAACCTCCACCTCACAGAGGAGGAAATACACCGAGAGTGGTTAAGTCACAAGCCCATCGCGAGGCCAAGAATCCAGGGGTGTCAGCTTCCAAAGCCTGTGCCCTTGACCATGCTACTCCACCAGGTCCCTAAAGAACACTATATATTTTGACCTTTGAGTTAAAAAACAATGAATTCTAGGGTTGGGCAGATTTATCAGTTCAGAACAGAGGAAAGACGTTAGTGGGCAGTAGGAAAGCGACACCAGGTAGTTGGCCTCGAGGAGAACAAAAGGGAGAGTCTACCAGCCCTCAGAGCAGGCACTTAACATGAACGCCAGCCGCTGGTCCTGATTTTTGGGGGCAGTGGTGGGAAGGGGAGCCCTTTTTCTAAGTTAAATGATTTATAGAGTTACTGCCTCAATCCACAGTTCTGAAAGTGTGATTTCTTTAGGGTTTAACTATACCCATTTCTAGTCTTGTTACAACTTTTTTATTGCGATAGAAAACATTTACTGGAAATATGTTACTGCTATTACCAGGTCATAAAATAAAAAGAAAAATAGTTTATGTATTGCCATCATTTCCAATCATCAATCAGAAAGTGCCAAGAGGAGGAAAGGAAAGGGCGTGCAGCCGAGATTTCCTTCTTTGTGTAGGAGAAAACGCAGGAGCATCATAATTCTTAAGAACAGATTTCTTCTTGCATCTCCAGCCTCACCAGTAGGCTCCCAGGAGGAGTGGGGAGGCACCCTTTTGGCAAACCCCTCCTTGCTGCAGCCTTGCCTGAACTCCTAGCAGAATTAAGTGCTCTTTCATCCTATCTTCCTGGGGACTGCCTTCTCTCAGTGCACGGAGCATGCTGGGTTAGAAGCACTACTGTCCATTTGTCATCTCCCCACCCCATTATAAGAGCACTCTTTGAAAATGGGGGTGGAAGCTTTGTTTAAAAACACAACTCTATTTCCAGGCTCCAGCAGAGCACTTTGCTGGTGCTTCATAATCTTTGTTAAACAGAATGACCTCAACAAACTGGCATTTAAAATCGAACTACCTGGGCCAGCTGGTGCAATGTGGTTAAGGAGGCTGGATCCCACATGGCCGACTGTGCAGTTTGAATCTCAGACCCGGTGGCTTTAAAAACATGCCGGGCACATGCCCAAAATCCTGAGAATGGAAGAGAAGGGGTTGCAGCATGGTCACCCACCTGGAGGATGTTTGCTCACTTTTCCTCTGCCTCTCTATCTGGCAAGTGCACACAACTAAAGCAAATTTTAAAAAATTGCCCAAATTGAACAACTCAATAACCCACTTCTATGAGCCTATCCTGAAAAATGTTAGCCCAGTGTACCATGATGTATGTGCAAAGACATTTGCTGCAGCACTGTTTTGATATCTAAAACCACATTCAACCCAAGTGTTCACCAATGGGAAACCATGAATAAATTATGGTATATCTGCATACCAGGATGTTATATAGCTGTTATTAAAACAAGACATGGAAAGACTTCTTTAATACAGTATCAAAACTTACAAGATATAGAATGTGTAGTGTATGCTCTATATATGCGCTTATGAATATGAGTGTGTTTGTGACATATACACACATGCACAGTCTGGAAGGACTGAGTCAGACTGTTCTCATAGTTGTTCAGTTATCCCCAGGGTATAGGGTGGGGTAATAGCAAAGAAAGTAGATTTTGCTTTTTACTTTACGGATTTTTAGTGCATTTGAGTTTTTGATAGTGGACATACACTATCACATACTACTTTATCATTTAAAAATCCAATTTTAGGGCCGGCCTGTGGTATGGTGGTTAAGGTGGCAGGATTCCACATGGCTAACTTCGCAGTTCAAGTCCTAGACCCTATGGTTCAAGAATCACACCCAAAATCCCAAAAGGAGGGAGAAATCTACACATGCCCAAAATCCTGCAAGGAGAGAGAAGTGGAGAAGAAAGGAGTGTGTGGGACCATCCACCTGCCATTTCCTCCCTCTTTCCCCCCCTTCCACTCTGTCTCTCTTGGTGAGTGCACATGCCGTTTGGATTTTTTTTTTCCCCACTGAAATTTTAAAAATGAGGATAAAGAATCTTAGAGACTATTCCAGCTAGATCAGCCCAGGGACTGTGACCTCTGGAGCCCCTCTCACTATCTGGTTCCTTATAGATCAAGTGGGCTCAGTGGCTGCTGGGATGACACTTAAGCAGTGAGGAGCCAGGGACTAAAATGGGGCAGAGTCTGTTCAAGGAATCCAGAGCTGAGTCAAGCCACAAGGTAGAGCACAGAGGCTTCCAGACTGCTCAAAAGAGCTAGGCAGCAAAGGAGAGGAGGCCGGGCTGCTGACACTGAAAGGCTCCCCTGGGAGGGCCAGGACTGCAGACCAAGGACGATCTCCCCTCTGCTGCTGCATCCCTCTGCCTGGACAGCTATGCCTGCCCTGTCCTCCTCATGAACCCTACATGCACTGGGTAACAAAGGGACACCCCACATGTCTCTGACTGGGTCGACTGGCTGCCCTCTGGGGCAGTTCCCGTGCTTCTACTCAGGCTTTCAGATGGGAGGTGGTATGTCAGGAGTCCACCTCTACACCCTGGGAAAGGAGAAATGTCTGCATTTAAGCCTTGCCCTGAGCTTCATACTGTCTGTGTCGGGGAAGTGCCCTGCCAAGTCTGCCTGACCCCAGCATTTCTGAGACCTGTGGTGTGATGTTTACAAGCCAGACTGCTAGGGTTGGAACGCCCAGTTCCACCACTGACCAGCTGTGTGGTCCTGGGCAAGTTACTTAACCTATCTTTGCCTTACTTTCTCATCTGTAAAAGGAAAACACAGTGCCCTGTGGCCTAGTAGCTAAGGGAGTCAGATCTCTCATGCCTGACTTTGCAGTTCAAATCCTGACAGGATGGCAACATGGGGAGAAGGGGTTGTGGCATAACCATGGGGGTAACCCCATTGGGAGTGTTTTCTCCCTTTCCTTCTTTCTCTGGCCAGCCCAAGTGCCCTCTGGCAAAATATTTTTTTAACCACACCCATCTCTGAGTTGTTCCAAGGACTCAGTGGGCTTCATGCTTTTCAGTCATCTGTGACTATGCTCACAGCAGTCCCTCAGCCTGCCCATCTTCCCTCCACTCCACCTCTTCAGGCCTGTCTCCTACTCCAGGAGACGACTCTCCTTAGATGCTATGGCTCCTGGATTTATCTGCAACTCACAATGAAAAGACCTCTTGTACCAAGGGCACCAGGTTGAGCATGCAGGCCCCTTTCGGCATCTCTGTTCTCCGGGGAAGCCTCAGTAGCCAGGGTGTTCAGTACACAGCAAGGAAACAAGCCCTGCCTGCCTCGCTACCATCCTGACTGCCACTTCTTCCAAAGCACGTGTGGAGCTTCCTCCATCTGACTCCAAATGCCCCTGCTGTTTGGAGACTCCCAATGCTGCCCTGGCTCTGACTGGCTTCCTGGGCATGCATGGAGCGGCACGGACCCAGCTGTCTCACTCACATGGGCACTGGCTGGAGGATGGAGGATCACCATGGGCAGGGCCCAGTCCCTCCCTCTCTTGCCACAGCGAGCTATCCCAAACATGTCTCCTAAAGAGGTGTCTGAGCTCCTACACACAGGCCTGAGTGGAACCCGCTCAACAGCAGAGCAAGAGACAAGCATGGAAAACGAAAGCTTCTGAATGGAGAAGGCTGAAAGCCATCAGACAGGAGCCTCTGACATACTGCTGCAGGGAGAGAGTGCAAGGAGGGGCAGACCCTCCACCACCGTGAGGAATGCTAACAGGCTACATCCTGTCACCAGCCAGCCAGTGCAAATGTACCTCTCTTTGGAGAAAGGAGGTCTGCTATTATTTGTAAAAAAGAAATATTTTTTCCCTCCTTCAAATCCAGATATCACTTGTTGGAGGGGATGGAAACCTTTACACTGCCCCTAAGCATTCAATTCTTCAGTCCAATCTGTTTCTCTTAACTTGAGTCCCTGTGACATTACCAAATTTTACATACAGTTATCTGTTGCTCTGTAAAGAAATACAGATGGTTTTTGTGGAAATAAACAGTCATTTATTTTAAACAATTGTAAAATAGTTTATGGAAACCAGTGGGGTAATGCATTCAAATAAATGCCAAAACTGGCTGATGGGGAGCCAGGGTGCTCAATCACACTGCTGAGGAATTCGGCTGTGGGGAGCAGACAGTAAATCCAGAGCGACAACTTCCCGTGATGGCAAAGGTTTCTGACATCCAGCCCTGTACTCAAAAACCACAGCGGTTCAAACCCATTTTCCTTAACATGGCCTTGACAGCCAGTGACATGAGTGAATTTAGTCACATGGACCTAAGGACAAAAACAAAAGAAACAAACAAAAAGGAGACTTCATTTCTCTGCGGCCTTCTCTGTGCTGAATCAAAACTGTGACTCTACCCCAAGTCAGTGGGGAGTGAGCTTAGGGCCAGCTGCTTTCAATCACTGGAACCTGAAGACTTCCATTCACCTATGCTTATGTCAGAGACCGGCTGGGAGAAGCCACATCCTCTCTGAACACCCCATCTCCCTGTAAGAGGCAGATGATGGTGAAATATACTTGGCAGGCTGCTAAGCAGACTCAGTGGGCAACAGGAGTGAGTGTCCTCTAACAGCCCTGGTTGAAGGGGCTCTAGCCTCCAGTGAGACAGGAGGCTACTGGGCCTCTGTGGGGAACCCTCCAACTTCCCAAGGAAGCACCACTAGCTATGAATGGCTGGAATGGGGCCTGTCTGTGCAGGAATAGAGAGAACTGAAGCCCTTTTTTTGCCTGTAATTTTATGGGTCAGTCAACTATAAACTAACTTTCCTTTCTCAAAACAGCTCTTTTTCCTTTTAACTGGGTTTCTAATGATGACATCACAATCCTTCTAATAAATGAACTGTTCATCGACTATTTCCCAAACTCCTGGATGTGCCCCACACCTTGCTCTACATGCTGCAGATGCAAGTGAATGAGTCTGCCTCTGGCCTCTCAGGGCCTGGTGACCTGGCACAAGGAGCAGGGTGCTCACAGGCTTGCTACACTGCTGCTGCTACTGCTGCTGCTGCCGCCTTTCGGTTTTTGCCATAGGGCATATATACTTGCCGGAGAGAGGCAGAGAGAGACAGTGAGAGGGAACGTGAGAAATTATCCCCTGGGAGGATGGCCATGCTGCAATCCCTTCTCCTCCATTTTCCTTTTGGGATTTTGGGTGCGTGCACAGACACACACGTGCCTGGCATGGTTTTCAAGCCACCAGGTCCCAGACTTGAGCCATGGTTGACCATGTGGGAGTCCAGTGCCATAACCAACACATCATCTTCTTACCCAGCCTTTCTCCTTGCTGACATTCAATTAGCTCCCAAGGTTGCAGTCAGTCCCGCTGACCGTCTCACTTGGAGTGCTTGTCATCTTGCCCTGTGGAGTGGTCTCCCAACCTGTCTCCAGCTACATATTCTTCACCCTGTGTCAGAGGATGCCCTCGGGTCAAACTCTGAAGGTCATCCATTCTGTGCTTAGAGTTTTTTCATAACTTCCCCATGCCTTACCAATGTAGCAGCAAATTCCTCACCCTGCTCCCAAGGACTTCCACTCCTCCTCCTTTCTTACCCATCTATGTCCTCTAAGATCCAGCCAAACTGGTCTCTCACTATTCAGTGCATACATTTCATGGTTCCCCACCTCCGTGTCACTGCTGTGCCCGTCCCTTCACCCAGACTATCTGTGCACGAAGTGGCCCGGACCCGGATGTCTCATAGGAGCACTGTCTGAGCAGGGCCCAGTCCCTCCACCTCGCGCTACAGCAACCTGTCCCAAACACGTCTCCCAAAGAGGTGCCTGAGCTCCTTCATCTGTCAGTCACCCCCTCCTTCATGGCTGTTAGCTTTCTCTGACTCTTTACCCTGCCTTCCCCCTGCACAAATATACCCTTGTGACATCAGATGTTACCAGATCCCCAGGGTGGTCTCCTTCCTTTTCCCACAACAGACGCTTGCTCTGCTTCACATCCTTCTCAGCTGCAGGCTCTGGTCTAAGGCAGAAGGAAGTCTACAACCCCAAGTCACCCCAAACACGGTTCCTTTTAAAATACCTGGCCTTGGCCTACATGTCTCACCCAGATAACCATCCTTGCCCCTAGTCCATCCTGCTGAGAGGCCCCATGCCCTGCTAGGTTCTTGGTGTGCCTCTCTGGAAATTCTGTCCTGCCCCTTGATGTTGCCTGCCTGTCTGGGTTCGTGAACACATTATACCAAATTTATCTGAATTCAACTACACCTGCCTGCAAAAAAAGAGGAGTCATGACCACGAGAACAATGTCAACAGTTTGGGGAATTCCATTCGCTGTGACTCTTGTGCCCCGATGAGTCCCAAGGGTGTGAGTGTGAGGCAGGAGTCTTATTCATCTTTGCAACTCTGGCCCTTGGTAAATGTCTGATGAATGACTTTGGGTGGCTGGCAGTGTCTCTGTTTTCCAGCTCCTTTTATACTGTGAATGTTTTTCTGGGCCAAGTTTGATTTTAGCATTTAAAGACATGTATTTTTAGCTCTCAGCAACTCTAATGCTAGAGAAAAAAGCTAAGCATGTGGATTTAATGAGAAAAATTACAGTACATTGGCCTCTGACAGGCATTTTTAAAGGAATTTTTTCCACAGTGCTTTTGACGCTGGGATCTGTGCTCACCTGTTGCCTCCGTGACCTGACCCTGCACAGATGTAGTTCTTGGTACAGCTGTTTCTAAATGCCGAGCCTCATCTGCTCTCCGGGTCCTTGGCACCGGGACCTGCAGCTCCCCCTCAGCCCTGGTGGTCCCCAGCTGCCTACCACCCACCTGCCCTATTCCCTGTTGGTGGCAACCAGACCCTTCAGAGACCCTCCACCTGCCAACAGGCTGATCGGCCTTCCTCCCTTCCTTTAACAGCCAACTGGGGCTGCGTTTCCAGGCAGGACACGTCCCCAGGAACACTTTGCTATTGCCAGTGTCCTGGCCAGCTCTAGAGGAGCCATCTGGGCTCTCGCCACAATACCTTCCACTCAACTGGTAGGACTTTAATGGCAGAGTTCAAATCCTAGCTCCACCAATCCTTAAGACTTTGGGACATTACTTAAATGCTCTAAACGTGACTTCCTTTTCTCTAATTGTAATGACCAGTTTCTAACTCATGCAGTATATATTTTCAATGAGATAACACATGTCAAAGCACTTAAGCCTGGCCCATAAGTATTCAATAAATAACAAATATTTGTTACTATATTAATATAATTTCACATATTTTGCCACATTCAACTCTCAAGCTATCAAACGGATAAGAAGCTGAATTATATGTCCGATTTATTTTAAGACAACTGTGAGTTACAGCCTAACAAGTTAAAATATACTTCTCCTTGTGCTTCAAACAGAACAAAAAGGTGAAAGCAAGGGAAAAAATGGCAGAAGAGGAGTCATGGCTGCCAGCCATTTTCCTTCCTGGGAGTTTTCTTTCTTGTCAGATCTATTATCTGGGAGCTGGGCTGCCCTGCTGGCTTTCCATTTGCCTTGCTAATAACAGTAAATCCAGCAGCTTCCACTGCAGTTCCTGTCTCCTTCAGCTGACTCCCAGGCCAATCAGCATTTCCTCTCTGCTAATGTCAGATGTTCCCTGGGAAGT
>NW_006160089.1:3155100-3171065 GCF_000334495.1 Tupaia belangeri chinensis
AGGAATGCCAGGTCATTCCTACACGTGCACTGCTCTGTTCTGGCCGAGGCTCTGCTGCTCTGACAAGGGGCCTCAGACCCCTGGAGCAGCGCAAATGAGCAGCTGGGCGGACAGATGCACATGTTCTGTGCTGTACCAAACGGGGGCTAAATGAGCTGGGATCCTTAGCAGCTAGAACCTCTGCTGAACTATGACTCAAAGTGGTCATATTCATAAAAAACCAAAGTGAACATCAGAAAACTGCAAGTGTGACTGGGCCTCCTAACTGAAATTGAGAGGAGACGGGACTAGTAAAACCCTAACGGCTAAGACCTGCTGGGTGCCTGGCGCTTTGTGTGGCTCTCATGACAATGCTATGACAAAGCATAATACTATCATTGTTTTCACTCATAAATTAGGAAGATGCTATGACAAAGCATAATACTATCATTATTTTCACTCATAAATTAGGAAAATAAAGTTCAAACAGGCTAAAAATCTCACTGAAGAGCTGGCAAAAGTAGCAGGAATGAGTGAACTAGGCAGTTCTTCCAGAATCCAGGTCTGAACCTCCACAGTTAAAACTATCAATGAGCAGTCTGTGACTTCACTGGGGCCTTATTTTACCAAGAAGAGATCAGAAGCTCAGAGAGGGAGAATAACTTGACCAAGGTCACAGAGCAAGAAGTGGTAGAGCCAGCATTAGGCTGATCACAAGAAACATGATCTTCTCATCCCCAAAGCCACTCCTGAACACTCCTCCAAAGGCTGCAGAGGAGGGGAAAGCATGACTGTGGCTCTCTGAGGACAAGGGGTGGCACGCCAGTCTCTTCAAACAAGAGAAGGAAACGGTAGCTGGCTGGCAAAGGTGGCAGTGATACAACAGCCCACACCGGGCCCTTAAAGACTGTCCACTCCTGGTACAGAAGGGTCTCTTCCCCGGGGCTTTCACTCTAAGTACATGCAAGCCCTTGGGGATGTCTATATTTGAGCTCCATGGGCTTTTTCCATGACCTCTTCTCTAACTTTCCATAGAAGTTAGATGAGACAATTAACCAGATCAGAAGATCCAGCAAACAAATTTTTGTCCCAATTTAAAAAGAAAAAAGAATGTTAAAATGTACACATGACAGCTGTTTGGGACTCTAATGTTAGGGAAAAGCAGCTGTTTTTGTTCATATTTGAGATATTAGTTATTCTTAGAATGGGACAGAATATTCAGTTAATTGCTTGTGCTTTACCCTAAAGAAAATACAGGTCACAGAGACAAGATGATGGCAGAATCACAGTCTAATCATATAATATTTTCATCTTCAAAAGTTGGAAGATGTTTATAATGGGAAGCAACTACTTGACAATGATGTTCTCATGGAAATCTGACATCCAACACAATGAAATGGATGGTAGCTTTAGAAGAAAGGAAGTTTCCAAATAGAAAAAGTCCAAATTAATGAAGGAAATAAAGTACTTGTACTTTTATCAAATACAGTTTTTAAAGTAAATAATACTGTAAGCCTAGGATGAAAAACAGTAATCCCCTTCCTCATTTTTGAGTTCATCCTTTATAGGCAATAAGCTATTGGGGGCATTTCTTAATTATTTTTTATTAGCATCCCTACTCAGGTAGGAATTATTTAAAAAATTATTACAAACACCAGATGTTTAGCTCACACACACACACACACACACACACACACACCCAGAAGTGAGTTTGCTTTACTTTTCTTGACTGTGAACAGCAGCTTCCTCTTGCTGGGTACACTTCCTTGACTATCAATGCTTAGAATGTCTCCAAGAAGCTGTAGAGATCTAAATCATCATGGGAACCTGGTGACAACACCAACTTCAACTGACGAGCATTGCCTTCATTTTCAACCCATTTTCCTTTCCACTCGATGAAATTCTCCGATGAAGTCTCATCTCTAGCCATCACCGTGCAGTGAATCCACTCCTAAGGCCTGGGCCAGCAGGAAGTAGAGCAGCGATGGGCCGTGGGTTTGCCTTCACAGTATTAGTACATTCCTCTGTCGTAGCCACTGACTCTGGGCCTGCTATGCTGCTGATAAACCAAAAGGGACCCAAGCCCCTCAGCAGGGAGCTTTCATTTCACTCAAATGAAAGGTCAACACCTCTTTCCTAAAGGAAAAAGGCTCTCATCCTGCTCTCTAGAAGGTACCACCACTTGGCAAGATGAGTGTTCGCTAGGGAGTTGCTAGGGACAGGCCGATGACACCTCTGCTGTGGGGCCAAGAGGCTGAGGGATACCTTCCAGCAGCTTCCGAGGCTGAGACCTGGCCTGTTCCACTTCGTGGCCACTGTTCATCAGACAGAGTCACTCCCTGCTCATGACCTCACCCAGTCCTGTTGCCTTGTCCACTTTTCCCTGCATGGGGGTGGTGGCCTGGTAGCCCAATCAGGAGATGCATGGAGACAAGTGGGAAGACCAAGGTAACAACTGACCCTGGGGGCAGAGACTCCCTTGGGCGGGGGGGGGACTCACAAACTTGGGCCCTCCGGGAAGTATCTACTCTCAGCAAATGGAAGGACTTTTCAAAGCTGAAGTGAGAATCCCTCCCAGACATGTCTTGTTGCATTGGTTACTCTTTGTTGACCATCTTTTCTGCGAGAATGTGAGCTCTCTGAGAACTGGCAAGTGTCACCCTTGTCCAATTGCCTGAAACACAGCAGAGCCCCCATATATATTAACTGAATGGTAAGTTTGGTTTTAGACACATTGTGCTTGAGACCTGCATGACACTCAGTGTTTTTCAGAGATAAATCACACTTTACCTTATTGGACTTGTTCTGCTATTAAATGTAGCATTAAAAAAAAAAGAAAAAAAAAGTAAAGCTAAAGTTTTGCTGCCATTTACTATTTCTATGATTATGTATTTGGTGATAGTTTCTAGAAGACCAAGGAATTCCAATAGACACCTCGTATCTTCTGCAGCACATGGGCTTGACTCGCATCTCACTGACTTTCTGTTTGAACCTACATACCTGGCTGATCGCCACCACGAGATCGGTAGCTGGGTAAGCAAAGAGGCAGATCTGATATGTGCTCTCCCCAGACTTCCTCCTGGAGCCATTCCGATGCTGTTTCCTTCATTTTAAGTCATCTTTGTCTCTGGACATTACTGTCATTCTAGATAGAAAAAGCAATGCTCTTTCTGAATACCTGTTTTTCTTCTTAAAGCTGTAGTAGATGTGCAGCAGGAAGTGCCACTACTTGTAACTTACTCCAAAAGGGAAAAACTCTTTGCACAAAGTTGTTATTGCAGTTGTTCAAAACTGCCTCTTAAATTGCTATGAGGCAAAGGGCTCCAGTGTCTGGCTTCTGCAAGTAGTTGGAGGTCTCAGTCCCTGGCGGGGAATTCTTCCACAGCAGTTTTGTTTTTTTAAAGAATTATTTATTTTATTTTATGTTATTATTATCATTATCAATTTGACCAGAGAGAGAGAAAAAGGGAAAATGAGAAAGCAAGCCACCAGGTCTGGGAATCAAACTGTGGTTGGCCATGTGGGAGTCCAGCACTTTAACCATCGCACCACCTGCCAGCCCCAGCAGTGGTTGTTCATGGAGAGTGGCCAGATCCAGTACTGACGAGGGAGAGTTTTACATACAGCTACTAACAGGATAAACACAGGAACGCTCTGTCAGAAGAAAGAGGGGCTTCGGCTTCTGTGGGAGATCGAGACTTCTCATGGAGGCTGGAGAGAGGGAAGGGGCAGACACAACACTCCAAGCCTCCGCCTGTAATTCTATAATCATTCTCTTGAAAGTCATATTAATATATACATTTGCTTCCTCCTTTTTTAAAAGAGACTTTTGCTATAGGGCCCGTGTGCTTGCTGAAGAGACAGAAAAAAGATGAGAAATCACCCACAAGAGGCATGATCACACTATATTCTCTTCTCTCCATTTTCCTCTTGGGACCTTGGGCATGCACACATGCCTGGCATGAGTTTCAAGCTGCCAGGTCTAGGACTCGAACCATGGTTGGACACATGGGAGTTCAGTGCCTTAACGACTATGCCACCCGCTGGCTCCACATTTATTTCCTCCTTTAAATGTTTTCTGAGAAGCAGCAACAACCTCTGTGGGCTACAACACTATTAATACTAAAATCACTTGTAACTATGTTTTGTACAGGCAATTATAGCTTGTTCACATTACCTCTAGAATCTCTGGCACAGGAAATAAAATTTGCTAATCTCAGCTATATGATGAATGAGCCTTGTGATCACTAATCCACTCCTATATATGTGGTATGAGTTTCTATTTAGTAAAAAAATCATCAGAGGGCTGGCCCAGTAGATTAGTGGTTAAGGGGGCTGGATCTCACATGGCAGACTGTGGTTCAAATCCTGGCCCTGCTGGCTTGAAAAATATGCCAAACGCATGTGTATATGTGCCCCCAATCCTGACAGGATAGAGAAATAGAGGAGGAGGAATGGCAGTGTGACTACACTCACTGGGGGATGCCCCCTCCCCCACAACCCCGGAGCCCCCATCTCTGGCAAGCACACATGCCCTCTGGGAACTAAGAAAAGAATTACAGTTGGTTCCCAGGATTTACTTTTCTCCGTGTTCAAAGTAAGGGTGCTTCCAGCAGACAGAAATTCAGAAACAATTCAAAGGCCCATCCTACCGCAGGGTATAAGCCTTCTGTAGACTTAATTCCCTGGAAAACAAAAGCTGGAAGCAAAAGGCAAGTCACATGGGCAGAAAAGGTAGTAGACCACAGCCTAAAGAGAGAGCCAGGTGTTATGGTGTGCCTGGTGAGATAGTGGCAACAGCGATGCCAGCAGGTGACTTCCTGCAAGGCAGGTATTTTTACCCCCACTTAGAAAACGCAACTGAAGTCATCTCTATTTACAGAGAAAAGAGCTGAAGGGGTTGATGATGTGCCCAAACTTCATAGCCTGTGAAAGGTGTAGTTAGGTTGGAGACTTGGGCTAGTTTGGTTCCAAAGCCTACATTCTTTTCACTAAATCCACACTGTACCCCTTCCTGAAGTGACAGCATTGGGCTTTTCTAAGGAGAAACATGCACCCACCTCCACAGGCCTGTGGGCCCTGCCCCCTGACACAGTGAAGTACTGCACAGTGATAAGCAGTGTAATCTCTGGATGTGTGGGTTTGAATTCAACAGAAACTGTGATCTCAAAAATGTTATTCAACAGGGGACCAGCAGATAGTGTAATAGCTATGTCGCTGAACTCCCATGTAGTTAACCGCAGTTTGAGTCCCGGACCTGGTGGCTTAAACTCACGCCCGGCGCGTGTGCGTGTGTGCCCAAGATCCCGAGAGGAGAATGGAGGAAAAGGGACTGCAGCATGGCCATCCCCCCCCCCCGGGGGGGGTGATTTCTCACTTTCTGTCTCTGTCTTTCTGGCGAGCGCACGCACCCTATAGCAAAAAGAAAAAAAAAGTTATTCAACATATGAGGAATAAAAAGCAAAATAACCTGCAAGCAAAATAAAGATTAATTTTCTTTTATTTTTATATGCTTTTTGCAATCAGGCATGTGCATTTGTGGGGGAGACAGAGAGAGAAGGAAAGTGAGAAATCATCTCCCATGGGGGTATGTCCACACTGCAATCCCTTCTCCTCCATTCTTCTCTTTGGATTTTCGGCATGCATGCACACACACCCAGTATGTTTTTCAGTCTACCAGGTCTGAAACCACTCAAACCACACAGTCGGCTGTGCGGGAGTCCAGTGCCTGAACCTTTACACCACCTGCTAGCCCCATTAAGATTAGTGTTTTCTATGCCAGAAGGGTATACATTTGTATGTTCAGAAATTCATATTAATATCAGCAGATAATTATATTCTTTACATTTTTGTGAGCTCCTTCTCATTTTATGAATATTTTTAAATCACAGAAAAGTTAAGAGAACTAAGGTCAAAACCCATGTGTTCACCACCTAGATCATATAATTAACATCATACTATATTTACTTTATCACATAAATCCATCAATCCATCTTTTTAAAAAACATGCATTTTTACAGCAAGGAACAGACATCAGTATGTCTGTCCCTAAACACTGCAGTTTGCATATCATTTGCTGGTACATACTATTTATTTAAGATTCTCTTTTTACTTTTAGGTAAAACTTATATACATTGATATGCATAAATCTTACAAGTATCATTTGATAGTTCTGACAAACACGTACCCCTTTATGACCCCTGCTCCTATGAATAGATTCCCCGTCAGTATATAGATTATTATAATCTTTACTCCAGAAGGTTTCTTCATTCACCTTACATTTTAAGTCGGAAAGCTGTGACGTAGGGAATAAAGCACGGTGCTCAAGAATCAAAAGAGTTGGGTTCCAGTCTCACCTATAATACATTACTAATGAACAACACACACAGCATGTACATACATCCACATGCAATACATGTATACATTATATATATGTATGTGCATCAATCTGCTCTCCCTCTCCAAATATATTTAAGATAAATAGAGGACAGGTGGACTTCATTTATATATCTCCATCCATCCATACCCTCAGTTTTCTCAACTATAAAGAAGAGATAATGCCCATCTCACAAGGTCTTTCGTAAGGTTAAATACAAAAATACCCGGAACACAGTAAGTGCTCTGTAGATGTCATCGAACAGGAAACGCTACTTTGGTACTTTCCCACCTCCCCCCAGGCTGAGGATATTGCCTTTGAAAGAAAAAAAAAAAAATGGAAGAAAGAAAATGGTAAGGACAAAAAAACAACAACAGTTAAATGAGAGATGAGGGGAAAGAGGCACCTCTCTGCATAGGCAGTCCTCTCCCAATTTATCCACTCTGACTTCAGCTAATTAAACATCTGTCTCAATGGTCTCCTCAGCAAATTAGTCATCCCCACTTTGTGACACTGATTGTTGGTTGCAGCCTTTCCCCACTTGCTACCATTCCCAGAAACTTCTAGGAGTTTGCTCACCAGGCACATGGCAAGGAATGATGCAGGGTCCCCATTAACCCCCTGCAGTTGCCCTTGGTGCCAGTGCTGTTCATAATGCTGCCAGTGTGTCCTTAGAACGGCCGCCCCAAAATAAACCTGTTAAGGGGTGACAACTTTTTTGTCTGCATTTCTGACTTCTAGATTATAATGCATTTTCTGAGTGCTATGTACACGTACCAGCCTAAAACAAAGTATTCAACACAAATTTAATCAAAAATCTGTTTTTAAACCTAGTATGAATGACAAAGCAAGTAGGTACCATAAGGTCTCAAGTGAGGTGGAGTAGTCTCGTAAATTACCATATAGTGCTCTGTGAACACACAAAAGCCTTGCTAGAGACCGCAGGGCCAGCAGGTAAACAAGTGAAGCTGTCTGGACTGGACACAGGCCTCTCCAAGTCCCAGTGTGTGGTCCTGTTGTGCACCTGCTGTGCAGGAACAGGACAGGGGCGACAGAACTGTATTCCAAATGATAGGAAATTAGACTTCTTCTCAATCCCTTTTCCCACTAAAAGAACTAATTGACCTAAGAACTATCTTTTAGAATGATAAATGGCTAATAAACACATTTAAAAACACTTAACTAAAGAGCTAGAAATGCAAATTAAAATGATACACTAACTGTTAGCCATCACTTTGGCAAAAATGTAAGACTAATAATATCCAGTGTTGGTAAAGGGGATGGGGGAAGAAGTGCTCTCATTTACTTGAGGAGTGTCAAAGAAAGGGTATAGGGATGATTATGGTTATGTGCTTATGTCACTGGACTCCCACGTAGTTGACTGCAGTTTGAACTTTGTCCCCAAAAGCTTAAAACTCGTGCGTGTGCGTGTGTGCCCAAAATCTTGAGAGGAGAAAAGAGGAGAAGGGATTGTGGCATGGCCGTCCACCTTGGGGGTTATTTCTTGCTTTCTGTCTGTCTCTCTAGCAAGCACACACCCCCTATAGCAAAAAATCTCTCTCTTAAAAAAGGATATAAACTCTTTGAAAAACAATTTTTCTCAAAATTTTAAATAAGCAAATCTCTGACAAGCAATCTTATATGTAAAATCTAACACATGGCTAGCTGGTGGCATGGTGGTTAAGGTGGCTGGATTCCACATGGCCAACTGCCTAGTTACGTCCTGGACCCAGCATGTTGGAAAACATGCTGTTCTCTAAGGGAAGAATGGTGGGGCAGAGATTGTGGAGAAGAGACTGCGGAGCGGCCATCACCCCCAGGAGGTGCTTTCTCACTTTCCTGCTCTCCCTCTCTGTCTTTTGTGGCAAGGGTACACACCCTATAGCAAATTATAAATAAATATCTAAAACAAATGTGCAATGAATACTCATATGCAATTGTTTATGGCATATTTTTGCAATACTAAAATTTAGAAGTAACCTAAATGTCCTCGATAGAAAGCTAAGTTAAATATATTTAACTAGAGGGACAAGCAGCCTAAAAGCTTTGTCACTGAACTCCCACGTAGTTGACCATGGTTCGAGTCCTGGACTCGATGGCTTAAACTCATGCTGGGTGCATGCGTGCCAAAGATCCTGAGAGGAGAAGGGAGGAGAAGGGATTGTGGTGTGGCCATCCTCCCTGGGACACACACACACACACACACACACACACACATACATATACACACATACACACACATATACATATACATATATATATATATATACACACACATATATATATTTAACTAGAAAGATTAAAAGGCATGGTCACTCTAATGATGCAGATAATGATTATGATATATTATTGAGTAAAAAAAGCAAATGCGATTATATTGTGTAATATTAAAAAGTCTTTATACACACATATTTTTCATGAGTTCATTTAACAAACATTTACTGAATCTTCTCCAGTATTAGACAGGTGCCCTGACAGAAGTTGAATACATAAGTGATTTAAAAAACAAAAACTAGGGCCAGTCAGGTGGCATGGTAGTTAAGGCATCTGGATCCTACATGGCCGACTGCATGGTTCGAGTCCTGGACCTGGTAGGAGTGCATGCCCTAAATCCCAAAAGGGATGGTGGCGTGGTTATCCCCTCTGAAGGGTGCTTTCTCTCTCTCTCTCCCCCCTGAGGTGAGTGCATGTACTCTATAGCCCAAAACAAAACAAAAACAAACAGAACACACACAACCCCCCCACCACAAAACCAAGGATGTTGTTCACAGAAAACTTACAGCTTTTAATCTATCTATCTATCTATCTATCTATCTATCTATCTATCTATCTATCTATCTATGTAAACAGAACAAAAAAAACCAAAGGATTTACACCAAATAAAGGTAGAAGTATCTTTACTTTTTTTATTTCATGTACCTCTAAAATACTTTTTCCAACAGGATTTTTTTTTGAGAGGTTTTTACTATAGGGAGCATGTGCTTGCCAGAAAGACAGAGAGAGACAGAAAGCGAGAAATCACTCCCTCCCACAGAGGGGATGGCCACGCTGCAATCCCTTCTCCTCTATTTTTCTCTTGGGATCTTGGACATGCACGCACATGCACCTGGCGTGAGTTTAAGCCACTGGGTCTGGGACTCGAACCATGGTCGACTACGTGGGAGTTCAGCAACATAGCCATTACACCAACTGCTGGTCCCTTTCAACAGGATTTTATTTTATTATTATTATATTTTATTAATATATTTTATTATTATTATTATTATTTTTGAGAGGTTTTTGCTATAGGGCGTGTACGCGTGCCAGACAGAGACAGAAAATGAAAAATCACCCCCCAGGTTGGATGGCCACACCACAATCCCTTCTCCATTCTCCTCTTGGGATCCTGGGCACTCACACACACGTACCTGGTGTGAGTTTAAACCACTGGGTCCGGGACTCGAACCGCGGTCGATTACTTGGGAGTCCAGCGACATAGCCATTATGCCAACTGCTGGTCCCTTATTTTTATTATTTTTACCAGAGGGCACATGCACTCACCAGGGAGAGGCAGAAAGACAGAGAGGTAGGGGAAGAAAATGTTCCCGGGTCCCTGCAATAGGGCACAGGCACACAAGCACACACCCAGTGTGTTTTTCAAATTGCCAGGTCCAGGATTTGAACCACAGTTGGCCATGTGAGATCCATCTCCCTTTACTACTAGGCAATAGGCCTCCTCCTGTATTAAGTTCTACTTTTTCTAAAGAATTATTTAATTTTATTTATTCATTTATTTTAATTTGATCAGAGAAAGATACACAGAGAGAGAGAGAGAGAAAGTGAGAAAGCAAGCCACCAGGTCTGGGACTCGAACTGTGGTCGGACACGTGGGAGTGTCCTGCACCTTAACCACCACGCTGTCTGCTGGTCCCATTAAATTCTATTTTTAAAGTCTTTAAAAGCCTATCTTTTACTACCGTCTTCTTTTGAGAACAACTTCAGGAGATCTGGCCACAGTTCCAAGCCATTTCAATTCTCCCAAACTGCATTCAGCTCTAATAAAATACATTTGATGTTATGGTGGGTTCCAGAATGGAGCGGCTCCTGCTCTTCTCCCAGCCTTAACTCAGAGCTCTGCCATCTGTTCAACAGATTCCTCATGAGCCTCTACACGGGTGTGTCTCTTCCCCATGTGTTGTGGCCTCTAATCCACTAACACAAGGTAGATGGTGTTTTCTAAAAGGAATTCTGACTATATTGTTTTCTTTTCAATGGTTCCTCTCTGCCATCAGAACAAAGCTGAAATTCAACAGTTACAAACATGACCTGGCCTACCCTCCCTACTCCTACCCTGAGCCTCGTGTGGTTTCCAGAAAGCACCAAGCTCTCTCACATTGCTCCTTCAGCCTGAATGCCCTTTCACATCCTAGCTCACCTGGCCAGAGTCTATTCAGGTTTGGCAGAAAACGTGCTCAGGAGAGTCTTCCCTGAGTCTCTCAAAAGGGATGAGGGCTCCCCTTGTCCCACTGTACCCAAGCCCCTTACCCTTCCACTTACCCCATGCATGGTACTAAAATTGCCTGTTTATTTGCTTCTCTCTCCCACTAAACAGGAAACTTCTTGAGAATAAAGGCCATTTCTTGGTCTCTACAAAATGCCAAATGCCCACACAGCGCCTGTTGCTAAATAAACCCCCAATGAACGAACGTACCTCTCCTGTTTTCAGCTACACTACTAGGCCTGGCCTGGTCAGATCCAGCCCAGCCCAGCTTTGGTGGCTCACCCTTTGCCCACCTCTTGCAGCAGTAATCTGGAACTTCTGTGTTCTGTGACTACCTCAAAACATGTCTCTCCTGCCTGGAATGGCCTTCTCCTCATTTACCCATCTGGCAAAGTTCTAATCTTCAAAAAGCCATCAAGGAACCCACTCCAGAGCGTCTTTTCTCCTGTCCCCTGCCCCACCCAGTAGCTTTAAGTTCTCCTTACCTATGCTGCTTTTGTCGCTTACAGACATCTGTTCACCATGTACTATATTTTAGTGCCTCTTTTTCTGTGTTTGTTGGGTTTTCCACCTGATTCTAGCACAGCACTGGCACAGAACAGGCAGTATTCAATGACTTGCTAACGGCACACGGGGCTCAAGGGCACACAGCCCTTTGGGCAGTGCTGCAATCCCCAAGCAACCTCTCCCACACTAGAGCTGAGCACAGTGAGGTGCAGAGGCTAAGCAACCGATCAAACATACAGTTACCATGGCTTCTTCATTCTGAGACAGTTTTTCCAGTTTTTGAACATGTCTAAAATCAGGGTCCAGTTTACAATTCATGTGTACTTTTGATGGAATAATACTTCCTAAGAAGCTATTATTAAATTAACAGTGGTTGGGCTAGCAGGTAGCATGGTGGTTTAAGGTGCTGGACTCTCATATGGCTGACCATGGTTTGAGTCCCAGACCTGACAGCTTGCTTTCTCACTTCCCCTTTCTCTCTCTCTCTCTTTCTCTCTCTCTCTCTCTGTCTTGCTCTGGTCAAATGAAAATAATAAATAAGTAAATTAGTAAATTTTTAAAATTAAGTAAATAATTCTTTAAAAAAATAATAAAAATAAATTAAGAGTGGTCAAGAATGAGTCCCCAGCAGATCCAGGGAAAGCTCCTCTGACTGAACCCTGTGAGCCTCCAGCATCTCTACATCATGTCTTTTCTCTACCTTTCATTTTGCCTTTTCTTTAATCTAATCCGTGCCCGTGACTGCCCCAGATGAAGTGAATGTATAGATTTTGTAATGGAAAAGGAACTTGTGAAAGATTAGCGACTAGCAGGAAGAGTAAATGCCGGTCAAGTGTAGTTTTGGCGAATGATGTATTTCAAGTTTTTCTGATGTGGCAGTTGCGAGAGCTCATAACACCCTTCCAAAATAATTGGGTCTCTAAAGTGGTTCCAAAAGATTTTTGCTTGACATAAATTCTCTAAATTTCCAGGCTTTCTGGATAAAATAGTTGACTGCAATGCCATCTTTAACGTGCTCTGCCCTGCACTCGGGGAGATTCATCAGGAGCTTCTGCGCACTGGACGGGAGGCCCAGGTGAGACGGAACGACGAGATAAAGAGGCAGAGAGGAGGCAGGAGGAGTATTTAACTGGGAGCTTCTTGCCTGAGGCCTTTCTGAGTTACCCATTTAAACACCTTAGCAGCCCTAATTTACTGTACCATCTCCCGCTGGGTCATTGGACACCGAATATCAGGTCTTTATTTCTTAGTCAGCCCCCACGCATGAGTGGCACCAGCACGATTATTTATTCTTTCATAAGGAGAAGCAGTTGTCTGTGGAAATTACTGCCTTTTGACAAAGAGCATTTAAACAGTTCTATTTATCTTTTAGTCTTTCTTTTTCTTTTCTTCCTTCCTTTCTTTCTTTCTTTCTTTTTTTTTTTTAATTTTAAGAACTGCCTGTTCCAGCATAAGGAAACCACACATTTGTGTCTCTGGCTTACAAACTACTCTCACAGAAGAACGGGTCCAGATTTTCTGTCTCTATAATTACACATGAAATAAGATTCCATTCAGCCCTACGGCCAGAAGATTCTTTAGCTGACTTTAGCCTTTTGGAGAGCCTTTGAGACTAGAAGGTATCCAAAACCCTCCTCCACCTGAAGCACGCATGGCTTTCACTTCCCACAGGGCAGCCTAGGACAGGTATCTGTTGCTTTAAGAAAGCTAGACATAAAACATTAAAACTGACACCAATACAGACAAACTGTGCAATTACAGCAAGAATCCCTGGCTTTCTATCCAGATTCACCACAGGGTTCCTTTAAATGCTGCACTTCCCTAGTGCATTTAGATCTCAGAATCAATGAACATTTCTGTTTACAGAATTTTAAATTTGTTCTCCCATTAGGGTTCTAATAAGCAACATGGTACAAATAAAAAAGAGTATGAGCTTTAAGGTCAAAAAAAAACAAACCAAAACAAAACAAAACCAAAACCAAAAAACCTAGGCTCTAATTTAGAATCACCATTTACTTACTGTGGCAGCTGGGATAACTTTCATTTCTCTTAGAACGGAGGACAAGGGGAGGTGCAGAGGAGTACATACTTGATCACACATATAGTTACCACAGTTCCTTCAATCGAACACACACCTTTTTCTTCTTCCTCATTTTTAACATTTCTAAAGTCTTATCTATAAAATAGGCATAATAAAATCTACTTTAGGGCTGACCCTGTGGCCTAGTGGTTATGGGAGGCGGATCCCACATGGCTGACGGTGTGGGTCAAATCCTGGCCCTAGTAGCTTGAAAAACACGCAGGTGTGTGTGCATGGAAACATGCTCCAAATCCTGACAGGATGGAGAAATGGAGAAGGGATTGCATGTAACCATGCCCCATCAGGGGTTCTTTCTCCTGGTCCCTCTCTGGCATGAACACATACCATTTGGCCAAAAAAAAAAAAAAAAAGCTCCTTTCTAGGGTATTGTGCAGATTAAATGTGGTAATATCTATAATCATACAAAGGCAGGCAATATATCAGTTCTTATGCTCTTGGAAAAGATCTGGCTTTTGGAAAGACCGACTCCTCCTGCACACAAATTCTCTAGACATTCTTGATAAAAAAAAATAAACTGACTGGCACGCAACTTTCTAGGCCTACTGGGCATGAAAGTAAGACCTACTGCGTACAGTACTAGACCGAATGCTGTAGCACGCCTTCTATACCAGGTCCAGTCTGGGTCTCTGGCTCTAAGTCAGTCCTCGCCCTCTCATTCTGGCCTCCTAGGGTCTTTGATCTGTACCCCACTGTCGTACCATCAGCAAAACTGTGCTTTCCCCCTCATTTCTTTCCAGTCCTTTTCTCTCTTTGTGTTCATATTCTCCGTATGTCCTTTTCCATCTTTGGGCATCAGTGTATTTCATGCTGGCTTGACGTCTGAATTTTATTCTAAAAACAACTGGAAGTTACTGCAGAGTGTGGAGCAGATATAAACTATTCATATATGTTTCTTTTTGGAGAGGTTTTTGCTATAGGGCGTGTGCACTCGCCAGACAGACAGTGAGACAGAAAGCGAGAAATCACCACCCAGGGGGGATGGCCATGCTGTAATCCCTTCTCCTCATTTTTTCTCTCGGGATCTTGGGCATGCATGCACACACATCTGGCGTGAGTTTTAAGCCACCAGGTCCGGGACGTGAACTGTGGTCGAATACGTGGGAGTCCAGTGACATAGCCATTATGCCAACTGCTGGTCCCACAAACTATTCATATTTTAGAAGATCTCTACGGCTGCTTTGTAGACAATAGACTAGATGGGGCTGAGGGCAGAAGTGAGAGAACCAGCCAGGGTGCTCGTCAGTAGTCCAGGTAGGAGTCATGGTAACCTGGACTCATCCAATGGGTACAGAAGGGATGACTAGATTTGGCTCTATTGTAGAGGTAAAATTGGCAGGACTTGTTAATGGACAAGGTGCAGGGAAAACTCAAGACTGCTAACTGGATATCTGGCTCAGTGACTGGATGAATGACGGCCCTGTGTACTGTGCCAAGTGCCCACAGCATCTCTCTGAGAGGGTAAGTTTTACTACAATTTGTTGTTGTTGTTGGGGAGTGGTTAAAAAAAATTTTAACTGGGGCAGGAGGTCAGCAGGTGGCATGGTGATTAAAAGTGCTGGCCTCCCACATGGCTGACTACAGTTCAAATCCTGGACCCAGTGGCTTGCTTTCTCTCCTCCCCCCTCTCTCTTCCTCTGTCTCTCTCTGATCAAACTCGAAAATAATAATAATAGTCATAATAAATAAAGTTAAATAATTTTATTTATTCATTCACTTATTTTAATTTGACCAAAGAGAAACACAGAGAGAGAGAGAAAGTGGGAAAAAGTGAGAAAGCAAGCCATGGGTCCGGGACTCGAACCATGGTTGGCCATATGGGAGTGTCCAGTGCCTTAACCATCATGCTACCTGCTGGTCCCCAATATAGTTATATAAAATAATTCTTTTTTTTTTTTTTTTTTTTTTTTTTTTACAAAAAAAGACTTTATTTAAAAACAAAAAAAAAGTTAAGCTGGGGGCTGGCAGGTGTTGGTCACTGTCGAACTGTCAGTTTCTCAGGGAGGAGTTCCCTGAATACCATGTGAGGCAGGAGTTCCCTGCAGTCTATCACTTGTTCACTTGTCTATCCCCTTATAGTTCCTCTCCCTCCAGAATATAAAGTCCTCCTCAAAAGGGGCTTTCTTGGTCTGCTTCTCCATGGTCTTTTCGCACCTGGCACGGGTGCACAGGTGAGTGAATGTATAATACGGCTACGCACGCGGAATAGAACACTATTTACACTGCACGTGGATTTTAAGACATAACTTGAGAATCCAGCAATGCCGTCACTGGTTGTCCCTAAGACTAGATCCCACAAGACCTTGTGGCAATGTTCACACTTCCTCTTTGCTCCAAGCAGTACTTTAGGGAAAAAAGTTTGAGAAGTCCTAAACTGTCTCATTGGTGACAATCTGGGGGTCCTATAAGACACGTCAATCAGCAAGCAGTAAGGTGCTCTGTGACGCTGACAGTTAGAAATGCTGAGAGAGTCCACTCGACAAAGCTAACTGGTTTCTTTCAAGTTCGAGGTGACATTTTCTAAG
>NW_006160089.1:3171096-3197736 GCF_000334495.1 Tupaia belangeri chinensis
GAATGAATGTTACAATACTTATTAATAATAGAGCTATTTAAAAGTTCAGACTAATAAACATTTGTCTTTTATATCAGAAGATAAGAATGGACAAGGATAAGAAAAAGTTAATATACCTCTGTGCAACATTTCAGCACATAATACAGAAAAACAGCTTTACTTCACAATGAGGATGAATACTAGGACAGCAGGGCAGCATCTGTTCTGCCTGGTCCATTGCAGGCAGAAGGGCCTCTCTCTGGTGTAGATCAAGAGGTACCTATATTTCTGTGTCAATGTGAAGACTGAAATGGATCTGCCTCCATTTCTCAATAGTGCCTCTGTCATACCCAACATTAGCTTAGGCTGACAAAGGTTGGTAGGTAACAGCATTTTAAAACAACAGCAACAAATACTAAGGAGCTCAGAAGGTCATTGATCTTAAGGATGACCTTGACAGAAGGACATGATGAACTAAGGTCTGTACTCACCAAATAACAGGTACATATATTTTTCTGCCCAAATCAAAGGACCTGACAAACTACTCCACTATAACCAAACACCCCTGCCCAACTGTTAAAATTAGTATAGATGTTTCATCTAATTCTTCTGAAAGTGGATTCTCCATTTATAATTTTTATTAAATAGTAAGAACTTTCTACCAATGCAGGTAGATTCCAAAATGTCAAGTAGGTCAGTAATAAAATGAAAAGCTGGAGAGAAACTTTAAAAGAGACATTTTAAAATAGACTTAAAAAATTGGTCCTTTGCAGAGAACTAACTGGATCATACTATAAAAAGACTACTATAGTTAAGTACATGAATATTAACAGAAAAAAAAACAAAACCCTGAAGTGCTCATAAATAGTTATGACTTGAAATAATTACAAATGATGCAAGTCAAAATTTTGGATCACTTACAAGTATCTGTGATGATATTCTACCCTAAAAGATAAAATGATTTAAAAACCCTTAGGGTACCCATTGACAAAGCTATTTAGTTAAAGAATTCTGTTGCTCAAACACCTACCACCTTGTCATTTATTTATTTATTTTTTTATAAATGGTGTGGGGGCACAAAGGGAAGGACAAAGTAGTATTTAAACACTGGGAATGTCATGAAGCCCACATCTTGATTTAATCATATAATAACTTAAGTTATAAATTATTTTTACAGGCTGAAAATCCCTAATCTGAAAATCCAAAATCTGAAATACTCCAAAATCCAAAATTTCTGGAGCACCAACATGATGCCACAAGTGAGAAATTTCACACCTAAACTATATGTAGTCAAAACACTGCAACACAAAAACACTGGCTAAAATTACCCTCAGGCTATGTATATAAGAAACATAAATGAATTTCATGTTTAGACATGTGTCCCATCCCCACAATAATGTCATCATTATATAAAATATTGTAAAACCAAACAATCTGAACTCTCAAATACTTCTGGTCCCAAGCATTTTGGATTAGAGATACTCAATTTGTATCAGTAAATGAAGAGTTGTGTGGTCAGTTTGGAGAAGAGATGAGAGAAATTATAGGTTTGTGAGTACGGAAGAGAAGGGCACTGTCAGCCTTCTTTTTGGAGAAGTTTTTGCTATAGGGTGTGTGCACTCACCAGAAAGACAGAGAGACAGAAAGCGAGGAATCATCCCCTGGGGGGATGGCCACACTGCAATCCCTTCTCCTCCATTCTCCTATCGGGATCTTGGGCACGCACGCACACGCCCCCAGCTTGAGTTTAAGCCACCAGGTCCGAGACTCGAACCACGGTCAAGTCAAACTACACGAGAGTCCAGCGACATAGCCATTACACCAACTGCTGGTCCCAGGATTTTAAAAATCTTGTTCTAGGACAACTAAATTCCAGTGAATAAATAGTGAGAACTACTGTCTTCACTGCACGTTCTTTCATTTCAAGTGGTATTTTTCCCTTCTCGTTTTAGTTAAGAGTAGTAAGAAACTAGACTAGCGCTTTCTGTGCTCAGTTGTGTAGAAGCTGTGTAACGAAAGACCTGAGCACTTGAATTCTGTCCCGGAAACGGACATGATAGCTACCTCCTTGAGAAGAATGAGCAGGTCATTGTGGTAGTGGCTCAGGAAGTGAAGGGTAAGTGCCTCTAGCCAGGAACGTCTTCCCACCAAGTTCATGACTGAGTTCATGTGTCACAGTGGGTAAGTAGTAAGTCTGTCTTAGCCAACTGTCCGTACCAGACTTTTTTTAAAAAAATAAATGTACTTGTGTTTCCCTCTATGACAAGAGAATTTTCCTCTTTTCATTAATCACCCTCCAAAGGAAGTCCTTCCCACAATACACAGTTTAAAATACAACATGTACCCTTACCAAGCGAACCCTAAACAAATATCCTTGCTAAACAGAAGGCCCTTCTATTTCATAAGACCAGATTTAAGAAAATGATAGGAAGAGCTTCTTATTTTAAAAAGCTTTTTAGATTAAGAAAACGGACAGTAATTTATGTTAATGTATCAATCTCTATGGGCTTCTCTAGTATGAAAAAGGATAAATAATGCCGACACTGTTTTTCAGATAACAAGTGCTAACTCTGCCAAGGAAATGGCAAAGAGTCTGATGGAACAGGCAGAGATGTGTACACAAAGGTGAACATAAATAAATGTGGGTATGATAAACTCGGACGCTGGGGACGGACATAAACAGGTATGCAATTGGTCAGAGATGGCTGCAGGCAGAAGGTAAGACACTGCCCCAGCTGTATCTCTGTAAGTTCGAAGGGGTTTCCTGGTCTAACAGCAGAATTTCTTTCTATTAAGAAGGTTAAAAAAGGCCCACTTCCTTCTTGGACAATTCAGAATGCATTCTTGTAATATTAACGAATTATAACACAAAATTCACTACTGTGTCAAATATTTAGAAACAAAACAAGAGGAAGAACCAGGATACAAAAGGAGGATGGTACAAAAGGAATATTAAATACCTTTAAATATCTGATGCTGTTTAAAAGCTATTAGAGTGGCACCTGGAACCCCAAAGTATCTACTTTCCCCTGGGAAAGAAAGGCTATGCCTCTTCAATCATTCTTAAATGTAAAGAGGTTTGACCCCCTTGCAATGGATAAAAGTCACCCAAAAAATGAACAAAAGAGGTGTTTGGAAAAACCAGAACACCATTCATCCCAGCTAACGACTTGTTCATTATGAGTGATGATGGATAAAGACTTCTCATGCTGAGATGAAATCAAGATTTATATGCATTGTTTCCTCTCCCAACTTGTGGGAAGATCATCATCATTTAATTCTATCTCTGCGGCCAGTGATGGGCATCCAGAGAGCTGGTTATCAAACGGCGCAGTCAGCTGGCAAAAGCCGAAACGTGCAGTTGGCACATCTGGACGGAGCCGCCACAGCCGAGGGTGAACAATGACTCCTGGCAAGCATCCAAATTGCTTGCAGACGCTAGCAGGTCTCATCTACAACCGCCCCTACCAGCATCTCTCTCTCTCTCTCTTTTTTATGAGAATCAGATTTTCATTGCTCCATTCAATTGCTCTCCTCTGCCATTTTTTACAGCTCTTATCGTTCCCCTGGAATATGGCCTTGAGACAGCTCATCCGTGTCCTTCACTGTGTTATCTCTTCTAACTTTTATTAAAACTTCAGCTTTCATCTGAAGATAGCTAATTAAATCTGGAACAGATTATATGCTTCCCCTTAACAGAGCACAAAACTATTTTCTTCAACCTGAGCAGTGCCTTTCTTCCTTTGCAAAAGGTGAAATCAAAGATGTTTAAGACGTCTCTTTATTTACAAAGCTAAGATACTTGACATGGCATATATAGGTTGATTTAATGTTGTCGATGGTATGACAAATCTTTGAGCTATTTCTCAAAATAATTATTTCTCAATTCTGGCAATATTTTTTCCTATATCCTTTAAGTATCATAACTAATACTTTAAGCCTGTTTTCTATATAAAGTTGGGTAATGAGGACTTAGAGAGATTAACAAGTATTCTTGTACATCAAGTGATTTATCTTTTTTTAAAAAAATTTAAAGGTTGTTGATAAAAACGAGAAATTTTTCCTTATTTTCCATACCTCAAACATTGGTAACTAATAGAAGTCTACCATGGAAAATTATGTGAAAACATTAAAATAAAAGTAGTGATTGACGTTTAGGATTCATTTAGTTTTCAGGAGAGTTTTACATCAACTAATTGTTAGTACAAGTAGCTGTCTTAATCTACCACAGACTATTAATGATGGAACTTCCATAACTGATATGAACATATTCTTCTCACATACTCTTCTCCAGTCCCTTCCTGAGACGCAGGGTCAACTTAAAAATCACTTTTTTGCTATAGACCTGCTAAATAAACCTTGCAGCAATGATATATGAAACAATCTAGCCAGCTAGCTCACTCTCTCTCTTACACACACACACACACACACACACACACACACACCCTGAAGCCCTTTTAACTAAGGGTTAAGCTTCAATTGCTAGGGTATGATTTAATTATCTCACCTGAAATTTTCTGGGATCCTTTTCTTCGCTTCACTGCCTTTAGCAAGATTTTGAGTGATGATGGATAAAGACTTCTCATGCTGAGATGAAATCAAGATTTATATGCATTGTTTCCTCTCCCAACTTGTGGGAAGATCATCATCATTTAATTCTATCTCTGCGGCCAGTGATGGGCATCCAGAGAGCTGGTTATCAAACGGCGCAGTCAGCTGGCAAAAGCCGAAACGTGCAGTTGGCACATCTGGACGGAGCCGCCACAGCCGAGGGTGAACAATGACTCCTGGCAAGCATCCAAATTGCTTGCAGACGCTAGCAGGTCTCATCTACAACCGCCCCTACCAGCATCTCTCTCTCTCTCTCTTTTTTATGAGAATCAGATTTTCATTGCTCCATTCAATTGCTCTCCTCTGCCATTTTTTACAGCTCTTATCGTTCCCCTGGAATATGGCCTTGAGACAGCTCATCCGTGTCCTTCACTGTGTTATCTCTTCTAACTTTTATTAAAACTTCAGCTTTCATCTGAAGATAGCTAATTAAATCTGGAACAGATTATATGCTTCCCCTTAACAGAGCACAAAACTATTTTCTTCAACCTGAGCAGTGCCTTTCTTCCTTTGCAAAAGGTGAAATCAAAGATGTTTAAGACGTCTCTTTATTTACAAAGCTAAGATACTTGACATGGCATATATAGGTTGATTTAATGTTGTCGATGGTATGACAAATCTTTGAGCTATTTCTCAAAATAATTATTTCTCAATTCTGGCAATATTTTTTCCTATATCCTTTAAGTATCATAACTAATACTTTAAGCCTGTTTTCTATATAAAGTTGGGTAATGAGGACTTAGAGAGATTAACAAGTATTCTTGTACATCAAGTGATTTATCTTTTTTTAAAAAAATTTAAAGGTTGTTGATAAAAACGAGAAATTTTTCCTTATTTTCCATACCTCAAACATTGGTAACTAATAGAAGTCTACCATGGAAAATTATGTGAAAACATTAAAATAAAAGTAGTGATTGACGTTTAGGATTCATTTAGTTTTCAGGAGAGTTTTACATCAACTAATTGTTAGTACAAGTAGCTGTCTTAATCTACCACAGACTATTAATGATGGAACTTCCATAACTGATATGAACATATTCTTCTCACATACTCTTCTCCAGTCCCTTCCTGAGACGCAGGGTCAACTTAAAAATCACTTTTTTGCTATAGACCTGCTAAATAAACCTTGCAGCAATGATATATGAAACAATCTAGCCAGCTAGCTCACTCTCTCTCTTACACACACACACACACACACACACACACACACACACCCTGAAGCCCTTTTAACTAAGGGTTAAGCTTCAATTGCTAGGGTATGATTTAATTATCTCACCTGAAATTTTCTGGGATCCTTTTCTTCGCTTCACTGCCTTTAGCAAGATTTCTTTCATGGTGACCTTTGTGTTGTCCACCTGAATAAGGGAGAATCCGTGAGCAGCATTTCTGTAGGAAAAGACAAATATTAAATTGTCACCAACATTCAACCAGAGATGTTAACACAATCTTCATGGAGTTTAAGAAAGTTTTAAAGTAAATGTATATCAAAGTGCCAATTCTTTAAAAATAGACTGAATAATCTCTTTCTAGAACAGAATGTGGAATGGAATGTGGCAGGAAGGCATTCTATGTGAGCGCTTCTGAGTGAAACAGAAGTCAGGGTAGGGGAGGTTTCTGTCATTTAGCTCCAGTTGAATGTACTTGTGTGGGTCAGTAGTACCACGAGTTCCTTGTGTTGGCACCCGAGCCAAATTGTGCAGCAGGGTTGACAGTCAATAAACATGGCTGTGTCAGTAGCTGTCACCACAGGCAGGTATTAATATCATAATAAGCTCACAGAGCCCCAGAAGGAAACAGTCATGGAGGGTGGGGAGAAAGATACCTCAGAGCAACTGGACCAAGAAGAGACTCTTCCTAACTGGCTAGTGAAATAAATAAACAAACACACATATTTAAATATATAGTCTGTGTACCCTTTACTAGGAATGGTTTAGTCTACTTAGTCCTAGGAAGTCAAACAAAATATTAGGTAAAGCACAAATAACAGTAAGACAAAATATTGGGTCATTAGGAAAGTCATGACATATTTTTACATAGGAAAACAGAAAAATACCTCATGACTATCCTTATGGCTTAATATTAGCACTGCTTATAAGCTTCTAGTCAGTCAGCTCGGTGGGAAGATAGGGAAAAACAGCTAAGGATCAAGTACTCTAAAAACAGACGCCCATCTCCTGGGTGAGGAGTAACTTCACCAAGACTGTTAATTGCAATAGCGAGTATCACAAATACTACTCAGTACGCTTGGGCACTGGAACAAAACAGACCAATTCCAAGAAGCTCATGTAACAAACAGTACCCAAGTTTCCAACTATGGAACATGGGAATTGCCACAAGGAGTTTGGTCGCATTCCCATTTCCCCATAAGAATCTCAAAGGGAAACGTGGCCAAAAAATATGGCAGAACTTCAGACTGACAAGAAGTCTGAAAGAAAAGCCAGGCCCCAAGCTAAGCCCTGGAAAGTCTTCCCAGTGGTAGGACAGGCTGGGAAGGGACCTGAAGCCTAGGTTGGACCCAACCAGGTAGCTGGCTCTCCTTAGGGGCTGGGGACCAATCTCAAAACCAAAGCCCAATTTGCTTCCCTAATACAGAGACATCTCTACAACCCTCTTCTCTACATGGCTTGCTGTTTAATCCTTGACATTCCATTTGTTAAAACGCAAAAGCTGATGCTGGTCTGGCCAGCATGATCATCCATTTTAACTTGGTCAAGTTCTTGCTATCGAACAGCAGGCCTGAGAACTGTCAAGCTAATTTTACTGAACACTCTGTTACTGAATCATGCCTGAGTCCCAGCCATTCTTTACCTCAGAAGCTGGACCCCATCCCAGAACAATCTTTAAAAGTTTATTTTACTGATCAAAGCAAAATAAGAAATAGCTCTTTAAAAAAAAAAAAAGACTATATTTAGGGAGTGATGCAGTAAGTGACACTTTGGCAGAAGTGCTGAAATGTAAAGTGCTTTGTGCATTTATAAACTTGGGGGTATTTGCTCTGGCGCTAGGCCATGTGTGTTTGGAACAAATGCCAATCAACCGCGTTCAGATTTGCCTTCCCCTGCTTTCTCCTCAGAAGTCAGCGCGCGCTCCATCTGTGACAATATGTTGGGCAATGGGTGAGTAGGGCCTACGAGGAACACAGGCCCTTGGGCGCTCACAAACTAGTACCGGCCTAGGCCTCACGACGTCCTCACCACGGTTCTAGCGGAGCTCTCCTAGGTCTGGGTCTGCTTGAGTTGCTGACGCCCTCTCCTAATCTGTGCTGGCTGGCAGCATTACTTCAGTCCTGTATGTTTATCTTTTTCCGCAAAGGCGGGCTAAAAGCTCAAAAGGAAGCCTTGTGTTTGGACTAACTTCCATAAATTAAAAATGTCCTTTTAAAAGATTTTTGAACAGAGGAAAATCCCCAGTCTGTATTTTTCTGTCATTTTACCAAAACGTACCTGGGTGACAAGGTTAAAGCAAGCAGAGGAAATCCCTGGCACTTATCATCCACAGGCATTACTGATAAATTGTGCGGTGGAGGAATAAAGGATTACCTTCTGTATTTTTTCATTACACTTTTCTTTTGTTACAGAATACATAAATCCATTGTGGCACAATGTAATATGTATCACCAGCGCACACCTGCGGACGCTTCCGAGCGGCTGCCATGTCTGTGCAGTCAGGAATGATAAGTGAACCACCCGTGAATGTTAACGATAGTGATCATTCCGAGGTAACTCGGCTCTCCATCTTCCTTTACAGCCTCCGTGCTGAAGCCAGGCTAGCAAGGTTCACGGCAGGAAAATGAAAACAACAGTGAAGGGAAGGTGCCTTCGCGAGTGTGCACTCTCTGACTTGGGGGCTCCATCTCTGTAAAAATGTGCACGTTAAGAGGAGAAAGAGGTTCGGTCCCACATCCTCACACACTCAGCCAGACCTAACGAAAGTCGCTCAGTCCTGATCGGGGTCACCCCACATGCCACCCCACTCCCTCCAGACAGACGCCAACTCCAGCCCTTATCCTCGCCTACAGCACTTCGAGGGGGAAAATGGACACGGTTTTCTTTGTGGAGTAATACACGTGTGCGCTTCTAACATAGAAGAGTATAGAACATAAGTGGTGATCAGCATCCATCTAGGTGCGACTGTTAAGTTAAGCCCCCATTTAATAAATGGGAACGGAGACTTGCTACTACAATTTTCAGCTTGACTTCCAAACATTCTGGGTTTTATGCCTCATTTCTTTATGTCTAGGATTTTTTATGGGCTTTCTAAAAAGTCTATTGAAATACACCTTTTAAATCTGCTTTTACTTCATATAGGGCATTGGGTCTGAGACTGAGAAGGCAATAATCTTGCGAAAGGCTGGCAGGGGGATGGCATGCCACGAGTCCCACCTCACCTCCATGCAGTGCCGTGTGCTGACTCTGAGCTGGGACCCGTGCTGGGTAATTAGCCTTGGACACGTAGGTGGGCAATGCACAGGACCTGTCTCAGCCCAGAGAGGCTCCTCGTGCTGCCCCCTCGAGGACAGCTGCTCACTGTCCTTCAGGCAGGGCACTGGATGGGCAATGAGTAAAAAAGCTGCCTTCTCACACCTCCTGGGGCAGCCTGTGCTGAGTGAGGATGAAGAATTGCTTCAGAGAGGTGACTAAATGCTGCCAGGAGTGCTTCAGTTAAAGTTAGGTCCTGTTCGGTCTCAGAAGCATTGAAAAACGTACGGGATTTTAAAGAGAGATTACTCAGTTGAGAAGTTCAGCTATGCCCCACCCCCCCACTCCCCACGCAAAACCATTCAGTTACCAGTTTCTATACCAGCAATGTCCCGGAAACATGGGCATTTCCCTACCAGGCAGTAAACACGAGGTGACGGAGACACAGAGGAAACACAGGTCTTCAGTGGAATAGCTTAGGTTCTATTTATAGGCACAGAGCTGGAACCAGCATCCAAGGTGGAAGGCAGCATCTTGGAGAGGAACGTGCATGGGCTGGGAGCGCAATGCCCTTTCACTGAAATTCTGCTTCCATGGCTGAGCAAAACGCTGCCTTAAATAACATGTGGGAACCTCGGCTGTACCCATGAGGTGGGGAGGCCACTTCCCTGCAGAACTGTCACGGGATAAAATAGATAACGAACACCAAGCACATGGCGCTAAAGCGGGCACATCGTAATAGGAGCTCACCGAGATCGGTTCTATCCCCCTTGTCCCCAGTCATCGGCCCATTTGGCCATTTGCCCCTCTTCCCACCTGGGTGGAGATTGCTTTTGTGGGGGAATGGATCAATACCCATTGCATGCAACTGGGAACACGGGAACTACAAGTGTAATTTGCTGGGCTTGGTGGCAAGACTCAGGGGCACTCCCAGTGAGCAGCCTCTGGCTTGGGCATGGAAACTTTCTGAAGTTCAAAGGAGAGCACTCTGGTCTCAGTTTTCAGAGCTTTCTTTGAGAGTATGAACCACAGATGCAGGTAATGTTCCACCTCACCGAACTTGTCAGGGGGTAGTGGGGGGCCAGCAGGTGGGTGGTAGCTCGGGCACTGGATTCCCATATGGCTGACCATTATTTGAGTTCCAGACCTGGCAGCTTGCTTTCTCACTTTCTCTCTCTCCCTTTCTGGTGAGTAGACAGCCCTATAACAAAATTTACAATAATAATGAAAATAATAAAAAATAAATAAATCTTTTTAAAAATCATGGTGGTGGTGTACAGACTCAGATTTACTAAGTGCTTTTCAACTTCTGTGCACAGTACATGCTGACCGCGATAAAAGCAGCGGCTTCTACTTACTGAACACATAACACTTACTACGCGTCAGGTGCTATTTCAAGCTTTAGAAAAGAAATCAGTGTTACCTCACTCAATCCTAAAATAGGTGTCATTACTATACCCATTTATGGAACCGGAGGCTAGAGGCATTCAGGAATTCACCTGGGGGCACTCAGCTATTAAAGAGCCTAGTTTAGATTCAGAAACCAACAATGTGGTCCCTACCCTAAGTAGCACAGCCCAGAGGAAGAGAAAGATGAACATTTACAGCTCCGGGACAAGCACAGAGAGGAGGCAAGCTCAGAGTGCTGTCAAAGTCTGCCTCAGCCAGGTAGGGGTAAGGGAGCCAGAAACACCACTTAGTGAAGATGATGTCTCAAACACAGTCATTGTTTAGTGCTATATGGTGCTAAGAAAGATGGTGGTCTACCAGGAGGCAGCAGAGCACAGCAAGTGACAGGATGGTGGGGCCTGGCTTGGATCCCAGCTCTGCCTCTCTTGGGTAAATGGCACACTCACCCTAACTTGTCCTCATCTACAACATGGGGATAATAATCAGTCTTAGATCGTAATATTGGTGAGGTGAAATTCTTCTGAAGCATTTACCATAATACCTGTCATATAATGAATGCTTAATGAGCAAAAAAAAAAAAAGTTATATAATAACTACAGGCTTTTCATCATATGTGCAAAGGGATATATAATGATGAGACAATGGTAACAGAGAGGAGGTTGGAGGAGAGACTGCAGCATGGCCATGCCCCAGGGCATGATTTCTTGCTTTAAGTGCATGCGCCCTGTAGCAAAAATCTCTCTCTCTCAAAAAAAAGAAAAGAAAAAAAAAAAAGAAAAGAAAAGAAAAAACAAAGGACAGGTGCTATTATGAGTCCCATTCTATAACAGAGAAAACTGAGGTTTGGCAAGGTCAATACACTTGCCAGGAATTATGCCATAAGTTAATAAGTTACATAGTTAGTAAGTCCTGGAAGAGCCAAGACTTGAGCCCAAGTTGGACAGACTCCAAAGCCTGTGTTTTTAATCCCTCGACAACCCAGCAGGGAGCCAGAGAGACTCAGGGCAAGAAGAGGCTTCCAGAGAGCACATCCTTCATTTCGAACCAAGGACCAACTTCCACTGGAACAAACTCCATACGATTATAGATCTCTCGGTCTGCAGACAAACCAATGACCTACAAAATCCTTTTCTCAAAGACCTTGGGGAATGTCACAGTTTCGTGCCAGTCTCAGACTGCAGAGTGGGAAAAGTTTGCCGAGAGTAGTATTTGTTCATGCTCCAGCCCTGACCAGTTCATAATAGTGACAAAGACACACTCCTCTAGTTCCCAACCTGTTCTGGTCCCAATTCCATGCATGTTCATTCTCTCACACTTCAAGGTAGAAAATGAAAATATATGAGCAAGAGAAAGCCTTGTAATACTGCAGCTTGCCTGCTTTAAAGAAAGTCCTTCGGGGATTACTTTATCATGAAGAGACTTTACACTAGTGCGACTGCCACATTTTGTTTCCCCTTGTACTGACCAAATTCTTAAAAAAAGATCAAAGTGTATTGTATGAGCATGCGATGTTTGACATTGGACAAAGTGCTCTTTTTCAAAACAGACATTTTCCAAAAACATAACTCGCTAGACTAATGGGCAGTGAGAAGCCAGAATGACTGCCCTCCGCCTTCTCCTTGTGTATCTTTGCCAGAGTCCTTGGGACTTGCCAAATCCGGTCATGCCTGCTTAGCTTGCTCGACTGATTGTGCCAGAAAAGAAAATAAGACACAGATGTATTTGAGCTCTTTGAGATGCCAGTAAGAGAGACAGCTAATGGCTTCATTTCGACCCTCCCCTTCCAGCTGGGCACAGGTGGGGGATAATGAGGTCCCTCTCCCTAATCAAACTCAATTATTTACTACTCTATATAACCGCAAAGACATTCACATTCAGTTCAGAGTATAAAACACACCGTGGGCTACTTCCAACCACTGCCACTGGGTATTTATAACAAACTCAAGTGGCTAACAGTTTGCCTTGGCAGGAGTTTAAGTGTGTAAAGTTTTGCAAACTGTTTCTGTTCAAATATGTCCTGCAAGAAATGGGGTCCCAGGCGGGGTTCCATAACTGTCAGGTCAGTGAACTGCATAACATCTGAGAATGTATTCGCCATGCAGTGCAGACAGGATCTGGAAATCAAACGCTTCGTTCTATCGCAACCTTCTGAGAAGCATCACGGTTTTTTCAACAGCAAGACTGACATTGTATTAATAAACATTACAAGTCACCAGCCTGACATGTACATAGCAGCAGTTGACAGACTCCAACATAAGCTGAGGGGAGAACAGAGGAAATCAAAACGAGACATAGTAACTAAACACGGCCAAAGGGGGTGTATCAAGAAACAAATCACATTAACGCCAGGAATGTGAGTCCTAAACTTTTAAGACAGAGAGTAACTAAGGCAGCTATGGGGTATAATTTTTGGATACCAAAGGAAGCTGATGGCCATCTAAAACACTGAGCTTTTATTGTCAGAACAAAGCGTGTCCTGGCACAGATTCAACAGAAAGATATTGCAGTGAGCAAAACGTACATATTTAGCTTGTCTGACCTTTAAATTCTTAGAAGTATGTAATTAATGCTTTCCATCTTTATTACTTGCTCCAGTATTTCTGTCACTTTACACAGACACAAAGAAAAATCTTTTCTTTTCTCTAGACAGTAGCTGTTGCCAAAAAGGAAATCAAGTCAGATTTACAAATACAAAATTAAACAGGCTGCATATGTTACACTTCCATACCCGAGGACAATCTGGACAACAAAAATGTTTGCTAATACACCAGAATGAAAAGAAACAACACACAGTTGGTCCTCTATGATCTGAGCAAACAGTAAATAACTGGGATAATTTATACCCAGATTGTCGGGCCTTGTTATAAGAAACACAGGATCTTCTTTCATTCCTTATCTTATTTTAGCTCTGCCCCTTACCAAAGGGTGTGATCCCAGGTAACAACTACCTGTCCCTGGTCCTCAGCTTAAATGGTATAAAAAAATAATGTGAGGAATAAGTGAGTTCATGTCTATTAGGGGCATGGAACTGAGTAGTATGCCAATATGCATTTTTTTTCTCTCCTCTAGACAACAAGGCAGTGTCACCAAAGAGTAGGAACTCTTCAAGGTAATGACACCCTTTAGTAAAGGTCTGATCACTTGCATTGTACCTTAGAGATATCACCAAGAAAGTAAATTAAGATCGCTTTTTGAAAAGCCCTAGAACAGGGAAGAACAGTGAATCCAGGGTGTGCCTCTTTAAAAAAGCAGCTCATCTTTTTCTTCAAGGGAGTCAAAAGAAGTCAAGTCCACCTCCCAGAGCCCTCTGGGCCACACTGTCCCAGGCAGCCCAGCTGGGGGGCAAGACCTTCCACTGTTTACCTGATGGCCCCTTCAACAAATCCCTAACTGGGTTCCATCCACTCTGCAGCTCTTGTTCCAGTCCAGTGTTCTAATATATTAACCATTTCAAGGAAAACACATACCTAGGAGGGCAATTTAGTTGCTCTTACTGACTTCTAATCTGGAGAGAGTCTATCCATTTTATTGACCTTGACTTTAGCTTCCTTAAATCCCTCTATCCTACTCCAGATAAGACCCTGGCTGAAACTTTAATGGCAACACATGTAATGTAAGGGTGCCATCACAGTTACTTCTGTCACATGTGCTGCCAAAGCCAGCATTGTCACCGCCAGTGTGTACTCCATTCAGTTTTACCAATTCTGACTGCATCAGCCCTGCGCTGGCAGAGGAGAGAAAGAGAAGGACATGGCAGTCCCCAGACCCCAAAGCTCCTGTCCACTCAAGAGTTCATTGTCCCTCGTGTTACTACGTGTAAAGGAACCACAGGCCTTGGCATGGTCACTGCTGGCAAGGGGCACTTCTCCAGATGTTGGGCACCATCTGAGATCCAGCTCCTTATCCAGCTTTGAAGGCCAGCCAAACCCCTCCCACCCCTCCCACCTCCTGCTTCTCCCTTACCACACTTCTGAGAGTGCAATGGTCGTCAGTGCTTAGGGTTCCTGTAGCCTGCAGTCAGCAAGTTAGGAACTCCCATCTATACAGATCTTTGCTCTGTCCAAAATCAATCAAGAACAACCCCTAATTTAGAAATCCACTTGCAGATTTGGGAAGGAGGCAGTTTCCATTAGCAGGCTTGTAATTTGTAAGTTGTTACAGTAATCCATTCTCATCCCCAAACAGCAACTCTATCTCCAGGGTTTTCCTGGGGCCCGAAGGCCCTAAGGGAGAGGGCTGGATCTAGCTCTGATTTAGTAAGAACATCAGAAGATGCCCAATGCGACTTGACTTTCCAGAGAACATTTACGTCATCCAGTTCCTCTTTTAAAATGTACATAGTTATAAACTATAATTCATTATCATAGCATGATGAAGGGACTTTTTAAATTTTCATTTGCATGAAGAAATACAGGTCTATTTTCTAGTTTTTCTATAATGGGCATAGGTTAATTGCATGATAAAAAAAAATAACCCAGAGGAAAGTTAAGTCCCGTTCACACCTTAGTGTGAATTATCCGGATTGATACATCTCAGCAGGACTAACAGCAGCAGTGGCACATGACACTGCCTCCATACGGGTCTGAGCTAATGTTAACCACAGCAGCACATACTGAGAGTCAGGGCCCAGGAGCCAAGAGATGAGTTCTCAGGCTAAGTTTTAGAATATAAAAATATGATTTCAGGGAGGGAGGCGGGAGGAAAGTTATCAAGGGGGGGGGGGAGCAAAACATTTAATGGACAAAGAGATGGAAAACTATCAGTTGATGATGATATGTATAGTAATATCTTTGTCTGGACTAATATGCAGTGTATTCATGCCAGGAAAGTTCACTTTGTATACTTTAAGATGTGGAGTAATTAAATGTGAAAAAGAAAAAATATGATTTCAGTTCAATGAAAAGCAGACTGATAGATACAGATACATACATCTATATTATATTTAGATGAACATCTATATATCTAATTTTTATTGAACTAAAAGCAATATTATGTGTGTGTGTGTGTGTGTGTATATCACCGTGCGTATGTGTGAGAGAGAGAGAAAGAGAAATGGAAGCCACTTCTAATCTTCCATGTTCCCATTCTCCACCCAGCTGGGGGGGGCCCTAAGTCACTACGTGCTTAGAGGAGAAATACCCAGGAGAGATACCTGGCCATCAGACTGATCAAACAACAGAAAAGTGTACTGGACTAAGCCTGGGGGTCGCCGAGGCCCATGCCCATCGGTCCGGATGCCATCTATGGCCACTTTCACACTACCATGGGAGAGCTGAGTGCAGAAACTCCATGGTCCACAGACTAAAATACTATCTGGTCCTTTACAGGAAGGTCTCCCAACCCCTGGGACAAGCAGGAATACTGGTGGGGTTGTACAGTCCAGCAGCTAGCCATGTAACATCACCAACAGACCTAGTGAAGGGCAACTGTGACCACTGTAAGCTGCATGGAAAAATATGAGGGGACTTCAGAAAGTTCATGTAAAAATGAAAATGAAGTATGACTTTTTTTTGTGGGTAAAAAATAAAAAATAAAATGCATGTATAGTTTTCTCAAAAACCTCATTTTCCATGAGCTTTTTGAAGACCCCCCCTTGTAGTATGCCGAAGAGATGACAATGGACAGCAAATCCAGTGGGCAAAAGGATCTCGTGGACCCAGTCACTGAAGAGTTCATGCTCGGTGCCCAGTCCCACTATGCACAGGTATCAACTGAGCAGACAAGCACAGGTCAGTGGCAGAACGCGGGGTGATCAACTGTCCTGGTTTGTCAGGGGGTGGGGGTGGGGGGTAAGGGCACTCCCGGAGAGAGGCCTTTTGGCTTCAAAACAGACATAGTCCAGACCAGCAGTTAGCATAATGGCTATGTCGTGCTGGACTCCTATGTAGTCAACCATGGTTCGTGTCCCGGACCCGGTGGCTTAAAACTCATGCCGGGCGCGTGTGCGTGCGTGCCCAAGATCCCAAGAGGAGAATGGAGGAGAAGGGATTGCGGTGTGGCCATCCCCCCGGGGGGTTATTTCCTACTTTATGTCTCTCTCTGTCTGTCTGGCGAGCACACGCACCCTATAGCAAAAACCTCTCCAAAAAAAAAAAAAAACCAGATATAGTCCTGGGCACACCAACGTGAATTGGTCTTACTGGTGCGAGGTACGGTGGGACAGATGTAAAGATGACTTTTCTAGTAAGAACATTTAGAATTTTGGAGGGATATACTATAAATCAATTGGCCCATTAAAACATAGGACGAGCAGTTAAAAACACTCACTGTCTTTAAGGACAAATAATACGGTGATCATAATGCTTCATATAAAAATCAAAAGACTCAAGTTAACAAAAAAAATTAACACCTATTAAACTCAGCATCAGCAATATAATTTCAGCAAATCATCATCTGTTGCATTAAAGTTATATTTTACTAATGTTATAGTTTTAGTTGTATTTAATTTGTAATTTTGTTTAGGCTACATAAAAACATAGAATTTATAGCTAGAACTTTACATTCGTATGCATCTGAGTAGCATTATAATAAAGCTAGTCTGGGTGAATATTGAGGCCTCAGGAGAGTTTTTTTCCCTTTAAAAGAGTTGAAGGTATATTATTTACATTTAAGAAAATTACTCATGACAATTCCATGAAGTGGTTACTACTGTGTTTTACAGATGAACAAACCGACACCTACTAAGTTAAGTAAAGCTCCCTAAAGTGATGTAGCAAGTCATGGCACAGAACTAGTACTATGTACTAGTCATGGTAGTAGTGACTACCATGTGAAGCTGAGAAATGAAGCTGAGACTTGAACCCACGTTTGTCTCAGTTCAAAGCCTGTGCTGCCTCTTTTGGAGGGAGGGATGATATAATAGAGTCTCTGGGTGGGTAGTGTGAGGCCTCATCTGAGGCAGCTAGGGGTTTTCTAGTGTTCAAAAGGAGGAACAGGGCTGTAGAAGAGGTTAGGAGGGCTCAGAAGTGAGGTGGGGAGACCAGCAGATGGCGTCATGATTACATTGTTGAACTCCCACATAGTTGACTGTGGTTAGAGACCCGGACCTGGTGGCTTAAAATTCATGCTGAATGCATGCCCCAAATCCTGAGAGAACAGAGGGGAAACGATTACAGTGTGGTCATCCCCCTGGGGGTGATTTCTTGCTTTCTGTCTCTCTGTTTCTCCATTGAGCGCATACGCCCTATAGCACAAATCTCTCTCTAAAAATAAAATAAAAAATCAGGGCTGGCAGGTGGAGTGGTGGTTAAGGGCGCTGGACTCCCACATGGCAGACTGTGGTTCGAATCCTGGACCTGGCAGCTTGCTTTCTCACTTTCTCTCTCTCACTTTCTTTCCTGTTCTGTCCCCCTCTGGTCAAATTAAAATAAATGAACAAATAAATAAGTAAATTTAAATAAAATACTTCTTATAAATAAAAATTAAAAAGTGAGGTAGGACAGAGTATTCATCTCCAGGGTCCTCCTGTCAGCCCAGATACCTGAAGATTCAGTCACTGCTTCTCTAAGAAGGTCCAGGCTGGGTGCTACGATACAGACATAAATAAGACCGTGGTCCTCAGTCTTGGGGGGTGTGCAGTCGTGTTACTGCCTAGAAAATGTCTGCTCGCAGGATTAATGTGGGAGCCTGCAGACCCTCAATGCCTACCCCCCCACCCATATACAATAAATTTTTCTAGTTTAGCTTTTTCAGCTCAGCTCAGTGATGGTCACTTAAACCCTGCCCCTCCTCTGCTATAAACAATAAGTTGGGAAAGAAAGAAAATGTAAAACAAACAAAGGGATCTATTCAGTTACTCATTTAAGAACATTTGTGGAGTACTTATTACAGGAACGGAGCTATGCTGGGTGTTGCGGGGCATAGATAATCCAGTTTCTACCTTCCAAAGGCCATTTTATCAATAATAGCAACACAAGTCTCTAGAGAGAGAGACAGAGGAAAAGTAAGAAAGCACCCCCCGCCATGGGAGATGGCCATGCTGCACTCCCTTCTCCGTTTCTTCTTTTGGGATTTTGGGCATGCACACATACATGTCCGGTGTGTTTGTCAAGCCACCAGGTTAGGAACTCAAACCACACAGCTATAAGGCATCCAGATGACTTAATCACCACACCAATGACTGGCCCAAAGCTCTTGCTTTAAAAAAAGACTTTCAGTTCAAGCAAGTGCTATAATCATACATTAATATTCATGTAGTAAAAATTCTTCTAGTCACTTACTAATAATCAATAAAATTACAGTTAAAAAGTATTGAAATGCTACTGTATACATCTCTTTTTATTTTTGGAGAGATTTTTGCTATAGGGCGCGTGTGCTCGCCAGAAAGACAGAAAGAGACAGAAAGACAGAAAGCGAGAAATGACCCCCCAGGGCGGGATGCCACACTGCAATTCCTTCTCCTCCATTTCCTCTCAGGATCTTGGGCATGCATGTACATGCGCCCAGTGTGAGTTTAAGCCACCGGGTCTGGGACTCGAACTGCGGTCAACTACATGGGAGTCCAGCGATATAGCCATTACGCCATCTGCTGGTCCCTGTATACATCATTTAAAGTAGAAAAAAATAAGTTCTGGTGACAATAACTTGTGAAAGTAAGACTGAAAAATAGTTGTAGAACTCTGTTGGTTGTAAATTGGGAGATCTACAAACTGCCCACTTACAGGAAATGATCTTAAGGAAGTCAGTCAAGAGAAACAAGTGAGATATAAATAATAACTGCCAAAATATGACTTATTAAACCCAAACAAGCTAACACTCTAAATACTCTATGACAGGCTTCTGCTGCACTCAACACACTTTTCTTTTATATTGCTTATTACATTTTAATGATTTGTTTGCCAGCTATCTTCCTCCTAGATAGTAAGCTCCATGAGGGTAGGGATATCCTTGTCTAGAGTCTGGGACATCATAAATATAGACTGTAGGAATTAAGAACAAATGTTAAAATATTTATAATATAATATTAATTAAAAATCACACAAAATACAAAATACTAGGAGTGAAACTATAATATGCATATGCACAGAAATGACGATACAGAATTGAAAATAGTAAATTATAACGAAGAGATCACTGGATAACTTTCACATTCTTTCAAATATTCTTTGAAGTTGTTCTAGTGCTATTGGAAAAAAAAAAAGTGCTCTTATACGCACCAAACCTGACCTCGCAGTAGGGATGCAAAGGCCATCATGAAAGCTTGAGGGCCAAGTCTCTGCTCATCCCCAGGCATTGAGGTGTTCTTTCTTTGCTCAAAGGTAGAAACACCTCAGACACTCATATAGCATATGTAGTATAACCCTATTTTCAATAAAAATCTAAACAAAGGCAATATGTTTTAAAGAGACAGAGGAAAAAGTCCTCTAAAGCAATCCCTCTTTTGGATCATGAATTTGCTGGCTATTAACAGCAGGGGGCTCCAAAGGGATCCCTATTGTTCCCAGGAGGTGGCCTGGAGAGGGACTGTCAAGGCACAGATAGAAACACTTGGGTCAGAGTAAAGTCTGAACGCTGCAGGGTTTCCTTAAACAACTGGGACATGTGGATAAAAAGCAAGAGCTCTGTAGATTTGAATGGGCAAAAATTACGTTTTTATTTTCACTCACTTCTGATATTTAGCATTTCCTTGAATTATAACTGTTGGCAATAAATCACTGTAGCATTACCAGTGCCAGTGACTGTCATGAACAGAAATCACGGCTACCAGCAGGCAGGTAGTAGCTGTTGCAGATTTCTCAATACCACTTAGGCTCATCACCACTCGGAAACAGACTTCACGTGTTAGTGTCAGACCTGCAGCTGAACCTTGTTACTCACTCTTTTAGTAAAGCTGTACATATTACTGTATCATAAATCTGTTTAATAATTTGATAACTTTAAATATAACAATTATTTTGTATTTTCCAGCAAATTTTATTTTTTGCATTTACACACAGTTTTCTGAGAAGGGCTTATATAGGCTTTACCAGATTGTCAAAGGGATAGAAAAGGTTAAGAAAACCTGCTCAGTCTAAAGGGAGGCAACTGAGAGAAAAAATCAAATTTGATCTGAACAAAGTTGGAGAGAAAAGCATTTCAGGTCACAAGAGAGAAGTGGTTATAATACATATTTTCATTTGGACTGGATTCCTTGATGAAAAGGAGGCAAACTCAGAAGTTTTTGCTTGGCAGGCTCCAAAAAAAAAGTTTCCAGAGCCTGCTTCTAGACAGGACGTTCACTGATCTACCGTCAACAATTTGCAACTGCAGGACAATCTGTATTTAGGCTCAATAGAGGGGTATGAAATACAACACAAATGCTGTTCCCAACACCTCCCTGGAAGGAATCATTATAGGTGGACTCTCCAGATAACACGGACCATTCATTTGATCAACAAAACCAAGGACAGCTCCAAACTATTAGAAAGCAGAGACGAGATACTGAGATACGTACGAAACACAGTCAGTACTCACATTCGAACAAAGAGTGACTCTTTGGATGTCAGACCAGGAGATGAATACTTTTCAACCAGGGCCAAAGTACTGAAGCCAAACTTATGAATGGGTTCATTGGAATCCAGCGGGGGGAAATCCGTGTCCACCTCCCCATCGTCCTCAGCAATATGCAGGCAGTAGGCACTGACGTTGTCACTGAGAGGAAAACCAAAAGGTGAGTGAGTACCAGGATAGGGAAAGGACAGACCAGAGAGTGTGGTGTATAGTCAAGCATGCTGAAGACATTGCTGTTTTTCACTCCGAGCCTGGAGATGTAATTAGAACCCCCCCAAATCCTGCTTGATTTGACAGAGAGAAAAGGCATGGCAGAACAGATACTACTCTATTCTTCCAACAATTACTGAGCACCTGGTATAGAGAAGGCACAGAACTTAACCCCTTACATCAAAGGTCAAATTTATAATCTGCCCTAAAGAAAGTTTACAGTGCACCAGGGGGAAAGAATTAGGTACTACATACTAGCTATAATATAAACATAAGTAAGATAAATACAATAAAGTAGATATAAATAACACTACAAAGAAAATTTATTTGGGGGGGGATTCAGAGACTTTTAATTGATGGTTAGGATTCAGAAACTATCTGAGTTAGTGGCCAGATGGTGATGCCGTGGTAAAACCCAACACTCTGTGAGGCTGACCACATGAGAGGGTTCCCAAGGCAAGTCCTGAGACTTCAGCATGGGACTGGCTGAAACTGGGGGTGGATCACAACAGTGAGACCATGTGAGGGGGGCTCTCTCTCACATGCATGGAAGAAATACACTTTTTAAAATAAAGAAAGAAAATATCTGAACTCTGCCTTGGATGAAGTGCTCAAGGTAACCAAGACCATCCTAACAAGTTCTCTCCTAGAGATTATCCATCTTACTTGGCAGGATCTGATTCCAGACACCATGGATTCCCAGTGGAGCAGAAGCAAATGACCTGATTTGTCCTGACTCAGATACCTGGACCTCTCTCTCCACAACTTCTGGACATTTCCCACTCCCCTAGAACATACAGTAGGTACTCTTGGGTTTTACTCTTGCATAATTTAGAATAAGCACACACCCCATTTTTCCTCTTTCGGGGAAGGGAAATGTTGATGTGTTGAAAAAAGGATGGGAAATCATACAGACATACAGACAATTTAAAACTGCAGTTGACATAAACACCTAAAGATACCCTGCTCCAAAGTTGAACTGTGAAACTATGAATCAGCTAGCACTCAGAAAGCATGGTGGCTTTGCAAGCATGAACCTAATAAGTTCACAAGGCAGTAGAATTCTAAATTCTGCAGCTTAAATTTGGAGTTTTAATTACATGATTGATGCTTAAATTAATTAATTGCAAAGTGTATGCTAATTGTTTAATTGGTTGCTTGATCTATATAGATCATTTTTTGAATTAAATGAGTTGATTTACAAAGTTTATTGATTGGATGTGACAATGAATTATTTCACTGACTACCTGATTTGCAATTTTCCCAATTAATTCACAAATCTTTAGCTGCAACTCTGCTTATTGAGAGAGAGTCTACTTCAGGTGATCTATATTCAGTGAGTCTGTCATGACTAAGAGATATTTATTATATAAAACAGGTAATAAGGCCAGATTAAAATTAATGGAAACTGTAAATTTACTAAATGGATGGATAACAAGAAAGTAATCTGGCTATGTTTGTCACAATAAATTTCATTTGCAATGCTGTTAAGAAATTTAAAATTCATCTCTGAATGGTATGGAAAACTTTGGGGTCTTTGCAACAGGGTACCAAGTTAAACACAAAATAATTAGAGAAGCCGTAGAGAGTGGAGACGACTCTAGAATGACATGAGTTGGAACTGCATGAGTACACTTATATGTGGATTTTTTCCAATAAACACATTAGAAGACACAGTACAGTAATGTAAATGTATTATTCTCATGACTTTCTTAATAACATTTCTTTTCTAGTTTACTTCCCTATAGGAATACAGTATATAGGGACCAGTAGTTGGCATAATGGATATGTCACTGGACTCCCATGTAGTCAACTGCTGTTCAAGTCCCAGACCCAGTGGTTTAAATGCACACCAGACACGTGTGTGTGCGTGCCCAAGATCCCAAGAGACAGAGGAGAAGGGATTGTGGCGTTGCCCCCCCCCCCCAGGGGGTTATTTCTCACTTTCTGTCTCTCTGTCTCTCTCTATCTTTCTGGCAAGTGCATGTGCTCTATAGAAAAAACCTCTCCCAAAAAAAAGAATACGGTATATAATACACATAGCATACAAAATGTGTGTTAATCGACTGTTGATGTTATCGGTAAGTCTTCCAGTCAATAGGAGCCTTCTAGTAGTTCAATTTTTTGGGAGTTGAAAGTTATATGCAGATTTTCAATTGTGTGGGGTGGGGGTCTGATACCCCTAGCTCTTGCATTGTTCAATAGTCAGCTGTACTTTAGATGAGGAAAATGTCATGGTACAGTGGCTTAGAACTTTGTGGTCAGAGACTTGAGTTTAACTCTTGGTTCCATGGCTCATAGGCCACATGATTTCCAAGATAAGCTTCACCTTGAGTTTCACTTTCCGCCTCTATAAAAAAGGTATAAACACCAAATTCAGGGGTTGTAGAGATCAGATAAAATAACATACATAGGGACCATCATATAACAGAAATAAAAAAATAAATGGTAAGGAGTTGTGATAATAAAGTCAGATGACACACTTACAGTTACATCAATTCCTAAAAGAAATTGCAGCTGCTTATCAGAGCAGCACGTCCCACCACACACATCTGTAACTGGAGCTATGGAGTCGGGGGTACTCCGGCCTTGGAACCTCTGAGTCCCCGGGGTTTTACGTTCAGGGCAGATGCTGATGGAACAAGCTATAGGCAGCATAGATTATTTAGAGCCATGTAAATCAACCGGAGGAATGTCTGTGACTCACACCCAGCACCGCTGAGGTTCAAGGGCAAATAATAAGCCTATTGATCAAAGTGGAAAGCCAAATGCTGATATCAGAAGAATTCTGCTTTGATTTTCATGGGATGCCCCCAATCAAATTCCATCAAAACAAATTCAACAATGTTGCAGGCTAAGATCTGAGAACCAAAAGATTCATTGTCAAGTGCTATTACCTCTCCAGTTCTTAAATATAAAGTGTAAAATTGGTCATACAAAAAACCTCTGCAAAGTACCTACCTTTGCTGCAGCCTCTCCTGAGCACTGGAAACAGCAGGAAAAAGGAAGGATGATGCCTGCTGTATTACACAAGCAGAAGGGAAGTGTTTCCTATAATGTTGAGCAGCAAACAGTGCTCCCACCCCTCCAATGACTAAAGTTCCATAGGCTATGCTTGGACATACTGGTTTCTTTGTGCTCTTTATGAAGAAGTCCTTAGTGAAAGAAGCCACTGTTTCGACTTTTTTATGTTGAGAGAGACTGTTGCTATCGGGTACATGTGCTTGCCAGAAAGACAGACAGGAAGTGAGAAATCAGCTCCCAGAGGGATAGCCACCTCACAACCCCTTCTCATCCTGGGATTTTGGGCATGCACACTTCTGCATCCCGTGTGAGTTTCAAGCCACCAGGTCTGGAACGTGAACTGTGGTCGACCATGTGGGAGTCCAGCACCTTAACCACTATGCCACCCGCTGGCCCCTTTTTTGACTTCTAAAACTGCTTCGATACTCCAAATTAAACAGCATGTAAGCAACAGGGCTGAGATTCAAACCCAGGCAGACAAGAGCCCACACTCTTGACCCTCACCCACCCGTCTGGCAAAGTCATAGTGTATTAAGACTTCCCAAGGCAAGTAGGAACCCCCACATCTCTGAAAATGGGTGGACTTGAATGGGACGTTACTTATAAAAAAATTACAGGCAGCGCAAGATTGATTTCAATCTCCTTGCTTTACAGCTGGGAAATGTAGACCTAGAAAAGAGGAATAGTGTGGTCTCAATCACCTAATCAAGCAGAGGCAAAGCAGTCTAGAAACTTCAGGCCCCTACTTCTGTTCCACTATTGTTCAATCAAATCCGAAATTGGTACCATCGTAAAATGGGGAGAGGAAAATAAGGTGCAGCTTCGGTCCCTGTCTCAGGAATCCCCCCAAATGCGCACACGTGGGGCTCGTAATACAAGGAAGACGTAACACTTTCCTGTAACCAGTTTGGTGGAAAGAACAGGGGTTTTGAAGTCATATCTGGTTTTTTATCACTAACCAGCTGTGACAGAATCACTCTGAACTCCATTTTCTATTCTTTTATAAATTTTCTATAGGGCAAGGGTGCTGGCCAGAGAGAGACAGAGAGAGAAAAAACCCCCTGAAGGGATGGCCATGCTGCAATCCTTTCTCCTCTATTCCCCTCTCTGGACTTTGGGCTTGCACACACATGTACCTGGCATGTTCTTCAAGCTGCCGGGACCAGGACTCAAACAATGCAGTCAGTCAGGTGGGACCTAGTCCCCCTAATGACCATGCTACTGGTTGGCCCGAGTTCCATTTTCTTATCTGAAAAAAGGCTCCCTTTATTTCATCTGGATTCACTCAGAGATCCAAGTGACTCTCCTGTGTGGTCACACAGAACTTGTGCAATATTTCTGCACACCACTTACCACACTGCTCTTTTCCCAATTTATGCATCTATGCCTTCCTCAAGAGCAGGGGTTCTTCTATTGTCTCTGCATGCTTACTGGAGAGTTTAAGGGCTGGCGTTTGGAAGATACTTAACAAATGTTTGTTGAATGTATATATGAATGTGTAGACTGAATCGTTCTATCTACGAGAAAAACAAAGGTATTATTAATGAGGTATGTGTTAATGAGGAGAGGAGAAGTAATCAGCTTTTCTTCTTTTCTTGCATGTCACAGTGATATCTGTTAAGCAAATGGGCTTTCGAGGCACTGCACGTGTCAGCGATTGGAGCTCAAGACAAGGGGAGGAGGAGGCAGTGTGCGGGGTGAGGATGGAAGGGGAATTTTTACAGGCCATCAGGAGATATGGGTATTTTTATCTTGCTTTTCTATGGACAAAAAGCAGTGAGAAATGACTGTATGTAAAATGGTTCCATTGTATATACATAAAAAGACTAGAAATACAGGTGCCAAAAGGTTTACTAAGATCATATTTATTATTTTTTAAATAATTATTTAACTTTATTTACTATTATTATTTTTTAAATTTTACCAAAGAGAGAAAGAGAGAGAGGAAGAGTGAGAGAGCAAGCCACCAGACCCAGGACTCCAACTGCAGTAGGCCAGTAGGAGTTCATTGCCTTACCTACCACACCACCTGCTGGCCCCACTAAGATTATATTTAAACCATGAGCACTGTTCACTAATTTTCTTTTCTTTTTCCTTTTTTAAGAGATTTTTGCCTTCGGGTGTGTGTGCTTGCCTGAGAAAGACAGAGACAGTGAGAGGGAAAATAAGAAATCACCCCCACCCCCCGCCCCAAGGGGATGGCCCTGCCACAATCTCTCCTCCTCCATTCTCTTGGGATCTTGGGCATGCACACACACACGCCCAGCATGACTTTCAAGCCACCAGGTCTGGGAGCCAAACTGTGGTCGGCCATGTGGGAGTCTGGTGATATAACCGGTATGCCACCTGCAATCCCCATGTTTTCTAATTTTATGTACTCCAAATATTCCAAGTATGCATAACTTCCATTTTTTCTTCTTAAAATATGTATTTTTTGAAATTAAAAAAAAAAAAAAAAACCGGCCAGGGGCCATGGGGTCGCCCGTGAGGGAACGGGAAA
>NW_006160089.1:3197767-3213949 GCF_000334495.1 Tupaia belangeri chinensis
GGAAAGAGAGAAAGAAAGTGAGAAAACACCCGCCATGGGGAATGGTTGCACTGCAATGCCTTGTCTGCTATTCCTTCTTTTAAGATATTGGGCATGCATGCAACATGCCTGGCATATCTGCATAGTCAGTCATGTGAGATCCAGCCGTCTTAACCACCATGCCACCAGCTGGGTTTTTATAAGGGCAGTACACGCATATTGTACCCGATTTAGAAAAAACATTCAACCTCAATCTCACTATCTCAGAAATGTAAATATGATACTGTCACCTCCAGGTTAAAGATTTTCACTTCTTTTAGAATAAAGTCAAAAGAGCCCAGTAAAAAGTATCTGGCCTCCATAAAGCCTTCCCCTACACACAGAATGGAGGGAATCTCTCAGCCTACCACACAGAGAATCTCTTATCCTAGAACCTTGAGAATTGTCTGCTTTACTCACATCCCATGATTCTTCCAAGTTCTGGAATTATGGAGGAAATAACCACATCTCCAGCATAAGGGTCTCATACAGATTAAAAAACTTACTTCATTGCACAATGTGCTATGATTTGGATGTGTCCCCCAAAGATTCATGTGTTGAAAATTGGCTGCTATTGTGAGGATAAAATCTTAATTTGATCATAGTGTAGAAAGGTGGGGTCTTTGGGAGAAGATTGACGTGATTGGGCATTAGGGCCCCACGATTCATAGGTTATAAAGGGGACAGAGACACGGACACAGGCATGCGAGCTCTGCTCTTATCCCCACATTCTGATGCTCTGGCCCACACTGGGATTCTACCAACAGCTGTGGCCCCCTGACCTTAGCCTTCCAAAAGCACTCTTCTTTATAAATGATCCAGCCTCAGATATTAGCAACACAACAGACTAAGACAGTCCCTGGCATGAAAACAGGGATTCTCAGTTTGCCAAGACTTCTACCACCCTTAAGCTTCTGATTGTACAGATGCAGAATGAAGCAACTTTCTCACAGAGGCAAGGTAGATAACACCAGGGAGAAAAATCTAAAAAAAAAAGTTGTTTCTGAGGTTCTATCAGAGAGAGAAGAAAGATCAAAAGACTAATGAATAAATACGGGATAACTGGATCCACAGGAGGAAGCTTAATTTTAGAACTGGGTTGAGATAGAAGAAGTTTTTCCTCTCAGGGACCATGGAGTCTGTAAGAGGATTGGAAGTCTGAAGAATGAATAAATCCAAAATGGAGCCTACTGCCAAAAAGAGACCCTTGTGGGGTGTTGAGAGAGACGGCATACATGTGGAAGTAAACTTTAATGAGTACAACTAAATTTCACTTATTCATGTTTCATCAATGAGATTAAGTTTGTTCGTTAAGAAATTTATTGAACTGTTGGCCCAATATTTATTTTATGTTCAAAGGCCAGTATAGTTCTCAAAAAATTATAGAAGCCTGTAGCATACGTATAGACGTTTAATCATATATGAAAATTTGGGAGCATTCCAGGAAGCATCTTAGACTTCTACCAAATGTGATATGACATGTTCGATTTAAATAGTCATAAAAATTCCTTCTTATTCAGAAAATGCATAACCCATTTAATTGTGATGACTAGACAAATGAATGTTTATCTTTTTTTTTTAATGAAAAATAAAAGAGCACGGTGATTCTAAAATATGTAGAACTTTCATTACCTGGGAGATAGTGTTTATTTTGATGACAGAATGTGTCAAGCATTAGCAAGAGAAAGAAAGGTCCTGAGGGTTGCTGAACTGAAAGGATTTTTTAAAAAAGGTTTTTCCACAGGGTGCATTCACTCACAAAAGAGATAAACAGAAAGAGAGTGAGGGGAAAGTAAAACATTAACTACCGTCCCCACCCCCACCTGTAATCCCTTCTTTTCAATTTTCTTCCTGGGATTTTGGGCACACATGTGCAAGTGCCTGGTGTGATTTTCAAACTGCCTGGTTCAGGATTTGAATTGCAGTCAGCCATGTGAGAGTCCAGCACCTTAATCACCACACCACCTGCTGACCCCAAGAAAAGACTTTTAAGACTGACGAGATTTCTTTTTCTCCAAAACCCCCATAAAATGAAAAGTAGGGATCAGCAGTTAGCATAATGGCTATGTCGCTGGACTCCCATGTAGTTGACCGCAGTTTGAGTCCCGGACCCTGTGGCTTAAACTCACGCTGGGTGGGTGTGCGTGCGTGCCCAAGATCCCGAGAGGAGAATGGAGGAGAAGGGATTGCAGTGTGACCATCCCCCCTGGGGGGTGATTTCTCGCTTTCTGTCTCTGTCTTTCTGGTGAGCGCACTCGCCCTATAGCAAAAACTTCCTCCAACAAAAAAAAAAAAGAAAAGTAAAAGTCAACACAACATCATGAGGTTTGTCAAACCATGGCAACCTCACACAAGAATAATTAAGTCTAAATTTTCTAATAAAGAGATATAGGGTGAAGTACCTACTAATTTCTAAGTGGAAGCCAGACCTTCATACTGTTTTGTCTGAGCTCCTTTGGGGATAATTTCTATTGTTATGCCTTCAAGTTCACTGATCTTTTTTAAATGCTGGTAACGTCTAGCGTAGTTTTCATCTCAGATACACTTTTTTTTTTTGGAGAGGTTTTCGCTATAGGGCGCGTGTGTTTGCCAGACAGACAGAGAGAGAGACAGAGACAGAAAGCGAGAAATCACCCCCCAGGGGGGATGGTCACACTGCAATCCCTTCTCCTCCATTCTCCTCTTTGTATCTTGGGCAAACACGCACACGTGCCTGGCGTGAGTTTTAAGCCACCGGGTCCGGACGCGAACCACGGTCGACTACATGGGAGTCCAGCGACATAGCCATTACGCTAACTGCTGGTTCCCATCTCAGATACACTTTTCATCTCTAGAAGTTCTGTTGGGTTTTAAAAAAATTTTTTTCTTTTGTCAATTTCTGATTGGAGGGTCTAAAGAAGGGAAGTAGGTACCACATCTGACCATGAAGGTGGCAAGAAGCCCCTGAAACAGCTCAAATAGCAGGCCACAAGGATGGATCAGAAAGACGGCTTTCCAGCAGAAGCAAAAAGATCTGAAGCAACTTATGGAGCTAAAAGAAAGGCCCCAGGAGGGACCAGCAGTTGGCATAATGACTATGTCGCTGAACACCCATGTAGTTGACCGCAGTTCGAGTCCCGGACCCGGTGGCTTAAACTCACATCTGGTGCGAATGCGTGCGTGCCCAAGATCCTGATGGGGAGGAAGAGAATGGAGGAGAAGGGATTGCAGCATGGCCATCCCCCCTGGGAGCTGATTTCTAGCTTTCTGTCTGTCTTTCTGGCAAGTGCATGCATCCTATACCAAAAACCTGTCAAAAAAAAAAAAAAAAGAAAGAAAAGAAAAGGCTCCAGGGAAGGGCCACCTAGCACAGGTAGGATTAAGAAATTGTGCCTGAGGCTATGGTGACCCTTGATTTTATCCCTAATTAAACATCTCAGTTCCCTTCCATAACGTCTGTCACCATCTATAGCTAGAATGGAGTCTGCTCTACATTTCGTCAACATGTGTGTGTGTGTGTGGGGGGGGGGCTTCCCTTTTCCTTTTCAAGTTCATGTATGGAGCTCTGTCCTCAAGAACATATGGATCATGTGAGAATGGAGGAGAAGGGATTGCAGCATGGCCATCCCCCCTGGGAGCTGATTTCTAGCTTTCTGTCTGTCTTTCTGGCAAGTGCATGCATCCTATACCAAAAACCTGTCAAAAAAAAAAAAAAAGAAAGAAAAGAAAAGGCTCCAGGGAAGGGCCACCTAGCACAGGTAGGATTAAGAAATTGTGCCTGAGGCTATGGTGACCCTTGATTTTATCCCTAATTAAACATCTCAGTTCCCTTCCATAACGTCTGTCACCATCTATAGCTAGAATGGAGTCTGCTCTACATTTCGTCAACATGTGTGTGTGTGTGTGGGGGGGGGCTTCCCTTTTCCTTTTCAAGTTCATGTATGGAGCTCTGTCCTCGAGAACATATGGATCATGTTTATATTAGCTGTTTTAATATCCTTATTTGCTAATTCCATCATGTCTGGGAAACCCTCCTTTCTATTGCTCTGAGCCCGACGTCCTTCAAATTCACAGCACAATTCTAAATTTCAGAAATTCATGAAATCTATTACAAATTCATCCTCTAAAGATTCATTGTCAATCTCACTACCAGAGGGATCCCTCAGAAACACCAACATGATACTGTCACCCCTTTCTTAAAGTCTTTTACCACCTTTACAATGAAGTCAAAGGGCCCAGTAAAGGTGTCTCCTTGAGAAGAAACAGGTTCCTGGTGAAGAGAATAAGCGGTTCTGTTTTGGATGTAGGGAGGGCTGAGGTAGCTTGAGAGACATCCACGTGGAGTCTTGTAAGTGTAACAGCAGGACAGATGCAAGCTTGGAGTCTGGCCCGTGTCTACTTTACAGGCTATTTTCTCTCTAGGACATAGCACTTCAACACCACGATCCACACAGTTCGGTCTCAGGCTCTTCCCTGTTTTTACTCATCTCCCCTGGATGCTTCAACTAATACCCCTATGCAGATGATTCCCACATTCACATTCTAGCTCGTATTTCTTCGCTTTAAACTCCAGACAAGCAAACTCAGATTGCCTAAAAACTTACTTTAGATACAGCGAAAGCATCTTGAATTAACGGGCAGAAGGCCAAGGGCATGCTGCCTGCCCGTACCACTTCACTTCACTCCCCCAACAAACTGAAGGGCACATTGCATCAGGTATGCACATCCAAAATCCAGGGAGTCACCTCTGACACCTATTCTCCCACACTCTGTGCAGGTAATTCATCACCAAGCTCTTGAATGTTACCCCCAAGTACTTCCAGAATCTGTTCAGCTCTCTCAGTCTCTATTATTTCCAGAATCTGTCCACTCCCCATGGACTACTATTTGGTCTCACCCCACTTTAGCTCCTCTACCCTCTGACCATGAAGGTGGCCTGCTTCTGTACCCTGACCACTGAGTTGCAGCTGTGCTATGTCATCTGCATCGCTTTCTTAGGGATCTTCTCTCTGACTTCCAGGTAGGCTCTTACAAATGGTGTTCCCTTCCTCCAGTGCACTTAACTCAGTTTTTTAAGCAAACACTATTTAGTTCAATTATTTTAATTAATTGAATTATTTGCTTATTTCCCTTACTAGACTGTGGAATACCTTAGAGAGATCAAGTCTGGCTTTACTCACCACTGTGCACCCAGCAAAATGCCTGGTACATAGCAAACACTCAATAAATATTTGTGGAATGCATGAATGAATACAAATGATAAGTGAAATGAGCCAGTTACAAAGTACTATTACACTTGATAATTTCCTCTTCCTCAGCAAACCGTAAATTTTTTGACTGCAGTAATAGCATTTCTCCATTTTATCCTGAATACCTCAGGCCTGGAACCCCCAAAAATCTACTGAGTAAGGAACGACAAAAGACTTATTAAGCTTTGAGATTAAGCAGGGTAACAAGAGGAGAACAGGGAGAAAGGCATTTGTGACTAAGGAAACAGCACACGCAGGCCTGATGCTGGTGTCAAGAAGCTGCCAGTTAAAGGATGTGATGCCTGGGGGTGCAGGGAGCATGGCTGAGAGACAGAATGGAAAGGCCACTGAAGCCGTGCCACTTAGGTAAGGGGTTCTCCATGATGACTCTAAGGAATACAAGTAGAAGCAGCAACCTTGAAATGGGAGAGAAGTGGATACAGATGGGCATGCAGGGGCCAGCAGCTGGCGCAGTGGTTATGGCACTGGGCTCCCACATGGCTGACTGTGGTTTGAGTCCCGGATCTGGTGGCTTGAAAATCATGCCAGACGTGTATGTGCGCATGCCCCAAATCGCAGGAGGAGAATGAAGAAGAAGGGATTGCAATATGGCCATCCCCCAAGGGAAAGATTTCTCACTTTCCCTTTCACTGTCTCTGTTTCTCCTTGGGTGAGTGCACTTACCCTATGGCAAAAAATCCTTAAAAAACAAGGGAAAAAAGCAAATGGGCATGTAGGCAATAAAAAGGAGAATTGTAAAGAGCATACAAAATAATTCAAATAGCAAAGTTGTCTGGTTGTCGGGAAACATGAAATGTAAGGTCAAATATTACTACTATCATAAGCCTAAAGAATCAGAGTATCACAGCATAATACAACGATCTGAGTCACCAAGAAAGAGCTAAATTATGCCACAACTACTGAACTACTGCGAGCATTAGCTGCTGCTACAGCTGGCTGTAGGTACAGCCTTTAACAGCAGCACACACAAACACTCACTGAGCACTTGCTGTGTGTCTTCTCATCTAGCCACAGCTACACAGTTTCTGCTAGATTGCTTCTAACCTCATTTTACACACAGGGAAACTATACTGCATGGGGCTTAAGTAATTCATCCATGTTCACCTTGCTGGTAAGTATTAATATCAGAATTAAAACCTCGGGACCAGCAGTTAGCACAATGGCTATGTCGCTGGACTCCCACGTAGTCGACCGCGGTTCGCGTCCTGGACCCGGTGGCTTAAACTCACGCCGGGCACGTGTGCGTGCGTGCCCAAGATCCCGAGAGGAGAATGGAGGAGAAGGGATTGCAGCGTGGCCATCCCCCCTGGGGGGTGATTTCTCGCTTTCTGTCTCTCTGTCTCCCTCTGTCTTTCTGGTGAGCACACACACCCTAGAGCAAAAACCTCTCCAAAAAAAAAAAAAAGAAGAAGAATTAAAACCTAGACCACAGCTTTGCATTCTACATCTCTAACAACTTTTTTTTTTTTGAGAGGGCTGTTTGAGGTAGGAGGAGGATGTCTCTGGCTGTATACTGCAGTTGGCAACTTTCGTCTGGGGGTGCAGACCATCACACATTGGCTGGCCTCCCTTCATGACAAATTGTATCAAGAGATTATTTCAACATGTAATTAATATAAAAATTATTAACGAGATATAATGTTTTTGTCATGAGTTTCTAATATGCAGTATTTATTTGCTATTTTCAACACATCTCAGTTCAGGCTAGCCATATTTCAAAAGTGCTCAGTAGCCACAAGTAGTATGGCTACTGTAGTGGAGACAGTGCAGTATACACCAAGACATGGTATGGCCATGCCATGGCGATCGCTGTGGGTTTGTTCTGTTCTGATGTCACTGCAGCGACTTGAGTATGTTGGGTCACATGTGTCTGTGACCAGGCTGGCTGAGGCTGGGGATGAACTACAGCACTGAGACCCTGTCGAGGGGGCTGTATCTGTCTCTGTCTCTCACTGCCATCTCTGTGTGTGTCTCTCTATCTCTCTCACTCATACAGCAAACTTTAAAATAAAAAGATATCAGTCCAGCAGATGGTGTAATGGTTACATCGCTGGATTTTCTCATGATCAACAGCAGTTTGAGTCCCGGACCTGGACGCTTAGAACTCACGCCAGGTGTGTGTACATGTGTGCCCAGGATCCCAAGAGGAGAATGGAGAAGAAGGAATTGCAGAGTGGCCATCCTCACAGGGGGTGATTTTTCCCTTTCTGTCTCTCTGGTGAGCACACACTCCCTATAGCAAAAATCTCTCTTTTAAAAAAAATAATAAATTAAAAATATATTTTTAAAATTTCATCTTTAATTTAAAAGTTGTGATCATTAGAAAAATATAAATGACAGATGTGCCTCATATTTACCTCTTGCATTATATCTCTTTTGGACAGCACTGCTCCATGGCCTGGAACATGCACTCACTGAGCTCAGGGATCATCAGTCTCCACAGTATATGACCCCAGTTTCGGGACTACAGCAAAATTCTCTAGGCTTTTAGCAGCTCACCTATCAGTTTTCATATTTATTATTTATAATATCAACTTACAATATCAAGTTTATAATGTCAAGTATTATTTTATATTTATTATTGATAAACAGCAATAGTAGATAAGAGACTAGTGAGATTATGTTGAATGCCTAAAGGACAACTGAAAGAAAGAAGGCAAGGAATGGCCATCCAGTGAACGAGAAAATCACAATATATGACTAAAGTCTGGATAAAAATTGGGACTCGTCTAAATTACCCTTGAAAATACCTTAAATTATCTATGAAGTAGAGTAAATGTGGTTTTGTGTAGAGAGTAGGTATATACCTTCTATCTTCTCAAGTCCATAACAAGATAAAACCTCACTGAATTTTATGTTTCTCTCTTTCACAAATGGATATTACTCAAAAGATATTGTCGCACTCTTGAATCTGATAGAGAAATATAAATTAAGGAATGGTTTTTAAAATCTTACAGGTCAGAAATAGACTCACAGAAATATAGTCAACTGAGCTTTGACAAAGAAGCAAAGGCAATTCAATGGAGAAAATAGTCATTTCAACAAATAGTGCTGGACCAACGAGAGAGCAACATGCACTACAAAGGAATGGAATCTAACACATACCTTACACCTTTCACCAAAAAATTAACTCGAATGGATCACAGACCCAAATGTAAGCACAAAATCAGAAAACTTCTAGAAGGTAACACAGGAGAATGCCTAGGTAATTCTGGAACTGGTGGATCAGATCCATGGGCAAGTTGACGTTCATTAACAGGTAAAACTTCTGCTCTGGGCTTAGTTGTGCTGGCATGTGCTTCTAAGAGTCTACTACTTGGAAAGTGAAGCCACATGGGAGGCCCAGACCAAGAGGAGAATGGAGAAGGGATTGCAACGTGGCCATTCTCCTGGCGGGTGATTTCTCGCTTTCTGTCTCTATGTCTCTCTCTGTCATTCTGGCGAGTGCACACACCCTATAGAAAAAAACCTCTCCAAAAAAAAAATCAGTGGTTGCTAGAAGTAAGGAGAGAGGTAAGAATAAACAGATGGAGCACAAGGCATTTTTAGGGTGGTGAAACCATTTTATATGAAACCATTTTATATAGTCATTGGAACTATACAATATAGAGAATAAACCCTAATGCAAAGTGCTGGCTTTAGTTGATACTAATGTATCGATACTGGTTCATCAGTTTTAACAAATACATCACACTAATACAAGATATTAATGATAGAAAACGAGGAGTAGGGGCTGGCCCCACAGCTCAGAGGTTAAGGGAGTCATATCCCACATGGCCAACTGTGGCTTGAGCCCTGGCCCCAGTAGCTTGAAAAACACATTGGGTACATGTGTGTGCATGCTCAAATTTGACAAGAAGGAATGGAGGAAAAGGGATTTTGGCGTGACCATGCCCCACTGGGGGGTGAGGGGTACTTATTTTCTCTCTCTCTCTCTTTCTCTCTCTCTCTCTGGTGAGCACATATACATTCTGGAAATTTAAAAAAATATGTTAAAAGTAAAAAGAAAATGAGGAGTGGGAAAGAAATACATACAAAATCTTTGCACTTTCTGTGCAATTTTTCTGTAAACCCAAAACTTCTCTAAAAAAGTCTATTACAACAATTTTTTTAAGAAAACAAAGCATATGGCCAGCAGATGTCATAGTGGTTACGTCACTTGATTCCCACATGGTTGATCGTGGTGAGTCCAGGACCTGGTAGTTTAAAACTCACTCTGGGCACAAGTGCATGCGTGCCCAATATCCCAGGAGGGGAATGAAGGAGAAGGGACTGTGGCATGGCGAGCTCCCCTGGGGCATTATTTCTTACTTTCCCTCTGTCTCTTTCTCTGTCTCTCTCTCTGGAAAGTGCATGCACAGTAAGGCAAAAACTTCTAAAAGAAAAAAAGAAAAGAAAGCATAAAAAACAAAAGTTAGGGACCAGCAGTTAGCGTAATGGCTATGTTGCTGAACTCCCATGTAGTCAACCACGGTTCGAGTCCCAGGCCTGGTGGCTTAAACTCACGCCGGCACGTGTGCGTGCGTGCCCAAGATCCCGAGAGGAGAATGGAGGAGAAGGGATTGCAGCATGGCCATTCCCCCTGAGGGGTGATTTCTCGCTTTCTGTCTCTTTGTTTGTCTCTGTCTGGCCCTATAGCAAAAACCTCTCAAAAAAAAACAAACAACAAACAAACAAAACAAAAACCCAAAATTTAAAACAAGTTGATTAACATGAAATCAAAATATCAGGTGTTACAATAAATTAGTAAGATAAACTTAATTTTTGTTTTTAATTTGCCAGAGGGTACATGTGCTCCCCTGGGGAGACAGACAGACAGACAGACAGACAGAGAGAGAGAGGAGGAGAAAGTGAGAAAGTTTCCTTACAGGGAATGGTCATGTCACAATTCCCTTTTCTATCTCTCCCTTCTTTTGAGATTTTAGGCACATATGCACACATGCTCAGTGTGGCTTTCAAGGTCTGGGACTCAAATCAGACAGCCGTCAGATCCAGCTGCCTTAACCACCATGCCACCAGCTGGTCTAAGGAAAACTTTCTCTGAAAAGAAAATGATTTAGATTGGATCAGAAAAAAAAAAAAAAGAAAAAGGGAAAACTTCACAAAATTACTGAATATACCTAAAATAAAATGCAACAGTGAAAGACAGAGGAAAGAACAGAAGAAAGTCAAAGCTCAAAAGCAATTACAAAATGCAATACATAAACAGAACAAATGCAACTACTTTATATCAAAGTGCAATTTGCGAAAAAGACAAAAAGCTGGAATTTTTATGTGCACTGAAATATATTAAGTGGAAACTGCTGACATCTCAAGGGAAGTTAACGAAAACACAAGAAATGGAAACGAGCCCATTTCTCTTGGAACAGTAGTCAAAAAACATAAGAGCACAATTGCAATTAAGGATCTTGATTTAATAAATACATATTAAAGTTTTTAACCCATAGAAAATATTTTTTCAGAGCTCATGAGAAATTTACCAATAAAATTATAGCACAGTAAGACCCCAAATATAAATAAAACCCTAAGTGAAAATATTATAGGCTACATTCTCTGATCAAAATTCAATAAACATGAATAATAAAGTCTAACTTTGAAAATTTGACTCCCTAAAGGGTAAATTATTTCAGGTAGTTTCTTACAAACGGTTCTTCTAAAATCAGCCTATCTATATAATTCAGCAATCAGCCTAAATAATATATTTCAATCTTGCTCAAGAGTTCAGAAGTGTGAGAGTAAAGTAAGCAAAGAATTCCACACAAATTCTCCATTTTCTTCCTGAGTCCAAAGTCCACTACAGTTGACAGTTTAAGTCACAGAGATGGGAGAACAATGTTCTTCTTTGTTTGTTTGTTTGGAGAGGTATTTTGCTAGAGGGTACATGCGCTTGCCAGAAGGACAGAGAGAGACAGAGAGACAGAAAGCAAGAAATCACCCCCCAGGGGGGATGGCCATGCAACAATCCCTTCTCCTCCATTCTCCTCTCGGGATCTTGGGCACACACGCACACGTGCTCAGCATGAGTTTAAGCCACCGGGTCCGGGACTCGAACCGTGGTCGGCTACATGGAAGTCCAGCGACATAGCCATTACACTAATTGCTGGTCCACAATATTCTTAAATAAATGATCTTCTTGACAACCACACCGAAATGGGGGAAAAGCTCTCTCATGCATGCAGCAAGTGGCCCCTATGAATGAAGTGCCCTTCCACAGGGCCAACCCACTGGAGAAGAGCCAATAAAGACCTATTCCAACACTGAAGCACAACAGGCTAGAAAGAAAATATGCCACACTACATTGTCCAACAGGGGTCCCGGGGATTAGTACTGTATAGATTGGCTCTCTACCGAACAGGACCGAAAAGTCCAATGTTCCATAGAATTGTAAAACACTTTAGAAGACCATGTTTTATGTAGATTCAAAGTAATTATGTAATTCAAAATATACTTACAGAGCAACTATTTTAAAATATCAACATGCTAGACACATTCAGGAATATAAATATTAGTAAGATATAACCAGTGAACTTCAGCGATTTACAAATGAGTGGGTGTCAGAACTAAGTCATGATGCATTATTGCATAGAAAAACATGTCATGACTATTTCTGATGACCCAATAGTACCACTGACAATCTCTATTTTGGGGGGGCTCAGAAATCTACATAAAATTGTTCATTATGTTGTTTGAATCTTCCTTAGCCTTGGTAATTAAAAAAAAAAAAACTCACTGAGAATGGCTATATTTAAGATTGCATTTACTTGTTCACATTTTTAAGTTTATTATTGTTATTTTCTTCTTGTTTTGTTTTTGTTTTAGGGTGAGAGACAGAGAGAGAGGGACAGTGAGAGATCAGTCCCCAGAGGAGATGACCACACTGCAATCCCTTCTCCTCCGTTCTCCTCTCAGGATCTTGGCCACACATGCACATGTGCCTGGTGTGATTTTCAAGCCGGGATCCAGGATTTAAGCTGTGCAGTCAGCTGTGTGGGATCCAACACTCTACCTGCACACCACCTGCTGGCCCCTTATCCTTAGTAATTTTTGGTCTGTTTCTGATAGGAATGTACTGAAATTTCTCTTTCAACTATGAATTAGCCGATGCTTCTTTATCATTTCCTTAATATTGCTTGTAGAGATTATGTTGCTAGACACACACAAGAATTATTATATAATCTTGGTGAGCAATCCCTTATTTCATTATGTAAATTACCAAAATACTCTCATTGGTGTGTTTTTGCCTTAAACTTTACTGTTTGGCTCCTTCCTTCCTTCCTTTTTTAGTTTTTTTTTTTTTTTTTGGAGGGGTTTTTGCCAGAGGGCGTGTGCACATTCGGTGTGCAGGCGCGAGAGAGAGAGAGAGAGAGAGAGAGAGAGAGAGAGAGAGAGAGAGAGAGGGGCGGGGGGGAAATCACCCCCTGGGGGGATGGCCACCCTGCAATCCCTTCTCCTCCATTCTCCTTTCGGGATCCTGGGCACACACACACGCGCCCAGCATGAGTTTAAGCCACCAGGTCTGCAACTCGAATCACGGTTGACTAAATAGGAGTCCAGCAACGTAGCCATTACGCCATCTGCTGGTCCTGACTGTTTAGCTCCTTTCTAACCACCCTACCACATCCTCTTTGGCCAAGTGGAGTTGAAGACTGGTCAACCTCTCTGTGCCATTTTTAGATGTATATCGAGTGAGTGGTGTAACCATAAAAAACTGTTTTAAATGTAATTTCATAAACAATATCTTTCAGTAGGTGAATCTCTATTTGCGTTTATTATGGTTATGGTATATTTAGTCAAATATGTATCTTATTTTGTTATGTTTATTGGCTTTATCTTGACTTAATTTTTCTCGTCTTTACTGTTTAGAAAGTTATAGAATTTTTCTTCGTTTAGTGGTTACTCTTAAATTTTTTAAAAGTTCAATCATATATCTCTCCCATAAGTGAGAGATAACACATAGAGAGACTGAACCTCTCAAGAGTGCCTGATACCACGATTCAGCCCTGGTTCATGGGCACACTGGTGCCCAGCACATTCAGGAAAGTTTCCAGACCTGAAACCAGAACCCTCCTATGTGGGTCAGCCTTGTACAGCACGGTGTTTTACCGAGCTCCACAGTCTGGCTTCCTACTCACATTTTTGACAAAACGTCTGGCTATATATCTTCCTATGTTTCCCTTATTATTCATATATCTAAGTTATTCAGTGGCTCTAACCTTTTCTTAATCTAGACGAGTTTAGTATGCTTTAGTTATCTACTGAACTTCACTCTCCTAACTCCCTTGACACAGTTGTCTAAAATTTCAGGTCACATTTTCAAACATACACACAAATTATTTCTTTCCATTCTGTTTTGTGGTCAGTAGTTAGTCAGATTTAGCAATGTATCTTATGAATGTCTTTGTTCATCACTACCCCTTGCAACCAATTCTTCTCCCAGTGTCCACACTTTCTTCTTGCTGAAGAACTCTTGAAGTGATCTAAACCAATGATTATCAAAGTATGCTCTGTGGACCTCTACGGGTGCCTGAGGCAATGCCCAACATGTTTCAGGCTGACCAGGCCAGAGGCTGGAATGACAGCTACCTCTGTACGATTGCCACTTTCACTACAATATATCTGTGAACTAACTTGTGGAGCGCCCCCGCCCTAACATGGCGCCGAGAGCACCCAGACCTCTACACAAACAAGCCCATATTTGGTTATCCTTCCTGTTCCGGAACGCGTAGGCACTGCCTCAGCCTATCAGTGCTTGCCTGGTGGCAAAAGAGGACTGGTTCGCGGGACGGATATATAGGGAGCCCAGGTGGGCTGGGGAGAAGGAAGGCTGCGGAGAAAGAAGGAGGGAGGGAGAAGGCTGGGAGAATGGAGGAAGGAGGAAGAAGAAGACTGTAAGAACCCTGGGGTAGTAAAGCCTTCTGGAGAAGACCTTGTCAGCGTCGTCGTTTGAAGCGACACTAACTTTTATTTCTGCTGCTCGGCACAGGAAAAGTACTTCTTTCTAATTTAAAAAACAAAACAAAACTCTTCTCTTTTAAATGATTATACACTCATAGGAAGTTCAGAAAATAACAGAATTCCCTAAATCCTTTACTCACTTTCCCCAGTAGTGACATCTTTAACTGTAATCCAATATTAAGACCAGGAAACTGACAATAGCACAACACTGTTAACAAGACTACAGACCTTATTCAGTTTGAATAGGTTTTTACATGTACTGATCTGTATGTAGACATGTATACACCTGTAAGTGTGCATAATTTTAAACATTTGACAGCCTGTATAGACATGTGTAACCAGCACCAGGATTCAGAAATGCTCTAACAGAGGAGCTCATTTAAAAAAATTTATTAAATTTTATTGTTATTATTTTTGAATTTGCTATAGGGCTCATGTGCTCAGCAGGGAAACGCAAAGAGAGCACCTGCATGCACCAAAGTTCTAGGACTCGAACTGCGGTCGGCCACGTGAGAGTCCAGTGCCTTAACCACCAGGCCACCTGCTGGCCCTGAGAGGGACTTCTAACTTTCCCTCTATTTGTACTCTTTCCTACACACTGTCCCCTGGCAACCATCCAACTATTCTCCATCTCTATCCTTCTGTCACTTTGACAATATTACCCAAATGAAGTTGTACAGTATAAGATGTTTTAAAATTGGCTTTTTTCCACTAAGTAAATTCATCCAAGTGACTATATATATTATCAGTTTATTATTTTTGTATTGCTGAATAGAATTGGGTTATATGGATGTATCATAGTATTTTACCACTCATCCAGGGAAGGGGATTGGAGTTGTTTCCAGTTTTGTTTTGTTTTTATTTTTAATTTGCTATAGGGTGCATGTGCTCACTGGAGAAACACAGAGAAAAGGAGAGAAAAAGAAAAAGCAAGAAAGTACCCCCAGGGGGATGGTCACACCACAATCTCTTCTTCTCCATTCTCCTCTTGGTTTTACAAGCCACTGTGTCAGGGACTCAAACTGTGTAGTTGGCCATGTGGGATACAGCTGCCTTAAACACCATGCCAATGGCTGGCTTTCAGTTTTAAGTATTACAAATAAAGCTACTATGAATGACTGTGTACAGGTTTTTGTGTGAATGTAAGTTTTTACCGCTCTAGAATAAATGCAAAAGAAGGCAACTGCTAGGTTGTATGATAAGTACATAGAAGCTACCACATTATTTTTCCAGAATAACTATACTGTTTTACATTACCAACAGCAATGATGTATGATCCAGTTTCTCTACATCCTTGCCAGCAATTGGTGTCATCACTATTTTTTATTTTAGCCATCCTAAGAGTGTGTGGTTTTAATCTGCATTTCCCTAATGGCTAATAGTGTTGAACATCTTTTCCTATCTGCCATCTGCATATCCTCTTCAGTGAAATGTCTGTTTATACCTTTGCATTGTCTTTATTTTTACTGTTGAGTTTTAAGAGTTCTTTATCTACTATATATATATATATATAAATAAAATCTTCAGTCAGATATGTGGTTTACAAATATTTTCTCCCAGTCTGTAGCTTGTCCTTTCATCATCTTAACAGAGAAAATGTTTTTAATTTTGATGACGTTTATCAGTTTTTTCTATTATAGAACATGCTTTTTAGTTGCTTTTACTGTCATGTGTAAGGATTCTCTACAGCCCTAGGTCTCAAAGATTTTTTTGTGTGTTTTCTTCTAAGAGCTATAATTTTATATTTAAGTTGTGATTCATTTCAAATGAATATAAGGTGTAAGGTTAAAATTGGGACTGATTTTTGGCTTATGGAATTTCAGTTGCTCCAGTACCTCTGTTGAAAAGTCTAGCCTTCCATTTAAGTTGTATGTGCTTTTGAAATGAAGACTCGTTTGTTTCTGTCTTCAATTTCGGGAAATTCTGTGGCGTTATCTCCTCAAATGTTGCTTCTCTGCCA
>NW_006160089.1:3213966-3218234 GCF_000334495.1 Tupaia belangeri chinensis
GCTTCATTCCCCCCCCTTGTCTCTTAACTTATCTTTCGTCTTTGTTCCTGTTTATTACAACCCAGACAATAGTGAATTCTATCTTTCAACTCATTCTCCCTTGAATTTTACCCAATCTAGAGTTTGTCCCAAAGATTCTTTTATTTTTAAATTTTTTGAGAGATTTTTGCTATAGGGTGCACATGCTCACTATAGAGACAAAAAGCAAGAGATCATCCCCTCCCCACCCAAGGGGGGATGGCCATGTCGCAATACCCTGTCCTCCGTGTCCTCCATTCTCCTCTCACGACTTTGGGCACGCATGCACACGTGACTGTTGTGGGTTTCAAGCCACCTGGTTTGGGACTCAAACAGTGGTCAGCCATGTGGAAGTCCAGCACCTTAACCACCACACCACTTGCCAGCTCATTTTTACTCTTAATAACTGAATTTTATATTCCCAGTACTTTTGATTAGTTCTTTTCTAAATTCAAATCTGCCTGGTTTTGTTTCATAATTTCCTCGAAGTTTTCCATCTATGTTATTCTTCATCTTACATGGATGATCTTAAACATATTTATTTCAAATTAATTTTCAAATTACTTTATTATATTCTGTTGGGAATGAAATCATCTCTTCGTCACTGTCTTTTTTTTTTTTTTTTTTTTGTTTTTTTTACTGTCTTTTTTTTTTTTTTTTTTTGGTTCTACTTATCTTCATGTGCTTTGGAATTTCAATTTATTAGTTCTTCTTGGAGGGGAATGGGTGTTTGATCACTTGTGTGTGTGCTCTCTCTCTCTCTCTCTCTCCATTCACACTCTGCTGTCTAGTGCTTTTCTAGATGTTGCCATTGTCCTCCTCCCCCATCTAAGCAGAGGCTTCTAGACCAGAACCAGGGCTTACACTGACAGTTTAGGATTTCTGTCCTTTGGTAACATCAGGAATACAAAAAACCCAGGCACGCTATGACTAGTTCCTGGTTACACCACAATCTCTATTCCCTGTTCCCAAGAAACACAACTTTAAATGAGCCACTGACCAAGGTAGCTTTGTTCAGCTTCTTTCACAGGTAAGATAGTCCCACCCAAGGTCCTAGTTTCCAGCAGGCAGACTTCCTCTCGTCCTCATCCAGGCATGAAGTTCCTCCGATCCCATACTCTCAAGTGGTGTTTCCCACTCTTTTTACACAATGGCTACTTAGAAAACAGCAGGAGCTGTACGTCAGGCAGATGAATGAGATTGTTCCCCACTTGGGACTGGGTGGCTGGAGGCACTGATCACTCAGTCCCTGACTAGCTGCCCTGAAGCCTAAGAAATCAGTATCTCACACACTCGTAAACTCATTCTTAGCACTGCTCAAAAGGAAGTAATACCCTAATACAATTGACTGCTCCCATACCCTGCCTGTTTTTGTACTTGGTTTTGTTTTTAGACCACCAGAATGTTATCTTGTTGCTAAAGAACAAGTACATGTATGCAGAACAGAATGTAGAGTTTAAAGCATGCACTTAAAGGGCTACTATAATCAGAAGGCTACGCTTTCTCCTGTGTTTAGGACATCCTTTTCTCAACCCACATGACTCTTCCCGACTGTTCCTTCATGTTTTTGGTTAGATATCACTTAATAGAAGGAACCTTTCATGACTCTTCTCTTATCCCCATATGGGATTAGATCTTTCTATAACAGATTTTACATGAGGCTTTACATTATTAGTTTTGCCTATTTGCCAATGACATGGTAACATGAGCTGCCTTTTCCACTTCTATATTTCCAGATCAGGCACAGTGCCTACAACAAGTATGGGCTCAATAAACAGTTTAACATCATCTGTAACAGAATTCTAGGAAGTATAATGTAAAAGTGAAGAGGTAAAGCCAGCAGGTGGCATGGTGGTTAGGATGCTGGATTCCCACATGGCCAACTGCAGTTCGAGTCCCAGACCCCCAGTGGCTTGAAAAATCACACAAATAGACAGACAGACAGATAAATGGTTTACTAAAAAAAGAGTAAGAGTTCTGGAGTCAGAGATTGCTGGATTTAATACCAACTCTACCACTTACTGAATGACTGCACAAAGGCATTTAGCTCTTTCAGTTTGGTTTCCTCATCTATAAAATGTAGCATGCCCCAGTTTAGCTCCTGCCTCTGTTACTAACTAGCCATGTAACCCTGGGCGAGGTCCTTAGCTTCTCTTGGTTTCAGCACCTCCACTAAGCAATGTTTATGAATTAAGCCAGACGACACATGGAAAGTCACTAGCATTGTGGCTCTCTGGCCTATACCCTTGATCCCATTTCATGGTGAAAGGGCCACCATCATAGTCCTGCATCTAGTGGTGCCAACCTGACCCTTTTCTGAGCCCAGCTGGTATCCTGGCTTTCCAGTATCACCAGAACAAGAATGATTATCTTTATACCTACAACTTATTTAGGCAATGTGGTAGGCAATGGCAATAAGAATGGGAAAGTATAATTTTATATGAAAATTTAATGTATCTAAAGGAAAAAAAATCAACTGACAGCTGGATGGATTATGCTAACTCTGAAAATGTGAGGGTAAAATAAAAATCTCCATGAGACTCCATTTGCAAAATGAAGGCATCCACTGCATTTTGCTGTACCAAGAACCCTATTGCTGGGAAGAGCACATAAAACTAGAAAAGGATGCCTGGCAGGTAAGAAATTCAAGTAGGGTGTTGAGAGGTGGGACATGTCTATAGACCCAGCTATTCAGGAGGCAAGGAGATTGTGAGTTCAAGGCCACACTGGGCAACATGGTAAAGCCTTGCCTCTAAAAAATATTTTAGAAAAGAAAATGGGGGCTGGCAGGTGGCGGGGTGGTTAAGGATTCTGGATTCCCACATGGCCAACTGTGATTCGAGTCCTGGACCTGGTGGCTTTCTCTCTCTCTCTCTCTCTCCCAGTCCCGCTCTGGTCAAATTAAAATAAATAAGTAAATAAATAAAAGTTAAAATAAAATAATTCTTTAAAAAAAAAAAAAAAAAGAAAGAAATTGAAGTGGGGAAGAGCCACCACAGCAAAGCACTAACATCCGAGCTATAAAGCACAGGCAGAGATTCTACTTTCAGGCACTATGCTATTTTTTGCTAGAGGGCACGTGAGCTTGCCAGAGACACAGGGAAAAAGTATGCCCCACGCCACAATCCCTTATCTTCCATCTCTCCATCCTGTCAGGATTCTGGGCACACATGCACATGGTCCCACATGATTTTCAAACCACCAGGACCAAGATTTGAACCGCAGTGGGCCATGTGGGATCTAGGTCCCTTTAACTACCAGCTATGGGGCTGACCCTCAAGGACTACATTTTTAATATAATGGTTTAAGAAGGAATATAACCTAGTGATTAAGAGAAAATTTAGTTACTGGCTGATAACAAAGAAAACTAAAATTCAGATCAAAAGTTCTGTAGGAGACAGGGGAAATAAGGAAAAATGTTGGCATCTGATAGGGCTGGAATCGAAACCTAAGCCTATCATCCCCCACTGACATACACTTGCTGAAGAGCAAGTAACAACTCTCTGACCCTGAGTTTCCTCTTCTATAGAGCGAGGGTCATAATACTCACTCACAAGAAGCGGAGAGAAGAGAGACACAAGGGCCCAGCTGCAATAGTGCATGCTCCTAGGACGAGGTGCCCCACAGGCTGGGATCAAATGGGACTCAGTCCAACGAAAGGCTGGACATAGTAGCATGCACCTGTAACCCTGAGTATCTGAGACTGAGGCAGGGGGACTGTGGGGTTGAGACTGGCCTGGGCAACATGGTAAAACTGTGTCCAAAAAGAGAGCAGGGCATGCTGGCACATACCTGTAGCCTCAGTTGGAAGGGTGAGCAGGAGGACTGCAACACTGAGACCCCATTTTTAAAAACCCAAGATAACAGGTGTGGGCCCAGCTTGATGGGAGCAAACAGAACTGCAGTGCTGAAGGCCAAATGGCCAACTATAGGTTTGAATCCTAGGGTTGGCCTGAAAACACCCTGGGTACATGCATGCGTGCTCAAGATCCTGACAAGCTGGAGAGTCAGGGAATGGGGATAACAGTGTGTTGTGACCCTGCCAAGGGTGCTTCTCTCCCTCTTCAATAAATATCAGTTCCCCGCCATTTATCGCTCATGCTGCTTTGACAGCGGGTATCACAGAAAGGTGTAGAGATTGTTAAAGTCCTTTTCTCACAACCTAATTTGCAATCTTACAAGTTTATTTTGCAAGCAGATTCTCTAAGATATGCAGGCCCAGGGACAGAAGGAGTCAAGGAGCTTAAGGG
>NW_006160089.1:3219000-3221737 GCF_000334495.1 Tupaia belangeri chinensis
AGGAAGGAAGGAAGGAAGGAAGGAAGGAAGGAAGGAAGGAAGGAAGGAAGGAAGGAAGGAAGGAAGGAAGGAAGGAAAAAATAATTCTTATAAAAAAAAAGAAAAGATACACAGACCCAAGATCTGGTGGGCTGAATCAGTGGAGAGGATTAGTTTTTAGGCCAATGCCTAGAAAGACTCAGGTCTAGAATGCACATTGGGTAGCCAGAAGACTGTGAGAAACTAGAGCAGCCAAAAAGAGAAAGGTTATTACTTGAGCTTCGGCTCCCGTCCTTCACTTGTATACTGCCAACAGATGAGTCCAATTAGGTCCTGCACCCTGGCGCTGGCCATTGTCACCACAGTCATTGGCAGCAGTCTGTCCTGGCTCGAGTGCAGCGGGAGGTAGACATCGATCTTCTTGGTTGCCGTTGTACCCACATGACCCTGTGGATAGAGCACACACAACAGAGTCAAGCTCGCAGCCATGGCCGTGCAGACCTGCTGGGCCACAGCCACTGCTCTGCAGGTCTGTGTGCAGAACTACCATTTCTCCCCCCTTCTGCACTCACCCAAAGTGGACACCCTGCCTAGTATCAAGTTTTTCTTTTTTCCTTTCCTTTTTGTTTTCTAGTGATCTAACAGACCCAGCTTTGAAGGTAAATGAGCACCACAACTAAGATGAACAGATTAGGGTGGTGAGCAGGGTTATGTCTGGTGTTAGGAGACTTGCTTTGCTACTAACTTAATGTGACTTTGGAAAAGTCACCATTAAGACCTTGGCATTGGCTGCTCTCCTTGGAAACTGCCATATCACCCTGGAGACACTGAGATGCTGCCTGGGAGGTTGCTGTTCTCTCCGGGGAAGCATTCAGACCCACAGCACTGGAACAAAGTACCTATCTTCTCAGAGCCTACAGGGGCTGCTTCCATTATGCAACATGTCTGTTTACTTCAGTGCTGCCCAAGTTCAAGTGTCCTTGGTCTTCCATTATTGCCCGAAGTGCTATCCCCACATTGTTCCATATATCCCTGATCTCTCCCCTACCCTACCTCCTACTACTCTGCATTCTGGAACTCCCGAGTTCCAGCCAATGTCCATAAATTCTCAGCTGCCTCTTTTTTTTTTTTTTTTTTAAGAGATTTTTTTCTATAAGGGACATGTGCTCACTGGAGATAGAGAGAGAAGGCAAGAAATCACTCCCGCAGTGGGGATGGACATGCCACAGTCCCTTCTCCATTCTTCTCTTGAGATCTTGAGCATATGCACACACATCTGGTGTGAGTTTCAAGAATCCAGGTCTGGAACTTGAACTCTGGTCAGCCATGTGGGAGTCCAGCGATGTAACCATTACGTCATCTGCTGGTCCCTCTGCTGGTCCCTCAGCTGCTTTTTAAAAACATTCCCACCAGATAGCATAATTGTTGTGTCTCTGTACTCCCACGAAGTAGACTGCAGTTTCTGTCTCTTTATGCTTCTGTCTCTCTGGTGAGCACAAGCACCCTATAGCAAATATATCTCTCTTAAAAAAAAAAAAGAGGAAAACATTCCCTCCATTTCTTTGCCTTAATTGAAGCATGCTGGTTGGAGGACACTGCTTTTTCTGCTGTCCTCTTAAAAAATAACTGCTAGCATTTTTCCCTTTTTATAACTCTCAAATCCTCAAGGCCAGTATATGGAGTAAGTATTCTTGTTCCCATTAGATCAACTATCACTTTTCCTTTCTTTCTTTCTTTCTTTTTTTTGGAGAGGTTTTTGCTATAGGGCGCGTGCACTCACCAGAAAGACAGAGAGAGACAGAGAGACAGAAAGCGAGAAATCACCCCCCCAGGGAGATGGCCACACCGCAATCCCTTCTCCTCCATTCTCCTCTTGGAATCTTGGGCACGCACGCACACGCGCCCGGTGTGAGTTTAAGCCGCCGGATCCAGGACTCAAACCATGGTCAACTACGTGGGAGTCCAGCAACACAGCCATTATGCTAACTGCTGGTCCCTCACGTTTCCTTTCTTGACAAACATGGTTACTGTGTTCCTTGGAAGCCCTAAGTGTCTACTATATCATCCTCTTGATATTCCTCCTGATCAGTCCCCTCCCTCATTGAAGGCTTGAGCTCTTGGCTCCTGGCCGTTCTTCCTACCCACACAATGTTCACTGCACAGTAGGCAGAAAAGTAGGTGTCACAGACAACTGAAGTTTTATCAGAACTCATGACCGTTCCTCACTTCTTCCCACTTCAAGTCACAATGACAAACCCCATGGTTTCGGTAAGTGCTGAAACCACTAAACTAGCTGTTGAAGTCAATAATCTTGACTCTTCTTTCCCATTCATGCCGTCTATCTGCTCCTCTACTACGTTCCAGTGTGTTCTTCACAAACACAGTTCAGGGGCCAGCAGGCGGTGAGGTGGCTGAGGCGCTGGACTTCCCACATGGCCGACCGCTGTTCAGTCCCTCCTTTCTGAGTCCCCCACCCCTGGTGAATGCACATGAGAATAATAGTAATAAGTAAAATAGATCTCCTTTCTCACTCCCCCGCCCCATGAATGCATGTGAAAATAATAAGTAAAATAAAAGAATTTTTAAAAAACATAGTTCAATGGGGAAAGAATACACTTTTCAATAAATGATGCTGAGACAGCCAAATAGCCACAAGTAAAAAAATGAATTTTGACTCCTACTTCATATCATATACACAGATTAATTCAAAAAGGATCAAAGACCAGCCGCGCGGGGGGGCAACTGGAAGAAGCCGCGC
>NW_006160089.1:3224348-3245751 GCF_000334495.1 Tupaia belangeri chinensis
GAAAGAAAGGATCAAAGACCTAAATGTAAGAGGTAAAACTATAACACTCTTATGAGGTCTAAACATAGGTATAAATTATCTGTGACTTGGATAAGCAATGATTTCTTTAATATGACATCAAAAGCACAAGTAAAAAAGAAATAAACTGAACCTCATCAAATTAAAAACTTTTCTGCTTCAAAGGACATGACCTAGAAAATAAGGTAACAATCCGCAGAATGGGAGAACTTATTCGCAAATCATGTATTTGATATGAGTCTACTATCCAGAATATGTTAAGAAATTTTACAACTCAACAATAAACAGACAATCCAAACAAACAATAGAAGATTAGAACAGATATTTCCCCAAAGAAGATAAACAATGAACACATAAGATATACGATAATGCTCATCATAATGCAAAATCACAATGAGGTAACACTCCACACCCGCACTTCTTAAATCACAGGATGTGTGTAATTAAGAAACAGACAAAACAATAACAGAACCCTGAAAATCACAAGGATTTGTGAGGATGTAGAGAAATCTGGGACTCTCTCACACTACAGGCGGGAATGTAAAATGGTGCAACCATTGTCAAATACAGTGTTTGGTGGTTTCTCGAAAACTAAACATGATTATCACGCGACCCAGCAATTCCACTCCTACGGATATATTCAAGAGGACTGAAAACATACTTTCATCTAAAACTTGGACACAAATATCCATAGCAGCATTATTTCTTATAGCCAAAGAATGAAACTCCTTCAAATGTCTATTAACTGATGAATGAAACAGCAAAAACCATGCAGTGGAATATTATCTGGCCATAGTAAGGAAGTACTGATACATGCCACAAAATGGACGCATCTCGAAAACCTTATGCTAGGAGAATGAAGCCAGAAATAAAAGGCCACCTACTGATTGTATGAATGGTTCATATGAAATGTCCAAATTAGGCAAATCCACAGACACAGAAAGTAGGTTAGTGGTCAGCAGGAGATGGGGGTTAGGGAACTGAGAAGTAGGGAGTTGCTTGTGGGGTGGTGGAGATGCTCTGGAACTCAACAGTGATAACAGCTTCAGAACACTGTGAATATATTAAAAGCAGAATTGTACACTTCAAAATGGTTAAAATGGTGAATTTTAAGTAAGGTGAGTTTTACCTCAATTAAAAATGAGAAATAGAGAGAGAGACTTCTAAAAGCTTCTGGAAAATGAAATTTAAGTATGAGTTCATTTTGATGTAAAAATTTTCTGAACTCTATGCATTTTTTTCTCACAATACGCATTTTCCACAAACTTTCTGAAGACCCCACGCACATTTCAAAACTGACACTTCATGTCCATTTCCACTGTCACCAAATTAATATGAGATCTCTCAAGTGTTAAAACAGATTTCAAACTGACCTACTGTGCTCTAGCCTAACCAACTGGTTCTCCAGACACAAGTTAGATATTAAAAAACAAAACCAAAAAAAACCCAAAAACACAAGAAAGCCCAAACTGTACTACGTCTATATTTCAATCTAGAAGTGCTCTGAGTATACACAGCGTGCCTGTGTGTGTGTGGGAGTGTGTACACATATCTTGTCTCTCCCGCTTTTGAGGCCATACCAAGTGCTGCTCATATATACCTAAAACCTTTCTCATGGTCTGCATGTTCTGACTTCTCACACTCTAATGTATGACCTTGCACAGGTTATTTAATCTCTGCTTCTACTTCCTTGTATGTAAAATGATAACAGACTCTACTTCTCATAAGACTTGTGAAGAGGGGCCAGCAGGTGGCATGGTGGTTAAGGGCACTGTTCTCCCACAGGGCTGACAATGGTTCGAGTCCCGTACCTGGGGACTTGCTTTCTCACTCTTCCTTTCTCTCTTTCACTTGTCCCTCTCTGGTAAAGGAAGGAAAGAAGGAAAACAGACAGAAAAATAAAATAATTGTTAAAAAAAAAAAAAAACCTTGTGAAGATTACAATCACTTTTTCCTCTCCTCCTCCTCTAGTTATTATTATTCAGGGCTCAGTGCATATGCTCCTCCTCAGAGAAATCTTCACTGATAATGGTATAGAAAGAAGTCCCTCTTGTAGTTATTCTTTCAAACATATCCTGCTAGTTTCTTTTAGAGCACTTAGCAATTTGAGATTATGCATTCATTTCTGTACATCTTCAGTGTATGCCTCCCCCCCAGTCTCAGAGCCTCCATGAGCACAAAGATAATGTCTGCTTTGCTTATTGCTCAATACAAGATGCCTACTACTATGCCTGGCACATGGAAGACGCTCAAAATTTTTCTGTTGAACTATACAAAAATGCATGGTTGGAATTCAATAAATGTTGGTATTCTCCATCCCTCTGGCCCTTCCCTAGGGTCTTTTTCAGACAGTAGTCAGAAATAGAGGGACTTGAGTAATCACGCAGTTCTATCTTGTACATTCTGTAATTCTATCATTCTAAGGTAAAAAAGGTCAGACCTACGAAAATATATAGTCAGTTTTACAAACATTTTTTTTCTTGTTTTGGAGAGGTTTTCGCTATAGGGCGTGTGCGCTCGCCAGAAAGAGAGAGACAGCCATTATGCTAACTGCTGGTCCCAAACATATTTAGGGAATTTCAAAACTTGTCACATAACCCAGCAGCATCTAACATCAAATCAATGATATTATTTTCCCTGAGCCCTATCTCTGTTATATAGCAAATAATGAAGGAGTAATTCTCATACAAAATATTCTGTGTGTATGTCTGTGTCTTGTATGCATACACTCATGCACACGCACCCATGTGTGTTTTTCAGTTGGGAATGATTCTAACGGCTAAGACTTCTCTTTACAGAAAGTATTTTTACCTTGTCAGATAGGCAAACGGTTAAAATTAAAATAGTGATTATCTTTTTGGGGTGGGCTTATGGCCTTCACGTCACACTCTTTTTCAGACCCAAATCAGGTACCTGTCATTGTCACTGCTCCTCCTTTTGTTTATTCCTCTTCCTCCCGAAAAACTAAAACTGGTGCTCAGGGGACATAGGGAACACATTAAGACACGAAGACTCAGGGAGGTGATAAATGCGAAAGTGCTTTGTAAACTGTGAGTGCTTTCAGACATGTAGGGTTGGAAAGTGCCTAAGTTTTGAAATCAGACCCAGTTCAATTACTCAATCCCATTACACAGTCAGAGGAGGCCAAAATGGAAGCTGCAGGATCTCTAATAATAATAATGCTGATTATTATAACAAGTACTAGCATTTATTTAGCGCTAACAGTTAAGTAAACTCTGCTAAACGTTGGTCTAAATTACCACTTTTAATTCTCACAATAGCTCTAAGAGATAGGGTTCTAGCGTTTCCATTATATCACAGCTGAACAAACTAAGACTACAGTCCTCCGCTCAAGGTGAAAAAGCCAAGACTCGAGCCCCAGGTCAGTCTGACCCCCCAAACCCCACTTTAGACGGCAATGTCTTCTTCCCCTAAGGTTATTCCAAATGTAATCAATCCCCACTGCCTGAGGCTTTAAAACCATCTCCTCCCTCTTCCTTGCCTCAGGAACGTACTGAAAGCTCTGTGAAAAGCAGTCTCCCACCACAGGAAGCAGAGAGGCTGCTCAAGGAGACTGTTAGGAAACTGAGACTCCTAGGAACCTTGCCATGGTCAGCTGACAGTGGGACAGGCGTTTGTTCAGGAATGAGGACGGGCTGTTAGATATATTCTATTCCCATGAGACTCTTCCACTATTTCACGATAGCAAGTATAGAAAACTATCAGAATAAGTATGGCAGATACATATTAAAGGAAGGAACCACTTTATCTTTTTAATCTTCTGATCCTATCTTGAGGCACTGATGATGGGAGAAAGTGCCCTGCATAAACCCTGAAATTACATACTTTTTAATAAGGAGCCTCTTCTGAAAAAGCTCAAGGTGATGGCAGTTAGCTATATCTAGCAGTCCCTGTGTTGCAATATTTAGTGGGAATCATCTAAAACATAAAACAATCCATCAACGTAATAGAAAGTAATTAACTTATAAAAAAATAGTAAGGTGACCAAAGGATTAAAAGTATTCATCACATATCAAGGCAAGCGATATTCCAAAGACCTAACGTCTAAGTATTAAAAAGCAGCTAGCAATAAACAGCATCACGTCATAAGGTTTTATTTCATGGCAATTCCTGTGTCTCACAACACAGGACTGGGGAGATGGAGGCACATGAGAGCACAAGGAATGGCACACACAAAGAGGGAGGAAACTGGCTTAGTTTTATCTTCCTCAGTCATTCGGGCGCTCAAGAAACACGTGCTGGAACACCATGCTGGCTCTAAGGACAAAGACCAGTCAGCTCTATGGCCCTGGCCATGTGCTGGTCGAGAGAGGATGGATCCCGTATGGTGACTGCGGTTCGAATTCCCAGCCTGAAACACGTATGTGCGAGTAGTCAGGATCTGACAGGCTGGAGGACTGGAGAAAGGGAACGCAAGGTACCGTGGCCAGATCCTATGGAGGGCGTCTGTCTGTCTCTCTCTCTTTCTCTCTGTGACCAGAGCCTCCGTAGGATGCCCCCCTATCTCTTTCAAGTGAGCACACAGACATGAGTAAAGAAAAAAAAGGAGTAAAGAAAAAAAAAAAAAGACAAGATCTAGAGAGACACAATATAGATGAAACCCTCACTGAATTCCTGGTCTGCTGAAGGTCTACACTGCATGATGTGATAAAAGCTTCAAACGGGGAAGAAGTACGTGTTGGCAGGAGAGCTCAGAAACAACTCACACTAAAGGGATTAGCAACAGTCTCGTGATACAAAAATTCACCTGTCTCAGCACGTGGTACTTAGTATGTTCTTCCTAAGTGTCTGCTTGACGCCTTCTCAGGCTACACCCTCAAAATTGAGCCGCTCTTTCTCTTACCTAAACAGCAGTGGGGAGCACAGACTGGGTCACTGAGATCCAGGTTTGAATTCTGGCTCTGCCACTTCCTTAGCTGCTAGATTCAGACACTGGGCAGGTAACTGCCTCTCAGAACTCTATTTACTCACCTGGAATAGCAAATGAAGATGTATATAAACGTCCGGCACAAAATCACTGATCAAGAAATGAAACCTTGGGACCAGCCGTTGGCATAATGGCTATGTTGCCGGACTCCCATGTAGCTGACCAAGATTCAAGTCCCGGACCCGGTGGCTTAAAGCTCACTCTGGGCGTGTGTGCGTGCGTGCCCAAGATCCCGAGAGGAGAATGGAGGAGAAGGGATTGCGGCGTGACCATCCCCTCTGGGGGGTGATTTCTCGCTTTCTGTCTCTCTGTCTCTCTCTGTCTGTCTGGTGAGCGCACGCACCCTATAGCAAAAAAAAAAAAACCTCTCTAAAAGAAAGGAAAAAAAAGGGAAAAAAGAAAGAAAGAAAGAAAGAAAGAAAGAAAGAAAGAAAGAAAGAAAGAAAGAAAGAAATGAAACTCTTCTGCCCTTAATTCAAACACTTCCTCTTCTGAAAAGGTAGACATCAAAAGCAATTCCTTCTTCTCTGCTCCCCTAGCAGTCTGGTTTGCAAGGCCTTACGGTTGTTTTTTCTGAACCTACTCACCACCTCCTTCCTCACCCTCTCATCCCACAGTGAATTACATCAGGGAAAAACCACGCCTCACCCATTTCATACACTCCGAGGGCCTAGAACATGGTAAGAGTTTCCTGAACCTGCTCTGCTGAACTGAAAGGACTCTTCAGGACGTCTGGTAAAGTGGATCCACCAGACTCTACCCCTTCTGGCCCGGAAACCTGGCTATCCTTCTACTTCCCAGGCCCTGTTCTGTAGGAGTGCTCTTTCTTCTCTGAAGTATCTTCATCTAACACAGAGCCTGATATATAGTAGTTACATGTACATGTTGATGGAATAAATATTTTTTTTCTTTTCACACAGTTTTTTTTTGGGGGGGGGGGGGTTTTTTTTTTTTTTTTTTTTTTTTTTTTTTGGGGTTTTTTTTTTTTGCTATAGGGCATGTGTGTTCAGCAGAGAGACAGGGAGACAAGAAATTACCCCCAGGAGGGATGGCCATCCTGCAATTCCTTCTCCATTCTCCTCTTGGGATCTTGGGCACGCATGTACATGTGCCCAGTGTGAGTTTCAAGTTGCCCAATCTGGGACTAGAACTGCAGTCGGTCACGTGGGAGTCTAGCACCTTAATCGCTATGCCACCTGCTGGCCTCAACACACAACTTGCATTATATTATGTTGGTCATCAAGAGTCATGATGCATTTTTACATAGAAAAAAATACATCATGATTTTCCCAATAATCCAATAGCATATGGAGGTAGGTACAGTACTATTCTCCCATTGTTAGAAATAGAAGTTATGGGGCCAGTAGAAGGCGTAGAAGTTATGTCACTGGACTTCCACATAGCCGAATGCAAATGGAGTCTGGGACCTAGTAGCTTGAAAATCCTGCTGGGCACATGTGCACGTGTGCCCAAGAGCCCAGGAAGAGAATGGAGGAGAAGAGATTGCAGTGTGGCTAGCCTCCTAAGGGGTGATTTCTCACTTTTTCTCTCACTGTCTCTGTCTCTCTCTATGGTGAGCACATGTGCCCTAAGGCAAAAACCTCTCTACAAAGTAGAAGAAAGAAATGGAAGTTATTTCCAATATTTCACTTTTACAAGGAATAGTCTCATAACATTCCCTCATATAAAAGTTTGTGCACATATTCCCAGGAGTAGATTACTGGGTCAAAGATTATGAATGCTTTCTGGCTTGTGACATATACTAGAAAAGCTCACTGTTTGGTCTTTATGCCAGTCATGAAATAGCAATATTATGAACCATAGGTCATCCAATTAATAATTAGCTCATAAAACATAAAAACTTAGCCCAGCTATGATAGAATCGCAGTGGCCTGATGTTATACATTGCTGGAAGCCATATGGGTGATCAGGTTTGTCTCCCAGGTCAAGCTGTACATGCTGGGTACGGGCACACATGCCCGCATCCTGGCTGGCAGGAAAGACTCCAGGGGGATCGTGGCATGAGACTCTGTTGAGGCTGCTTCTCTCTCTCTCTCTCTCTCTCACCTACCAATGAAGGAGATTAATCATTCTTTTTTTTTTAAAGTAAAAACTTAGGGGGCCAGCAGAGGTGGCTTGGTGGTTAAGGCACTGGACATTCCTACCTGGTCAACCAATGGTCAAGCCCTGAACCTGGTGGCTTGCTTTCTCACTTTCCCCTTCTCTCTCTGGTCAAATTAAATGAATGAATAAATAAATTTATATTAAAAAAGTAAAAACTTAACAGTATTTAAAAAAATAAGTTCTAATACATAGAATGTGAATAGGTATAAGACTGAAATATACAGAATTGAAATATGATGATGAATTAAGACATCACCAGATTTTTCCCTATCTGATCCCATTAATTAAAATGACACATACTAGGGACCAGTAAATGGCATAATGGTTACATCATTGGACTCCCACATGGCTGACCGTGGTTCAAGTCCCAGGCCTGGAGGCTTGAAACTCACACTGGATGTGTGTGCGTGCATGCATGTCTGTCCCCCTTGGCAGGTGATTTCTCACTTTCTCTCTGTCTCTCTGTCTCACTGGCAAGCACTCACACCCTATAGCAAAAATCTGTCTACCAAAAAAAAAAAAAGATACATATTTGCTACCCATCATAACATTAATTTCAAAATAATGTACCTGATAGCTTCCAAAAGAGGGGAACCTGAAAAATGATAGTATTCAGTTCATAATAATTTTTTTTTCTTTTTTCTTTTTTTGGAGAGTTTTTTTTGCTATAGGGCGTGTGCACTTGCCAGACAAAGAGAGACAGAGAGATAGAAAGCGAGAAATCCCCCAGGGAGGATGGCCACGCTGCAATCCCTTCTCCTCCATTCTCCTCTTGGGATCTTGGGCATGTATGCACACGCGCCCGGCATGAGTTTAAGCCACCGGGTCCGGGACTCGAACCGTGGTCGACTACGTGGGAGTCCAGTGACATAGCCATTATGCTAACTGCTGGTCCCAGTTCATAATAATTTTGAATTAAGAAATATTCCTTATCAATTGAGTTAGCTGACCTGGGGGGCAGAAGGCTCAATTAGCAGTGCTACTTAATACCAACATATGCCAATAATAAATTGAATATCAGATCTCAGAACTGTTGTTAAGTGTTCAATTTCTCTGCCAAGGGAAAGAAACGGAGAAGGAATAGATAGTCTGGCTCTGGAATTAAAGAGACAAAAAGCAGGCGACATTATTCCATTAGTCACAACTGCACAAGCAGATCATTACAAGTAATTTTAATGCAGAAATAAATATATCAGTGTATCCAGACAATGTAATGCAACAAATTGATAAAATGCTTATCCGTAGCCTTCAAAAGGCAAAACTCTCTTAAAGGGATGGCTGTAGTTCCACTCCACCCGTACTTTCCTCCTCAGCTTCCACAACCAGGACCAAAGGATGTTACATTCTACAGGGGTCTCGAGTTGTCATTGCTCTGATGGCAATTAATGGACTTCATTTAATCAGAAATAATGACTTCAACACAATCTAGTCTAAGACAGGTTACACTGGGTATGAGAAATAAAGAATAAAGACAAAGGAAGCCAAACACTAGAAAAATAACAGTTTGATCTTAATAAAATGCTGACTTTATGTGCTCAGAAAAAGAACTCCCTTTTTTACATTCAAAATAGTAGCAGTGAACTTACAAATAGATTTCATATAAAATTCTACAACAAATCCATTCACAGCTAAGGGCTTGGCTTTGTAGTGCTATCTTAACCCTCAATAAATCTGGAACACTTAAAGGCTATTAAATTAACATTTCCCTGATCTGGCACCTGTAGTCAAGTTAATTTGTCAAAAACATTTCTACAGTTTGTCACTGGACACTGTATTTCTGACAAGTTAAGTTTAAAATAAAATTGACAAAATCTCATTAATTTCCTCTGAATCACCAACCGTGGTTCCATTAAGCTTTTATTATGAAGAACGTCAACTGTCACTCTTTCGTTAACAAGGTCAAGTTCTGATCTGGGTACCTCCAGCATCCTTGCTGTAGTAACAGGAGTTAGGGCAGCACACTGTGGTGCTCAGAGCACAGGTTGAGGAGTCAGACAGGCCCGAGCTCAGTACCCAGCAAGGCTACTGTGTGTCCTCGGACGATTTACTCAAGCTCTCAGTCACTGTTTTCCTCATCTGCAAAATCTGGATAATAAAAGTGCCTCCTCTATCAATGAGACTATGCATGCAAAACAGTTACCACTGTGCCTCGCCTCCTGTGACACTTGTTGTTGTTTTTTTTTCTTTCTGCTTACATATTCATACACTTTCAAAAAAAACTGTATTATCATTCATAGACTACTCAAACTCTCAAGAACCTTAAGGGTCATTCCTTTTAAAACATTTTCAACATATGGGTATCTTACAACCTCTCCTTTGGTCAAAAGGTTTTGATAGCAAAACACACTTCTCTCCATCCACCAATTCGCAAGTGCAATGTCTGCAGATTCCACCCACTGATATGGTTCTAGCCCTCCCCAAATCTGAACAAATCTACCTCTGCTTCTACAGACACCCCTTTGTATTTAGGACTTCAACGGAAAACTCAGTCACCAGGCCTGTGCAAGAGTACAGTACAGCACAGAAAAGAGCATTTCTATAGGTTTTTCTTAGGTGATTATAACCTTTTCTTCTGTAACATTTATATAGCAAATATAAATCTACAGGCCTAGACTCCCAACAGGAAAGGGGCTGTTGCTCTCGTGCAAGTTATTCTCTATTTAAAATAATTCCTCCATATTGCAATGCCCTAACAGTTTTGGAATAAAATAAAATGCCTAGCACTATTGGTTTAAATAGTCCACGTGTTATCAAATGAAGTCTTGAGTAATAGCTTCAAATAATTCTTTTGCTTCAAGATACCGACATAAAACCCAGCAGTCATTCACACTCAAACACAGGTAAGACATTTCACAAAACTTGGGCAGTGGGAGGAAGTATGAAGGGAAAAAAATGAAAGCCTACCCATTTTGTATCAGGTACAAGCATTTTCTGAGTCGTAAATTCAGAAACAGATTCCTGATGCCGTCAGTTTTCACCACCTTGGGGTATGTATGGTAGGCCTCTCTTTGCAGAGTGAGCAGAACTGGTTTGGACCCTGGGTCCTGACAGCTTGCGCTGTGCAACCTTAGGCAAGCCCAGGCCTCTCTGAAAGCCAATTTCCCAGCCATAAAAAAAAAGATGAGGCCATCTACCTGAGAAGAACAGCAGGGAGTGTAAGGTAAAATCGAGCAATGTTTAAATGCTCTGTGAACTGCCAACTGTTAACAAATGTCAGCTATTCCTTATTATTGTTATGTAAGCTGTTGCTCAGATTGGGCAGATTATTGCACAAAATGTCCCTTCAAACATGAAGTTGGGAAATGAAGAGAGAAGAGTCGTAGCATTCTCTTCCAGCTTTGGGATGGCTACGGCATGCTCCGGAATGTGCTCCCACACAGGTGCAAGCCAGCCGTCTTCAAGCACGTAAAGTGTCCGTTTCAGATTTTCATAGCCATTATGGGATTCTTCAGATCATTAATGTTACACAGCACTTTGCACTTAATTATACAAACAATGGCTTCTATAACCGCGAAAATATCAGGAAAAGGTAATTTGCATGAAGTAAGCGCCATCACCTAGCATAAGTTTAGGGACCTCTTCATTATTAAATCATTTATATAATAAAATCAATATGCTTTAAAAGTAAAAATAGGTTTTTTAAAAACCATAAAGAAGAGTTACATGTTTTAAACTCTATCAATTATCATAATATAATGAGTCTTTTTAAGATTTAATATCAACTTTTAAAATTAAAACTCAATGGAGAATGTATATTTGGCCCCATTACTAGATGATCTATCTGTAGAAAAGGTTACAGCACAGCCATTATCATCCTCCTAAATTACATGGAAATTTTGGTACAACCCTCCAACTGCCCCAAGGACAATTTAATTCCAGAGCTAGTGAAATATTTTGAGAATGTGAAATTGAATAAATATTGGAGGAAATAATCCATACACACACATAAAATATTCATTTTTTGGAGGGTTTTAGCTGACTAAATATTTCAAATCTTTAAAGTGTCAGAGGCTGGACAATGGCACAGCAGTGTTTTAGCTGATTAAATATTTCAAATCTTTAAAATGTCAGAGGCTGGAAAATGGCACAGCAGAAAAACGCAGTTTTGGAGGGTTTTAGCTGATTAAATATTTCAAATCTTTAAGATGTCAGAGGCTGGACAATGGCTCAGCAGAAAAACGCAATGCTCTTTAAGACTAACCCACATGGCAAGGTTCTGGGTTTATGTCCAGAGACCTGCCTGAGTGTTCCACGCCTGCATTCATGTCCATGAGCTGGGGCTGTCTGAGGCCCAGGGCAGACCGTGGAACCCATTTTAGCTGATTAAATATTTCAAATCTTTAAGATGTCAGAGGCTGGACAATGGCTCAGCAGAAAAACGCAATGCTCTTTAAGACTAACCCACATGGCAAGGTTCTGGGTTTATGTCCAGAGACCTGCCTGAGTGTTCCACGCCTGCATTCATGTCCATGAGCTGGGGCTGTCTGAGGCCCAGGGCAGACCGTGGAACCCAGACCCTGCTGAAGATGCTGAGTCTCCCTCTCCCTTTCTCTCACTCATGGAAAAAATACATAAACTTTTAAAAAGCCCACATTCACCTTTAAAATTAGTTCATTTCCTTAATTTTGAATTGTTTTTAAAAACTCGCAAGTTTCTGGTCAATGAAAGGTTCATGGCTAAGTGTTTTATCACTTTAAGATTCAGTGTTCCTTAATAATATAATTCAGAAATTTTCACTGAATCATTATTTAGTAAGTCATAAAAATCTCTTAAAATTAATCTTTCATGCACATCCAGCTTATCCACAGTTAGAATTTAATTAGATGGCCTTGGCATAAATGGGCTTACTACTTTATTTGCTCAATCACTGTATGTCTCTTCGGTAATTATAATTAATTCAAGTCCCTGACGCACCTCCTAGCAAACAATGTAAAAACATCAGGCAAAATGGAAATAAATAGCTTTACATTTCTCCAATTACAACATTCACTTTCATCCTCAAAATGCACAGATGAAATAACCAGGATAGGTGTTACTTTGTATAGAAAAAGGCCATACAAAGACCTACACCTTGGCTGGCAGAGAAAGATGCTCATCCACAGCTAAAAATACCTTTTTTTTTTTTTTTAGCATTATGAAAATTATAAAACTGCAAATAGCCAATTGGGAAAGTTTGTACTTTACAGTTTGCAAATATGTAATAAAAAATAAACAGCAGCAAGTAAAAGAAGAACTAAAATGTTACTTATCTAGAGCAAGGAATGCTTCCTGTTAGAAAGAATCACTTATCACTACATACGAAATTTACTGACAAGGAGTCCAAAAGTCTATCAAGCTTTCATCCACGTCTCTCAGACAGAATGAAAGGAAAGGGAGCAAGTAGAAGGAAACTTTATTTAAAGTTAAGCCCTGAGCACTACGTAAGGCCTGACCCTACATGGTACACTAGTTCAAGTCCTGGCCCTGGCACTTGGAAAACACAGCTGGAGCATGTGGAGGCATCCCCAAGATCCTGACAGGATAGAAAAGTCGAGGAAAAGGGGCTGGGACTGGCCACACCCACTGTGAAGTGTGTGCCTGTTCTGTCTCTCTCCTTAGATAACTGATTAAAAAAAGAAATAGGACCAAGACCAGTCGCTTGGTCCAGTGAATAAGGGAGGCAGATCCCACATCTCCAACCATGGTTTGAAACCCAGCCCCAGTAGCTTGTAAACCATGTTGGGCATGTGTACATACATGTCCAAAATCTTGATAGGATGGAAAAGTGGAGAAAAAGGGACTGCAGCATGACCATGACCCAGGGCGAGGGTCCCTTCTCTTTGCTTTGAGGCAAGCACACACATTGTGTGGCAATGAACTAAACAAAGTTTATTTATTTATTTATTCCACAAATGAGACAGACAAGGGAGGAGGGAGACAGCATCTTCAATATGGTCTTGATGCCACGCTCTTGATGCCCCCAGCTGTGTCCAGCCTGAGATCACGCACACGTGTCCAGCATACTCAGGGAGACCTCTAGATGGGAAGCTGGAGCTGTCCCACGTGGGCCAGCCTCACAGAGCACTTTACTGCTGCATCACCATGCAGGCCCCGAAATATACATCCATTCCTTCATTTTTCCTATAGGGTGTGTACACGAGCCAGAGAGACAGTGACAGAAAGGGAGAAGTCATCCCCCAGGGCAGATGGCCACACCACAATTTCTTTTTCTCTCAGGATCTCGGGCATACATGCACACACCGGGCATACATGCACACACACCCCATGTGAATTTCAGGCTGCCAGGTCCAGGATTTGAACTGCAGTTAGTCACATGGGAGACCAGTGCCTTAACCATCATGACACCTGCTGGCCCTGAAAATTTTTATTTTTAAAACTAAAGGGGACAGTATAATCTACAGGATAGGAAAAAAATTTGTCAGTCCTGGGTATTCTAAAAAAAAAGAAGAGCTCTCTGCCCGTTGCACCACTCAGGTAATCAGCACTACACTACCAAGTAGAACAAGCCGGCCAGGCACTGACAGTCTTGGGGAGAGGTGAAGCAGACAGAGGGCAATCTTCTGGGCACAGTCCTTTGTGCTCTCTCTGAAATTGGCAGGCACAGTTGCTGCCATTTATTTACCTACCTGGGTCCAAACACTGTTATCAAATTAAAATAAATAAAATAAATACATTATCTCATCTAGAGTTGAGGAATCAGTGCTTCCTTAGAGAGGATTGCTCCAAATCCTTCAGCTAGGCAGATCAGGATCTCACCCAGGTCTGTTCAACTCTAAATCCCTAACCTTTGATAAGAACTATCCTGAAGAGCTCTCAGGTAGGTATGATATCTACAAAAGATTACTGGTTCATGTTGAGGCCCCAATTTCAGATCTGGCGGTCCCATTTGGTGGGTCAAGGACATTCTCCAGCTGACACCCACAGGGATGGTCCAGGCTGCTCAAATCATCCGTCTTTGCCTATCACAATGTACTGGCAGCTCTGCAGTGACCACTACTATAGGAGAGGGACCCTGGGGTCACCTCCTAGGAGTGGCCACCGCCTGTGTACCAGCACAGGGCAGAATTTCCTTGCTGTTGAACACACAAAAGGAACTCAATAAATCCTGACTGACTTATGTTTTAGGGATTAAAAAAACAGAAGGGGGGGGCAGCAGGTGGCATGGTGGTTAAGGGTGCTGGACTCCTACATGGTCAACCACGTTTCGAGTCCCAGACCTGACGGCTCACTTTCCCTCTCTCTCTCTCTGATCAAATTAAAATAAATAAAATAAATAAATAAAAGTTAAATAAAAAATAAGTCTTTGGGAAAAAAAAAAATAAAACAAAACCAGAAGGGAACACCAGCTCCTAAAAGAGTGGGCAGGACCTTCTGATTCCATTTACAAATAGTATGGTCAAGAAGCACTCACAAACTGCAGATAATCCTTACTCTCGAGTTAAGAGGCTCCTCAGTAACTGAGAGGTGTTATCTGTTACTAAACCTGGCTACCCAGGTGGCAGTACCCAAATGCACTGTGATAATGACAAAGGAGGAAAATAACAATTTGGCCCTTGGAGAGATGGGCAAGCAGCGTGTGATATCAACATGGCATCAAGCTCCAACACAAGCAAAGGGTCTGCTGAGACAAAGGGCCTCTCGGATTGCAATTCTCTGCGGAAATGGGTGGCGCGAGACCTGCTCACCTGCAAGTCACTGGGGTACCAGGCTCTCCAGGGTCTCTCCTCGGCCCCTTGGTATTATTTTCTTACGTCCTGAGTCTTAGTCAGTCTGATCTCCTTTGAGGTCCTAACTAAACCAGACACAGGGAGAGTCGGGATTTTATCTTATTAAAATAGATATGGCTAATTTGTCTTTTCAAATTCATTTTAAATTAAATTGGATTTCCTCGGAAGGCTGCTAGGTCAGTTCCCCTGCTGCAAAAGCAGGACAAAGGTTAATTGCACGCCCTTCACCAGCTCCTCTGCTCTCCTGGGCAGGCTCTGATAACCTGCCCCGAGAGGTGGGGAAGGCTTTGGTTTATTGGGCAATAATGTTGCCATTAGAGCCATTTACCATTGTGCCAAGAAACATTTTATTATTTTTTTTAACTAAATAACAAGGTATGATTGCAGTAACATGGAAGAAATGTAGTGATGCTACTAACTGCTGGTTACTTCTTCTAAAACCCCAAGCCCAAAGAAGAAGACCTAACCTATTTGTTTCTCCTAAAGGCCCCAGTAGATGTGAGGTACACTCTCCTGGAGCAAACGCTTTTCTGACTCCAATGTAAAATTCCATTAACGTTTTCACTTAATTTATCTCATTTAGACTGTCTGTGTTCATGAAAATTTAACCCAGTAATTCCCTGTTATACAAAGCATAACAAAGTATGAATATTTAAATACAATGTAAATAAAACACTTTATCAATTATATTTTTGTATTCTAAATTAGTGACTTCACTTAGCATGTCTGCCTTGCACAGCACCACACAATTTTTCAATTAAAGGTCCAGATGTTTCAAAGGCTCCAGTAGGCAACAGCAGTTATGAGAAATGCTTTATCTGCATTGTAATCATCACCACCACATCAGCTCCAGGCTGCATTAACATACTCATGTTTTATTCCAGCTCCCCTTCGAACAGAGCAGGTAATTATACAACACGGCAGAGAAACACAATCCAAAGAGCTGGACGATTTCCTTACGCACACCCACCTGGGCAACATGCCTCCCTACACCATCTTAAAATATTCTGGAAAATGTTCCACTGCACAGTTACTTGCTTAGCAAGAACACTAACCATTTTAATTATTTTTGTTGTTGTTAATGAAGAGTGGATCACAGCACAAACATATCAAATTTAGTTTCAATACTATTTAAAGTACAATAGGCTGTTTATACTACACATATGTTTATACAGACTGAAAATCAACTATAAGTGTGTGTGTGTGTGTGTAAAAAACTCTCATTTTTACAACCTAAGATAGTTCTTCTTATTTTGAATGCTAGTGTCATCTTTTGAACAAGTCAATTTGATTTTTATTCTTACCATCCCAAAATGACAATTCACCTGAGCTGAGACTGAGCAAGTATAGCAATTATCCCTGTTCCCATTCGATAGAAAAATAATACCAGGGTGGAACAAAATGCAATTCTGACAGCTGCAACGAAAGTGCTGTTGCATTTATTATTTTGTTAATTAAATGACTCTCTTACCCACAAATGGAAAAGAATAACCTATGTTACGAGAGATACAGCCATGCTTGGTAAACATAGTATAATTTAATGGGGAAATATAGTTACTCATCATTAAGAAAAACTGCAACAAAATGAACTTTAATGATAATTTTTTAATTATTCTACAAACATTTTTATTTTGGAATACTCCAAGAAGAGATGTCCTAATAAAGATGTTACTCAAGAGATAAATGCCTTTACAAACATGAAAACCTCAGACAGGTCAAATCCTGGCAGGTTACACTTCGGCATCTGAAAGCAGACAGCTTCTGTTCCTTCCTGAAGGAACCTTAGGTAGAATATTTTTAATACATCACCGTGTCACTTTTTAATGTGCCCCAATCTATTAACCACATGGCAAACTAACAGGGATTTTTAAAATATGGGCTTTATGGCTTTGTGCTGGTGATTAATTAAATAAATAGCCACCGTTTCACAAATCATCCCTCTAATTAGTCTAAAACAGACCCTTTGCATTCACTGGTATTCCTGCCATCTGAAGCTCACAGAAGGGCAGGCACGGCCGCGTCGCTGCACTTGGGAGCCCATTGTCGCGGGCTCCACGGCTGGCATCCCACCCTGCCACCCAGAGGCAGAGGTGCCATCTTTGCAGGTGCTGTAGTCAGCTGGAATTTGGCTCCAGCTGCTCAGAAAAGATGTTCTCCTTAATTATTCTCCCTCACCCTAAAGGAACAATAGAACAACAAAGGAACAGGGCAACCTCCAGCTGCAAATGGAGAGGTTTCACCCACACAACTCGTAGAGCAGATACACAAGTTGATTTAGGAATGATGAGTGCGTTAGGTCAAAATAGCTTTCCTGCGAACTCCAAACTTGTTACGGCCTTATCTGGAATGTAGGCATTAAGCAATTACCTCCAAATCCTAATGCTAAAAAGACTCCATTCGAACACTCTCACTCTCTTTGCAACTGCTAGGAATTCAACCGAACTGGTTTTAGTGGCATATTTTAAAAGGTGGTAATTCTGCTGTGAGAAAATTGAACTGAGAAATAATTTTTAGTGCTGGGGGAAAAACTGAATTTCCTTCAGTATTTCCTTCAGGAAATACATTAAGTGTACATTTCCTAATCTTTTAAACTTCATTAGGTTTATTTAGAGGAAGGAAAGAAGGGTGGGAAGGAGAGAGAGGAGAAAAAGGTGAAGGAAAAGGAAAAGAGGAAAGAAAACGGGGAAATCACTAGAAATAACACACCAAAATACACTACAGATTATTCTATAAAAAAGGCTGCCTTCATTTCCCTTCTGTAAGACTATTCTTAAGAATGGAAGGAAGAAGGAAGTATAGCAGAAAAACCTTGCACCTTGAGCGAGTTAGATTCGGAAGGGTTTTGTGCCTTTTGCTAAGTCACGTCATCCTATTTAGCCTCGGTTTCCTCCCCTGTAAAGCACTAGCCCCTACCCTCAATAATTACAGGGGGCTGGAGATCCTGTCCTAGCACATCCCTGCACAGAGCAGATGCTCAAACATGGCGGCCATGGAGACCACCAGACAATGAAAACCGAGTTGTGGGCAGAGCCCAGGATCCTTGTTTTCACTCTCCGCGGTGTCTTTTTGAAACAGCCAAGGTGACTGCAGCCAACACTGCAGATGCTGTGCTCCGACGAGGAGGAGAGACCAAGCACAGGAGGCACGGGAACAGAAGCGGCCACAACATGCTCACCACAATGGAGAAACCCCAATCGTCTGCAAATGAGATGAAGCAGGGTAGTCTGCCTAACTTCCATCTTTCCTGGGCATGGAGGAGGGAAAGGATGCCTCTGAGATTATCCACATGGTAGAAACTGGAGAGAAAATGAATGAGGTTTGGATTCAACAGAATTGGGTCTGAATTCCAGTTTTACTAGTCCTGTAAACTCAGGCAAGTCTGCTCACATCTCTAAACCTTAGTTTTCCCACCTCGCAATGGGGATAATAGTGCATACAAGCTGGGAAGCAGGATGAACTGGGATACAGTAGACACCCAAATAGTTGCTATTAAATTAAGTTGAATCACATGAATCTGTTGGTGTTCACTTTTTTATGACCTGCAAAAATGGCAACTTCATACGCCTTCATCTAATACTACAGTGGCGAGACAATAAATAACATGAGTTGAAGAAATGCCTGAAAAGTCTCAAAAATAGAATGAAATACACTTGTGATGAAAGGAAGACAACCAAGATGCAAAGGTATCTTGTTTTGAAGACCGGCTCTTCAGTCCGACAATACAGCAGCTAGTGTTTAGTACACACTTCCTGGAGGTCAGATGTTACCCTATTAGCTTGTGTAATTTTAAAACGATTTTGCGAGGCAGATCAAGCATTTTTCCTATTTTACACAAGAAATGGAAGCTTGTAAAAATGAAGTAATTTGCCCAAGGTCACACAGCTGGTGAAGCTGGGATGCCAACCTGGTATAACTCCAGAGCCTGGGTTCTCACCCAGCAGTTAGAATTGCCTCCCACACTGCACTTCTGGACCTTCCACAGGACCGACCTGCCGGTGGGCAAGCAAACAGCAGCGGGGGCTGTTTCCTACCAGCACCTGTGCAGACTAGGGCGAAGATGCATCCAAAAACCTCATGGTAACCAGGACACCCCACGGTTGAAGGGCACCAATTTGCCCATGTCATATTCTTTAAAAAGGAGAAACAAAAACAAAAACAAAAAACAGACATACTTAGAAATTTCCAGGACAAATGCGTAGGTTTTAGTCAGATGCTATGTGCCCCTTATTCCAGGCATGCCTCTTCACTCTGCCACAAAGCAGCCCTGCTTTCACTTGTTTGTTCGTCTGCCCATTTATCCATTGGTGTTTACATCCCTCACTTTGTACATCTTTTGATATAAACAGTGATCAAGCCATCACAGAAATGGAAAGGGCCCTCACTGACAGTGGGTGCTACGAATTGACTTCTTGAAAAAAGAGAACTCGTGTCAAGGAAACCCCCAAATGCCATGCTTTGAAAGCCAAGACTCTAAAAGCAATCACACCTGCATTTACAGCTTCGTGGGGCCGCCTCTGTGGCACCCAAATCTACCAAAGATAAAGAAGATGTTTGTGCTAAGTTGGGAAAGTGGAGACATCAGCATTTCCGCCTCCAGACCATTATTTCTGCTCCCCAGACAGCACCTGATCAAGCGTCGGGAGCGTCCTGTCTTCTGCGCAGCCACTGCTCTTCGAGGCCTGTGCTGGGGGTCTCCCTGGGGTTTCCTCTCTAACAATTGCAGCAGAGGCTCTGAGAGAAGCCCAAATGAGCTGCCTTAACCTTCCCGTAAACTGATATTTCCATAGAGGATTAAGACAAACGTTTCAAATAAGCCAATTTCCTTTACTAAAAAAGCAAAGTGACAATTGTAGTACCAAGAGAAATATACAAAGACAATGAGTAAGACACACTTGTCTTGTCTTTGGGCATGCAAAAAATACAGAGGAAACGGTTAGCCGGAGGGCTTCACAACTCCCTCTCATTTCCGACAGATGCCCTACAGTGGAGCTTAACTTTATACCAGAATTAGACAGTCCTAACGAGAGGAAGGGGCGCACAGTGTAACGGCTTCCTACTGATTATACATTTGTCCCCGAGAAGCACAACTATGTCTCGAGTCTAATAAGGTACTTCCAGAACGCTGGAGGTGCCCGGTGGTTACTTCTTAAACTGGTGAGAATGAAAATTCCTGACTACTCTTGAGGTCCCTGTAGAAAAGAAGCTTCTCTAAAGCACCCTACACACCTTCCCTGGGCCATAGAAGTGGGAGCTCAATTTGACCCAAAGGGGGTAAGAAGGTACATGTTCCTCAACTAAATAAACAGAAGATACAGAAAAGGCCAGTGCAGAAAATACCCGTAACGCCCTCTCAGAAAGCTGAGGGGAGGCAGGCAGACCCTTTGGCGTTCTCTGGTTCACCAGCCAGGAAGCTTCCTACCGTTTTCTTCTCCATCCTCTGATCCTAGAGTGTCTTTCTTGCCTTTTCCTTCTAATAGTAATAGTTTCTTTCATACACCCACATTCAATTTGACACTAATTTTTTTTTTTTTTGCTATAGGGTGCATGCACTGGCGAGGGGGGGGAGGCAAAGTGAAAAATCACCCCCTTGGGGGAGGGCTTTCTCCTCCAACTTTCTTTAGGGATTTTGGGCATGCATAAATGTACATCCGGCATATTCTTCAGGACACTGGGTCTAGGACTGGAACCATGGAGTCAGTCATGTGGGATCCAGTGCCCTAACCATGCCACCTGGCTGGCCCTCTACTTGACACTATCACATGTATGATGGGAGATGTTTCACATTCAACACTGTGTTTGCATCTTGGACACTTCAGGAAAGAGAATAAGAGAAGGACTACAATGAAAGATAGCCGTCATTTACTCTGTCAGTACTGATTGAGCACTATATAGACATTCTTTCAGCTGCGAAACCACCCTCACTTATCTCATGTTACAGATAAGTAAACTACTAAGAAGTTAAAAAGAGTTTAAGATCACACAGCTAGTAAAATAACTCAGATGGAAGCCTAACTCTGACTGACTTCAAAGACCATAATCTTAACTTGACCGTAAGTCTTTCCAAAACCAATAAATTTCTTTTTTTTTTTTTTTTGAGAGAGATTTTTGTCATAGGGCACGTGCACTAGCCCAAAAGACAGAAAGAGAAAGACAGAAAGTGAAAAAGAAATCACCCCTCAGGGGGTTTGGCCACACCACAATCCCTTTTCCTCCATTCTCCTCCCAGGATCCTGGGCACATGCACACACAACGCACCCGGTGTGAGTTTAGGCCATCCGGTCCAGGACTGGAACCGTGGTAGACTACATGGGAGTCCAGCGTCATAGCCATTATGCCAACTGCTTTCCCCCCAACCTATTTCAAAAAAAATTTTTTTTAAGCTCTTATTTGGAAAAGCTTATGTTTTTTTTTTTTTTTGTCTCCTTACACTACCTGAAGGCGTATGCATGCATGCATGAAAGAGAGAACGGGTGCAACCTCCCTCCCAAGCCAATGGCTGACTTAAAGAACAACGTGTGAGTTATAAAAATTAAAGATACAGGCCAAGGCGGCGGCGGGAGGCGGGGCCTGGCCCCCCCCGGCCCGC
>NW_006160089.1:3246305-3262390 GCF_000334495.1 Tupaia belangeri chinensis
GAGGAAGATGGGACATGGCAGAGGGTGGGGGATGGGGAATCAGGGATGGCAAGACAAAGGGCAAGGTATGCAGGATGTAAGAATTGGAAAATTACTTGCTGAGAACATGTATGTTGATGTGCTTGATTGAACCAGTACACAGTGTATTTTGGATGGAAACTTTATTGGTGGGTTGTGATGGTGTATAGTGAATTAAGGTAGAAAATAAAAATTAAAAAAAAAAAAATGAAAGATACATGGGAGCCGGCAGGTGGCATGGTGGTTGAGGCTCTGGGTTCCCACATGGCCGACCATAGTTTGAATCCTGGACCCAGTAGCTTGCTTTCTCCCTTTCCCTTTCCCTCCCTCTCTCTCTCTCAGGTCAAATTAAACAATGGTAACAAATGAAATTAAATAAATAATTCTTTTTTTAAAAAATGAGAGATACAATAACTCAAATTGGGAATGCAACATATATGTTTCATAGCTGTGGTCAGAATCTGTGAGTTGGAAGAAAGAGCTTGTCCCGTTTGTCCCTCAAGGTTTCATGTCTTAGAATGTGAATGTCCCTCCATAACCTCCACTGAGATATCACTGTATTACTCAGGGAACGTGGGTCTCGGGTGAGTCCCCACCACCCTGGCATCGATCCGCTCACTATGCTAAAACTGCTTGTACAAGTGATGTGTTTTATACTGAACACCTGATCTCCTTACAAGATCCTCGAATGTTGGTACATGGTAGGCGGAGGGTGCTCATGTAACCAGCCTCCAATAGGAATCTTGGGCACTTATTTTCAAATGAGCTTCACAGTGGACATTTCACCCAAGTTGACACAACTCGTTGCTGGGGGAACCAAGTCTGTCCTGTGTGGTGTTGCTGGGAGCTCTTGTATGCATGTGCTTAACTTCCTCTGGACTTCATCTCATGAAACTTTTCCCTCTGTTGACTGTGCTTTGTATCCTTTCATTGTAATAAATCATAGACATCAGTGAGACTATAAACTGAGTTCTCTGAGTCCTCCTAATGGGTCGGTGAACTTGGGGGGGTGACCTCGGGGAGTTCCAATACAGACTTCATTTAACTTCAGCCAGCCTGTCACTGGCCTCCCCTGTGAGGGCACACTGGCACATGGAAACAGTAGCTGTGGGGACAGGGATTGAGGATCTATATCTGTATCTAACAGCCTGGTCTCCCACTTACCAAAACTAATACTCTCCTGCCTACCATCAAATATCCAGCCTCCCAGCAACAGGGAACAATGCTGAGCCCTGACACACAGTGTTCCTGAAGAATGAGCCACGTGGGGCAAGTCGGTGGAACTGGACCCCTTCTACTCTGAAGGAGTTGAGCAGAGATCCACACATATTCAGGTGTGGGTGCCCGGACTCCTCAGGTCAAGGACAATCAGACGAGAAGGGAAATCATCCTGGCAGGAGGGACTCACTCCCTTCAGGACAACGTAGGGTTCTTGTTCCACAACACAGGCCAGTAGGACCATGTCTGGTCAGTGAATCCTTTGGTCCTATCTTACTCTTACCCAGTTTTGTCGGTAAATGGATAAATGAAGCAGCCATGGCCTGAGACAGGTAAACAGAGGATTAGACCCTCAGGGATAAAGTCCACAGTCAACCAACCATACCAGTCACCTAGATCAGCAGAGGTTCTAACTACCCAAGGATGAAAGGACTAGAACAAGGACCAGCAGATGGTGTAATGGTTATGTCACTGGACTCCCACATAGTTGACCGTGGTTCAAGTCCTGGCTTAAAACTCATGCTGGAAACATGTGCGTGCATGCCCAAAAATACCAAGAGGAGGATGGAGGAGAAGGGACTGTGGCTTGGCCATTCCCCCAGAGAGGGGGGGGCGGCGGCGTGATTTTTCATTTTCTGTCTCTCGGGTGGTGACTACATGTGTCCTATAGCAAAAATCTCTCTTAAAAAAAGGGACTAGAACAGATACTTAGATATTTGGAAGAGAGAGATAAGTATGGCCTTAAGACCAATTGCAGAAATGGAAATTATAGTTTGTTCTACTAACCCGCCTTATACAAATGCCCCCCCCCAACTCCCAAAAGACCTACAGAGACCTGAAGGTGTGGTCTCAGAACTTGTACAAAGCAAGTAAACCCAGGATGGACTGGCCTGGTAACTGGATGAACCACCCGGATGCCCATTTCAGGAAGGGAGGGAATATCATCCAGCCCTGGGGAAGTTTGCTGGCTGATGGCTGTGCGCTGCTAGTCATGGTGCTGGCCGACAGAGCCACCTTGTCCACGGCTGCAGCACCTTCTCAGGACAGGCAGCATCCAACGACAGGTCGGATGCAAGAATAAGGAGGCCTAGCCCCTCTACCCCAATTTGGGACAATTCTGAAGAGCCATCCAGGCATCTAAGCTTCAGAGCACCCCACGCCATCTGCTGAGTCTACGTGACTGCACCACAATCCAACTCCTCCCGCTCCCCAATCCCTTCTTTCTTCTTTTCTTTCTTTCTCTTTCTTTGGTTTTAGTTTTTAAATTCACAAATAACAATTGTATGTGTTTATGGTCCCCCAATCCTCTTTTTTCCCCTTCTGTCCAAAGACATTGCTCCAGAAAGCATTCTCTAGTCAATTTCCCACATGCCATTCCTTGTCAGAGTCCACTTCTCAGGGAACCCAATCTGTGACAACCATGGTTTTGCTAGCAAATTTACTGAACAGACAATGCTAATATTACCCATTCTCTTCAATAGCTTTGAAAAAGAATCTTGATTCACTTTAAGATACTAGCAAAACCCTGAGAGCCACACTTGAGAGTATGACAGGAATATTACAGACCAAATTTACTTGTGGGCAAAGATGCAAAAATCCTAAAGAAATATTAGAAAACCAATCATTAGTATATAGAAACTTGGTGCTCAAAGTGGAGTTTATCTTTTCAAATGCACAGTCTGTTTAACACAAGAAGACAAATCAATGTAATTAATTGTATTAAGAAACTGAAGGGGGGAGGCCAGAAGATGGCATGGTGGGATAAGGTGTTGAAGTCCCACATAGCCAGTCACAGTTCAAGTCCTAGATCCAGAGGCTTAAAAATTTATTTAAACAATAAATAAATAATTTTTAAAAAATTTTTATAAGAAAACAAATATTGGGTTGTTGGAAAAGCCACACCATACTTTTCTATGTTTTTCTATGGAAAAATGAGTCATGACTTCTCCAAAAACACAAAAGTACTCAATACCTTCAACATTCACTCATAGTTTACAAAGCAGTAAGTGGGGGATCAGCAGTTGGCATAATGGCTACGTCGCTGGACTCCCATGTAGTCGTCTGTGGTTAGAGTCCAGGACCTGGTGGCTTAAACTCATGCCGGGCACATGTGCCCAAGAGGAGAATGGAGGAGAAGGGATTGCAGCATGGTCATTTTCCCCCTGGGGGGGGGGTGTAATTTCTTGCTTTCTGTCTCCCTCTGTCTTTCTGGAAAGCACAAGCGCCCTATAGCAAAAAAGCTTTCAAAAAAAAAAAAAAGAAACAAAAAAAAGTAGTAACTGGGGCTGGCAGGTGGCACAGTGGGTAAGGCACTGGATTCCCATATGGCTGACTACGGTTCAAGTCCTAGATCTGGCAACTTGCTTTCTCATTTTCCTTTTTTTTCTCTCTCTGGTCAAATTAAAAATAAATAATTAATTAATTCATTTCTAAAAATAAAATAAAAGGGACCAGCAGTTAGTGTAAAGGCTATGTCACTGGACTCCCATGTAGTTGATTGCAGCTTGAGTCCCGGACTCGGTGGCTTAAACTCATGCTCAGCACATTTACATGCATGCCCAAGATCCCAAGAGGAGAATGGAAGAGAAGGGACTGAGGCATGGCCATCCCCCCCGGGGGGTTATTTCTCGCTTTCTGTCTGTCTGTCTCTCTGGCAAGCACACATGCCCTGTAGCAAAAACCTCTCCAAAATAAATAAAGAAAATAAAATAAAAGACAAAAATCAATAACTATCTTAGCAAACTAAGAATAGAAAGGTCTTTTCTTAACTCAACATAGGCCATCTGCCAAAATAGCAAGCATTACACTTAATGGTGAGATACCGAGAACACTTCCATTAATAACAGAAATGAGATAAAACAATTTCTCTTCAACGTAGTATTAGAAGTCTTAACAGCTCTGTAAAACAAGAAAAAGAAATAAAAGGATAAGGACTAGAAAGAAAACAGTAAGACCACCATTACTTTTAAATAACTGACCCACAGAACACCAAAATGGGGGCCAGCCAGGTGGCACGGTGGTTAAGGTGGCGAGATCTCACTTGGCCAACTGCAGTTTGAGTCTAGACCCTGCTAGCTTGAAAACCACAGTGACACATATGCATGCACACCCAAAAGCCAGAGAAGAGGATGGAGGAGAAGTGATTGGGTGGGGGCCATTCATGATAGGGGTTTTTCCCTCATACTCTCTCTCTCTCTCTCTGGTGAGCACATGCATCCTATGGCAAACTAATAAAAGAAAGAAAGAAAACGAGGGAAAAGAAAAACAAACAGGTATGAATTAGTAGAATTAATGTTCATTAAGGTTGTTGAAATTAAATCAATGTAGACAGATCACTTCATTTTTATATACTAGCAACAAACAGGAAGACTACGATTTAAGGTATTCAAAGTAGGCTAAAAATATTAAGTATATGTGAATCAATCTAATGAAAGACATTTAAGATTTTTATTGAGAAAATTATAAAATTTTATGAAAAATGTTATAGATTACTTAAATAAATGGAGAAATATATATCACGTCCAAAATGGAAAAGATGTCAGTTCTCCCAAATCAATCTACAAATTTAGTCCTAATCAAAATCTCAATAATGATTTTCTATTCTAACTTGACAAGTGATTTAAAAAGCTTATATAGAAGGCAATAGGTTAAGAATATACAAGACACTGGTGAATAAGAAAAAGGGGGTTGAAGAGGCATGACTTATCATATATCAGAAATTAAGCCTGAACTAATTAAGGTACTGTGATCCTAACCCGAGGAAAAGCAAATAACCATTCAAATAGAAAAACAGAGTCCAGAAACAGTATCACATACATAGAGAAATTTGATATAAAACTGAACTAACCCCACAAACAAGTGGGGAAGAATGAAATTCAGTAAATGCTGCTGAGCCAATTGGTTAACTACATGGAAAAAAAGAGAAAAGGACCTTTACCTCACACCATATATATATACACACACACGTGCACGCACACACACACACACGTGCACGCGCACACACACACACAATATCAATTCCAGATGGAGTAATTAATTAGGATAGGGATGGATTTCTTAAATAAGACCTAAGAAGTATTAACAATGAAACAAGGGGCCAAATCGTGGCTTCATGGTGATACTGGACCCACATGGGATACTCTGAGATTTGCTTCCTGAGGCTACCCTGTACCTACTGGGTGCACACATGCATGTCTATGTTTGGGTTGACTAAGGCTGGGGGTAGATTCTGGCTTGAAGATCCTGTGGGGATGTCTCTATAAACATGAAGAAAATGGAACAAAATTCTGATAAAGTTGATACATTAAAAATAAGAATTTCATCAAGAAAACAGGGCCGGCCCCCATTGTACAGTGGTTAAGCTCTATGCACTGGGAACTGGATCCCACGTAGCTGACCATGGTTTGAATCCCAGACCTAGCAGCTAAACATGCTGGGTACATGCGCATTGCATGCATGCTCAAAATCCTGACGAGAAGGGAAAATTAATGACAGCATGACCATACCCCATTGGGGAGGGGGTGCTCCTCTCTCTCTGGTAATAGCATGTGCCCTCTGGCAATAAAAAAAGGGGCAACCCTCCCCCCCAAAAAAAAAAAACCTCAAACACCATTAAGGGACTGGCTCTGGTAGCACACTGCTCAAAGGAGGCCAGACCCGATGTGATGACCTTTGTTTGAAATCCAGGCTAGTCAATCTGAAACATGTCGTCCGTGCAAGTGCCCAAGACATGACGGGTTAGAAGACTGGAGGAAGAGGCTGCAATGTGGGCAGCCCCTGAGGAAGGTGCTCATCTCCTGGCCTCTTTCCTCTCTCTCTCTTTCTCAATCTCTCTCTCTCTCACTGTCACAAATACATGCATGTGCTCTATCATGAATAAAGAAAACATTTTTAAAACAAAACAATACCAAAAAATAGTAAAGAGAATGAAGACAAGCCACAAACAGGGAGAATCCGCCACAAAATTCTATTATCTAAATATATAAAAATGGTTAGTATCCAAAATACATTTAAAAAATTCCTTCAACACAGTAAATCTGATAAACACAAATAGGGAAGAGATTTGAACAAGTATTTCACAGAGAAAAATGAATGACCAGTAAACACACAAAAAGATGTTCAATCTCATTTAGACTCTGAAATACATAAATTAAAATCATAATGAGGTTGAGTAGAGTGTAACTCCACCTGTAATCCAAACCCACCTGCAATTCCAGCTACTTGGGAGGTCAAGGGAGAAGGCTATCCGGGGCAATTTAGTAAAACCTGCTTCTCTTCCTTCCTTCCTTCCTCTCTTCCTTCCTTCCTCTTCCTCCCTTTCGCTCTCTCTCTCTCTCTCTCTCTTTCTCTTTCTCTCTCTCTCCCCAGAGGGTACACACTTGCCAGAGAGAGATGAAAGAGAGAGGGAGAGGAAGACAGCACCACAAAAAGGGGCATGGTCACAAAGAAATCCCTTCTCCATTTCTCCATCCCGTCAGGACTTCGGGCATGCACACACATGAACCTGGTGTATTTTTCAATCACTGGAGCCTGGATTCAAACTGTATGTCTAGCCATGTGGGATCCATCTCCCTTAACCACCAGATTATAAAGCCAGTCCATATACTGTTTCTTTAAAAAAATAAAAATAAAAAGATTGTAATGAGATAACAATTTCACATCCATAAGACGAGATAAAAATGAAAGGCTGATGTGGGGAGCAGGACACTGAGGGAGCATAGGACTAGAAGGAGCATAAGTGGAGATAGCCACTTTGTAAAACAATTTGACATGCTCTATTAAGGCTGAAGCTACACACACATACATCCTAGGAGCCTGTAATTCCACATCCGCATGGATTCCGGCAGAGTTTTTCAAACTATGATCCTGAGGGATGGGAAATCAATTTAGCCAATTTCAACCAATATTTTAAAATGATATAGAACAGACTTTATTGGAATGAAAACATATTGGAGTGCATCCATACTTAGTAGGGGTTAAATATTCTCCCATGAAAATTTGGTTTCCATATATGATATACAAATATGGACACATACATACTTACATGCATGTACTGAGTCAGGATGTAAAATGTATTTTTTATAATATGTGATTCACAGTCAAAAAATGTTTGTAAGCCTTTGCCTTGGGGTAATTCTTCCATACATTAAATATTTATAAAACACATTATTTGCAATAGCAATAACTGGAAACAACCCAAACGTCTATCAACAGCAGAATGAATAAATAAATTACAGTCTATTCATATAATGGAGTCTCTCCATTACTGAAAATGAATTAACTACAACTACAGGTATTAACATGGGTCAATCTCTAGAACATAAACTTGAAAGAAAAAAGTTACTTAAAGAATATTTAAAGCATAATTCTGTTCACATAAAGTTCAAAAAAATATTGTTTAGTGATAGAAATACATGGAATAAAGCAACAGGGAGAAGAAAGGGAATTAAATACACCTCTGTGGGTGGAAGGAGAGTGAGGAGGACACAGAGGGACCTGTGAAAGCACAAGTAATGTTCTTCCATCCAAATGGGGCAAGGGGTATGTGAGTGGATAACTGTGCAATTATTTATATTTATATAAATATTTTTAAATCCTGTATTTTTCTATGTCTACTTGATTTCTTAAAAAAACTTAAACCAAAATACTTACAAGTGAGCCTATTTTTCAACTTATCATAATAGTAAAGTCTTATAACCACTCCTGCTTATGTGGAAAGTTCCCCGTTATTCCCAAGTAATCAACAATTCCCTCTGAAGACCTATGGGAGGATAAACGTGGTAAGCGCTAAGACGCCCTTAACAATTTCTCTTCATTCTCTCTCTCCTCCTCGAAATTTTTCAGGTCTTCTCTGGTTGACACATCAAAAATACCCTCTTTAAGGCAAAAGGTTAAGTACTTGAGGCAACCCATGATGTGACTACTAAGAAATCTAAAAAAGAAAGCAAGAGAAAAAATAATCCAAAAGTCCTACAAAGCTTAATGGAGGTTCTGGAAAACAAACAGGTATCAGTTGCTAATTCAATTGTTTGTCCTTGCATACCTAATAAAATGCAAAATTATTACTGGGAGAACATGAAGACACAATTTTATGATGTATTGTTCAACATAGAGTGTTCTTTTTTTTTTTCCATAGGGAGTGTGTTCTCTCCAGAGACAGAGATAGAAAGAAAGTGATAAATCACCCCTAGGGAAAATGGCCACACCATAATCCCCTCCCTTCCATTCTCCTCTCAGGACCTGGATGCATATGCATATGCACCTGGAGTGTTTTTCAAGCTATGGGTCTGGGACTTGAACCCATGGAGTTGGCCATGTGGGATCCAGTGCCTCAATCGCCATGGCATCTGCTGGCCCCAAACAAAAATTATTTTTCAGAGTAAAATAACACCAAGTGATTTCAAAGGCAGAAAAGGTCCACAGCCAATCAAAATATTGATGTTTTTCAACAATTTGGCAAAAACAACAAACACCTACAAAGAAATTTCAAAAAGTTCAGAGAAAAATAAAAGTAGAGTTTATTTTGGAGTAAAAAATTTTTTTCTGAAATCCATGCAGAGTTTTCTCGTAACACACATTTTCCGTGAACTTGTGGAGAACTTCACATTTAGTATCAGGTCTTACCTAGGAAATGATCACTTAAGAGAATTCAAAGACATTTTCATCTACCCTCCCTTACTGTTACTCATTAATATTCTCTGCTTCACCTAAACACTGGCTATCAGCTACAACTTAGAGATATTTACATCTTGCAGTCTAAACTGAGAATGTTAATTTAATGCCCACTCTTCAGCTTAATGTCAAGTACTACAGCAGTGGTAGTGGTTGTCATGAAACTGACAACCAACAGAAGCACCAGACAAGAGAAAGTAGTCAGAGGTCTAAGATATGGACATTAAAAAAAATCACTTTTTATTCTGTGTACTACTGCATATTGATAACATTCTTATACATATAGAAATACTAAAAGAACAAGTGAAAAACTACTACAAACTAGAGAATTTGGTCATATGAAGGCTTACAAATTAACACACAGAATTACAGCCTTCTTCCACAGTTAGGAATGTAATAGAAAATAAGACTCATTTACCACAGCAACAAATACCTAGGAATAAACCTAAGAACTTTGCAAGACATTTGAAAAACCTTCTTCAGACACATTATTGGTTTGTTGGGAAAGTCATAATGCATTTTTGCATAGAAAAATACATGAATTTCCCAACAATATAGTAATTCAAAACCCAGAAGCTGTAAAAGGAAAAAAAAAACTATAAATTCCACTGCATTAAAAAAAAAAATAGTGCAAAATCAAACAGAAAAATGCATGGAGGAAGTTAAAACATACAATAAATGCAATTAATCTCCCTATATAAAGAAGTTGTAGAAAACAAGAAAAGATCAAGAATCCAATACATCTGGGCAGTCCACAAAACTACAAAAGTTCTTAAAGTGCAAACAGATCCAATCTTACTCAGAAGAGGAATGCAAATTCAAATTACAGTGATTCATTTTTCGCCTATTCGATTGGCAAAAGTCCAAATGCTGGATAAAACCTGCAGCAAGGCTGTGGACAAACAGGCACGCTCATGCACTGCTGTGGGAGTACAACTGGCACCACCCCTTACAGAGGCCACAAATGCACAGTCCCTTTACCCCAATTCTGCTTCTTGGAGTTCATCCTACATTTATAATTACACATGTGCAGAATGCCATATGTACAAGATTACTCACTACAGCACTGTTTGTAATACCAAAGGATTAAAAACAACGTGAGTCTCCATCAAGGAACGGGTTAAACAAATTTTAATAATTCCCAAACAATGGAATACTATGCAGCCAAAAGGAATGAAAAATTCTCTGGGCACAAGTATAGACAGATTTCCAAGTTACGTTGTTAAGAGAAAAAGCAAGCTCTAGAATAGTGTTATTAGCATGCTACATTTTAGGTGAATGGGGAGACAAATAAGAAGAATATATATTCATTTTTTAATAAGGACATTCTAGAAGATACCTGAACTAGTAAAATAGGTATGAGTAGTAACTAGAAAAAAAAAGAAAGAAAAATGAGGACCAGAAGGGAACAAGCGGCTTCTCACCACATAACATCTTTTTACGTGTTTGAACTATAAGAATGTATCATCCATTTAAAACATGAAAGCAAAAGTAAGAAGGCAAGAATAACAATAATAGCACTATCACTTACTGAGTGCTTCACTCAAGGTGGGCATGTATTATCTCATTTAATCCTTATAAACACACCGAAGTAGGTGGTATTATTAACCCCAATATAAAGGAGAGAAAACAGGTTCAGATAAGACCATCTGTAAACCAGTGATACCACTTGAGATAAGATCTCATAGGATGTTGTGAGGATTAAATGAGATAACATATATAAAATACTTGGCACAATGCCTGACACAGAGTAAGTGCTTAATCAAGGCTTTACCATTCCAAGGTGATAATGATTTTCAAGGCTGTTTCAATCAATTGAACCAAATAAAATATAATAAAATCAGATAACAAGTTTAGCAAAGATGCTTTAATTAAAAATTGCATACATGTAGATTAACAACCTCTTCTAATAAAGTGAAGGTTGCTTTAGATATACTGTATCTTCACTATACAAATCACATAATCATTAAAATAAATGATCATATGCCATAACTGTACCTGAGTCTTCAAGTGCCTATTGAAAAATTTGAATATACTTAATGAAAAAGGATATCAATTGAAAAATTTAGAAATATACTGTTTATTTTTAAAGGGGGAAAAGGTTCTACATGTGATTATAACTTTAAGACTAAGTCCAAAATGGAAAATTTGGTTCCAAAATGCTGTCATTTTACTTAGTTAACTCATAGACAATAGAACAAACCAACATGCCATGAAACTACACAATTATGGCACAGGACGGCAGCCCAAGTAAGATGCTGTTCTGGGAAAGCTTAAAAAAACAAAAACAAACAAAAAAACATTCATCTTTCTCCTATCTACAGACAAGCTACACCACCTAGAACTTGATTTGATAATTAACTTCGATGAGCAGATTATATATACATACAAAAAAAATGCAAAACAGCAGCTGGCTTTTCCTAAGTTTACCAAAAGCTACTGGATAAGACTGAACAATATCAAAAATGAAATCAGGGGGACCAGCAGTTAGCGTAATGGCTATGTCGCTGGACTCCCACGTAGTCGACTGCGGTTTGAGTCCCGGACTCGGTAGCTTAAACTCACACCGGGCGCGTGTGCGTGCGTGCCCAAGATCCCGAGAGGAGAATGGAGGAGAAGGGATTGCGGCGTGGCCACCCCCCCTGGGGGGTGATTTCCTGCTTTCTGTCTCTCTGTCTCTCTCTCTGTCTGTCTGGCGAGCGCACACGCCCTATAGCAAAAACCTCTTAAAAAAAAAAAATGAAATCAGGGGTTGATCTTACAGCGTAATGGTTAAACACTATGTGGTGGGAGCTGGATCCCATATGGCTGATCACAAGTTCAAATCCCAGACCTGGTGGCTTGAAAAACAAGGCCAGGCACATGTGTACATGTGCCTAGGATCTTGGTGGAATGGCGGGTAAAGGGTTGCAGTGTAACCAGACCCCATAGGGGAACACATATTTACATGTGCGTGTTCGCTCTCTCTGGTTTGGGCATATACCCTCTGGCATTAAAAGAAATTTTGATAGGACTGAATAAAAAAGCTTGCAGAGGCTTGTGAAAGGCTTTTGTATTTTCTGAAAGACAGGCTATGCCTGAATTGTCCAATTACATGGTAAGAAAATACACCAGTACACAAGAAAAAACTACTGGAGTCATAGTTAAAGTATGGGATAAAGCAAAATATAAACAAGCACTTAAGGACTAAGCTTGAATTTTATTTTTATGAAAACATTCTGCACGATATGTAGTCATTACAATTTTAAAGGGAACTATACCCTCTATTCCCAAGTGTCCTGGCCTTAGCTATAAGAACAGGTCTTTTATCCCTTTTAGAAATACCAGAAAGAATAGTCCCCATTTTCTTTGTACCATGAAGAGTTACCTGGCATGCCCTCACCTGTCCCAGGCTCTTAGAAGTGCCTTCTCAGTACCTGCTTCTGCTTGTTCGGCATATTGGGGTCACAGCCCTGATCAGCCTTCCTCGAGAAGCAGGTCTGGGGTGGGGGCTAGCTCTCTCTGGCACAAAAGGTATGGGATCACAGTTCTGCCAAGCTCATCTCCTGTGCAGATCCAATCTAACCTAAGGTGAGACAAGCCAATGTCTAGGCCTGGGCAGTCCAATACTGTTGCCACTAGCCATATTTGGCTATAAATATCAATTAATTTAAATAAAATTAAAACTCAGTCGGCAGTTACACTAGACACATCTCAAGTAAGATGCTCCTTACCTTAGGATGCGGTTACAGCTCAATAAATCTACTATAAGTTAAAAATATCAAAATGCATTGAATACACCTAACCTACCAAATGCCACAGGGTAGCCTAGCCTACCTTCAATGTGCTGAGAACCTTATGTTGGCCTACAGTTGGTCAAATCATCTAAGGCAAGGCCTGATGTATTATTAAGTGTTGACTATCTCATGTAATTTACTGAATACTGGAATGAAAGTGGGAAAAAAAAAAAAAAAAGACTGGCTGTATGGGTACTTGAAGTATATGTCTATTGAAAAGTATAACTGGGGATCAACAGTTAGTGTAATGGCTATGTCGATGGACTTCCATGTAGTTGACCGCGGTTCGCGTCCCAGACCCGGTGGCTTACACTCATGCCAGGCCGTGTGTGTGTGTGTGCCCAAGATCCCAAGAGGAGAATGGAGGAGAAGGGATTGCAGCGTGGCCATCCCTCCGGGGGGTGATTTCTCGCTTTCTGTCTCTCTGTCTGTCTGGTGAGTGCACACGCCCTATAGCAAAAACCTCTCAAAAAAAAAAAAAAAAAAAAGAGAGAGAGAAGTATAATTGTAGCATTATCCTAAAGTAAAAAAGTCACTTAGGTTGAGCCACAGTAAGTCAGGGACCATCGTACTAAACAGCACAGGTAGTTAGTGATGACCGTAGTGAACAGTACAGTCACAGAAATTCCCATCATCATGGCAAGTTCTGCTGGACAGTCCTGGTCTAGAGTAAGTGGAGGAGGCATTAAGAAAGCCTGATTAGGGCCAGCAGCTGGCATGCAGGTTAAGGTGCTAAATCCTACATGGCCAGCTTTGCGATTTGAGTTCTGGACCTGGCAGCTTGAGAATTACGCCAGGCACATGTGTGTGCATGCCCAAAATCTCAAGGAGAGTGAAGGAGAAGGGACTGTGGCATGGCCATCTCCCATGGGGTGATTTCTCACTTTCTCTTTCTCCCTCTGGCTAGGGCACACATCCTATAGCAAAAATAATTAAAAAGCCTAATTAGGGCTGCAGATCCTTATTACCAACCTTAAAGCTGATATGTTTACTTCCATCTTTCTGATTTCTCCATCTAACTCTTCCAGAATTACAATAGGGAGAGTGTGGAGGGCATTGCATATGGAAGCCATCTTGAGAACTGTCTGCCATCTTAGAAACCTTAGGCTTCACTTCCTCATTGAGCAAATCACTTCTCAGAAATCATGTGACCAACTGTTCCTAGGCAACAGGAGATCCACCCACATCAATGATTGGCTCATACTGTTGTATTTCATTTTCGGGAAACCAATCAGTGCCCACCAGCCTGTATTTAAAGCACAGTTTGCTCTGCAATAAAGGAAGACTTGATCAGCACCTCATCTGGTCTCCACTCTGTACATGTCTGTGGGAGTTCTGTGAGCCTGTGTATGTGTGGGTCCCTTTTCTCACCATCCTCACCCAGGTAACCGATCGACTGTCCTGTGGGTTGGGGCAGGAGAGGTATGCTTAATATTTACCTTTCAATTCCTGTAAAACTGTAAAACATTTATGATGTGTCAGCCACTATATAAGAGCTTCGTGTTAATTATCTAATTTGAGTCCCAGTACAATCTTTTAAGAAGGTTCTACAGGTCCGAAATGCTTAGACGTAGAAATATTTCAGATACAAGATTTTTCAGATTTTGAATGATTTGCATATATACAGTAAGATAACGTAGGAATGGGAACTAAGTCTAAACACAAAATTCATTTATGTTTCATATATATGTAGCCCAAAGGAAATTTTATAAAATACTCTGTATTGCAATATTCCGACCGTGACCTGCCATATGAGGTCAGGTGTGAAATTTTCTACATGTGGTGTCATGTCAGCACTCAAAAAGTTTCAGACTTTGGAGCATTCTGAATTTCAGATTTTCAGAGTAAAGATATTCAAACCTGTATCACCATATCCCTCCATGGCACAACAGTCAAGTGCTGCTCAAGAGAAGTTGGATCCAACATGGTGACTGCAGTTCAAATCTCTGACTTAGTCGACCCCAAATACACCAGGCATCTGACAGAATGCAAGACTAGTGGGTAGGGATTGTGATGTGACCAGATCCTGTACAGGGTGCTCCTATCTCTCTCTGTCTCTCTCACATGCACATGTCCCATCATGAATAAATCTTACAAAGAAAAAAAAAAAACGTCTTAGAGAAGTTAAGGGATTTGCCCTTGGTCACACAGCTAGTAGTAAGTGCAGAATTTGATTTAGAAAATCAAATAAGCTTTGGTGGTGCAGGTAGGGTGCTGCTGCACAGTGGAGCCACATGGGAGGCTCAGGTTCAGTTCCTGGTCCAACCTAAACAGGCCAGGTGCAGTGGTCCCTACCTGTCATTCTAGCTGACTGGGAAGCTGAGGAGGATCACAATGCTGGGAGACTGTTCAAATGCCTCTCTCTTCCTCTCTCCCACACAATGCACTCTCTTTCTCTTAAAATAAACAAACAAACAAAAACTGTAGGTATGTTACATAAGAGTAAGCAAGGCTCACCCTAATTCCTACTGAAGTCTTCTGTGAAATTTTCATCATTACAGAACTACAGAAAATTAGAATAGATATGGAAACTAATGCAGTGTTTCACAACCATCTTTAACCCATGACCTCCTCTGATGACTACAGAAATCTCACACTCCCCTGAAGATAATATGCACCCTACTGCTGCCATTCAAATGCCTTCTATCTTCTGCATATTCTTAATAAATTTCTATGAGGCTTTGCTTTTTTAAAATTTTCATGTAAAATTAATTCTCATTTCCTATTATGACACTAGAATAATTAATATGCTTTTCAAAATACATCCATTCCCCCATCAAACACACATATACAGAATCAAAAATGATTCCATTTTAGATGGTCTATCTCCAATTTTAGAGATGGAAACAGTGGGGTCAGAAAAGAGTTGGTAGGGAAGCCCTGCCTACACTCAGGACAGAATTGCTTGAGGCAGGCTTTACTCCATCTGACTCTTGAATGGCAAAACTCCTTACCCTACCCCCTCTCAAAAAAGTTTAAGATTTTGTCCTATTTAAAAGCAGTTCTTGGGACCAGTAGGTGGCATGGTGGTTAAGGCACTGGACACTCCCACATGGCTGACCATGGTTCGAGTCCCGGACCTGGTGGCTTGCTTTCTCACTTTCTTTCTCTCTCTCTTTCTCTCTCTCTCTCTCTCTCTCTCTCTCTCTCTCTCTCTGTGTGTGTGTGTGTCTGGTCAAATTGAAATAAAATGCATAAATTAAATTATATTTAAAAAATAAATAAAATAAAATAAAAATAGATCTTATGGGATTTGTGAGAATGACGCCCTGGGAGTGCTTGGATAAGAACTTCTTGTATGATTTAAATAGGCTGCTGGAGCCACAAAGGACTTCAGAGAACTAATCCATTTAATTTTACAACTAAGGAGACAAAAGCTCCACTATTCACATACAAACTGAG
>NW_006160089.1:3262497-3267140 GCF_000334495.1 Tupaia belangeri chinensis
TCCCACGTAGTCGACCGCGGTTTGTGTCCCGGACCCAGTGGCTTAAAACTCATGCTGGGCACGTGTGCGTGTGTACCCAAGATCCCGAGAGGAGAATGGAGGAGAAGGGATTGCGGCGTGGCCATCCTCCCTGGGGGGTGATTTCTCGCTTTCTGTCTCTAATGTCTCTGTCTGGCGAGCGCACACGCCCTATAGCAAAAATCTCTCCCCCCCAAAAAAATAAATAAAAAGAAAGAAAGACAGAGTGAGACAAAGAGACAGAAAGCAAGAAATCACCCCCCAGGGGGATGGCCACACCACAATCCCTTCTCCTCCATTCTCCTCTCGGGATCTTGGGCACACATGCACACGTGCCCAGTGTGAGTTTAAGCCACCAGGTCCTGGACTCGAACCGTGGTCGACTACATGGGAGTCCAGCGACATAGCCATTACGCTAACTGCTGGTCCCAGATGCATCCTACCTTTTGCCATTGACATTCTCTATGTTAAAGGTGTCCCATTCATTCATTTAATTTTACTAAATAACTACTTAGTGCCAGGGTCTGTGGTAGTCGCAGTATAAAAACAAACTGACCGTTGTCCTTTTCACACTGAGCTTACATTTTTATGAAAATAAAGAATATGTAAATATATCATTTCAATTGAGTATGATAAGTATCACTGTGAGCCTGAACTTGTTGGAGTCAGAGAAGGCCATATGTACGTGAAATATTAAAGGATAAACAGGAATTCAGTGACAAAGGAAGCCATTCCTGGCACAGAAAACAGTACATGCAGAGCTCAGAGTCCATGGTATGACACAATGTGGAATATGTAAGAAAGACAGGGCAGAGTAAGATTTTAGGGAAAATGCTTCACTATGCAGGATATCAAGAAAAAGCATATAAATACACAATTAAGACTCTAAACATTATCTTTATACCTATGAATTGTGCTCTCATTTAGGACCAGAATATGTCTCTCCAATAAATGAACCAATGGGGAGACCAGCAGTTGGCGTAATGGCTATGTCGCTGGACTCCCATGTAGTCAACTGCGGCTTGCTTTCTCACTTTCTCTCTCTCTCTCACTCTGTCCCTCTCTGGTAAAATTAAATTTTTTTTAAAAAAAAGGTAAATAAAATTCTTTTTTTAAAAAAAATAAAATTGTGTCATATGTTTTAACATGGGTAAATCTTGACATTATAAGTGAATAAGATAGTCAAAAAGACAAATACCACATTATTCCACTTATATGGGATAAAGAGAACAGTCAAACTATTAGAAATAGAAAGCAGAGAGTATTTGGCAGGAACTAGGAGGAAAAGGAAAAGAGAAGCTATTGTTTCATGGGCACAGAGATCTATTGTATAATGACATGCATATAATTGACTATTAAACTATACAATTGTTTCTATATACTTAAAATTAGTTAAGTTAGTAACTTTTCTCTCTATTTGACTACAAAAAAAAAAAAAAAAAAAAAAAGCTGGTTTCGTAGCAGAGTGGTTAAGGGAGCTAGATTCCACAAGGCCGACCTATGGTTAAAATCTCAGCCACTGGCTGCTTGGAAAATATGCTGGGCATGTGTGCATGCATGCCCCAAATCCTGACAGGACAGAGAACTGGAGGAGGAGGGCTTGTGCTATCCCCATGCCCCACTAGGGGTACGTTCTCCTTTTCTGTGCCTCTCTGATGAGTCCATGTACCCTATGGTAATTAAAAAAGCACTTAGAAAAAATATGAAAATGAAGGCATGGATCCCTTCTAAACATCTATTCCAGAAGAAGGAGGCAAAGCCATGCCTAATACAAAAATAATTTTTATATGTCTTTTGGATACAGTAAGTGTGCTTTTGCAACACAATAAATGAATTCAAGTGACATGAACATCAAAATTAGTTCACAGGCTCGAGCTTACAAACTGTCTATGTGGGTAAGTGGGGTAGAAAAGTGCTGAGAGGCAGAAGACACTGAGCCTGGGGTGAATTAAGGCCTTAGATCCCCTACCAAGTAGAAACAGAAGAGTCTATGCCAGGAATCAGTGGCACCAAACTCTAGGAACCTCTGACGGTCAAGGGTCCAGGAACTCTGACTCTACAATAACCAGCTAGATCCCTGCATGTCTATGCCAAAGTGCTTTGTAATATATTATCTCTGATCTTCGAAATCTTTGTGGTTTATTATATTACAGATGAGACAACTAAAGCTCAAAAAAGAAGAAATCTTTTGCCTGAGGCAGTTCAGCAGCTCTGGTATTTCGGTGCAAGTCTGGAGAGTTAGGACTCCTTTGGTTTTACTACCTCGCCTCCCATGAGCAGCCAACACTGAACACCTAACCATGGAAACGTGATTACTACTCCCTGTGCTGCGCCCAGCCTGGCAGAGCCAGACAGAACCTCTTCTACCCAAGAACCCATCCACTATTTTCAGACAATGCTCAGATCTTCCTGGGTCCTCTCTTTTCCAGGCTGGTTCTATAAACTCCAAATCATATACCCTGCCTTGTTCTCAGTCCCCACTGCCTCTTGCTGACTGTCTTCTGAACAGAAGCTGCTTATAACAATTTGTCTTAAACTCACTACCCTCTCACACTAACTCTCTCCTCTCGCTAACTGAAGTTGTAGTGATTTATTCAGACCTGCAATTCTGAATTCCCTGCTCCAAACACAACTATCAGGAGCAAGTCAAAACCCTTCTTGATCAAGCCTCATCTCTCACCTCTTCTACCTTCCTCCTCTGTATTCCAGACTCATTCAGCTACTTCACTGCACAGAATTTCTTTCTCATACTTTTGTAACAACATTTTCCCTGCCAGTAAACCTCTTGATCTCCTCATTCTTGTCCATCCTTCAGGGCTGTCTTCCCTGACAGTCTCCCATCCCGAGTCCAGGCCAGTCATCCATACTCTAAGGAACCCAACCTCTGAATTTTCTCTCAAGACATTTATTACATGGTTCAGTAACCCCTCCCCCCATAAGATCACATATACCAAAGATTAGGGGCTATTTCTACCTCAGTTACCATCACATCCTCAGCATTAGTCAGATTCCTGGAACATGTAGGCATTCAAGAACTATTTGAGAAATAAATGAACGAGAGGACCAGTAGGTGGCGTGATGATTAAGGTGCTGGACACCCCCACATTGCCGACCAGGGTTCGAATCCCGGATTTGATGGCTTGCTTTTTCACTTTCTTCCTCTCTCTGGTCAAATTGAAATAAATGAATTAATAAATAAAATTAAATAAATAATTCTTTGAAAAAAAAAAAAAGAAATGAGTGAGAGAATTTTTCTTCCAACTATCTGACTCTGCTGAATCATACTGTGCTTATAACCAACCACTAGCCCTCATACTGTGCTTATAACCAACCATTACCCCAAACCTTTTTTAATATGCTACTTGGTTAAACCTTGTCTTCCCCCTCTTTTTCCCATTATCACTCCCATGCACAAATGACCGCATTTTATGACCTAAGTGCAAGTATCATTTGGCTTGTCAAGACCACTTCAGTGTCTGCCTTTGTCACTGCACACACCTCTTGTTCTTCCCAGCTTTCCGCCCTCACAGGTGTGATCAGTCTATCATCAATGTTCTCATTCAAGTCCCTGATAGCTATGAACACACAGAGCCCTACAGCTTGCCTCAATTGATAGCTCTCCAGCTGAACACAAACCATCAGTCAGCGCTCTCTCTGTGCCTCCGAACTCAGCAAGGCGCAGGTCCACCTGACCACGGTGTTACTGGCTGACATTTACCCAGTCTGCCTGCAAGAATACAACGTAAGATTCTGCTTCAACACTTAGCTACTTTACTATAACTCAGAACACCAAAACCACATTACTCACCCTAGCTATTCACCCTATCCAAAAAAGAAATTTAGGTTATCTCTGACCTGCCTGGTTCTGGGTGAACCCATGGTGGCTCCTAGTAATCACTACTTCCTATTCTGAGTTTATAAGCCCTTCAGCAGCTGCTAAGTAAGCATTTGTAAATGCAAAACTGCTCTGCCCCAAAGCTGAAAAGACACATCTATGAATGTGAGGGTTGCTGAAGGGACAATTTATGAAAGGACGTGAGTTTTAAGGAAGATATCAATGCAATGGATAAATAGCTTGGCAGAGTACAGAGAAAAGCAGTCATGCTTAAGTGTGAAGAACGAGACAGCAAGGCTGACTGTAACAGAGACAGCAGGCCAGAAGGCTGGCCCAAGTATACCCTGGGACAAACACGGATACATGAAAAGGAAGTTTTTCCTGTTGGCTGACTCCTTGAACAGAAAGGTGAAGCACAGCTTCTGCCAGAATTCTCATTTTAAACAGTATAAAACATACAGACTAGATTAAGCAGAGCCAGAGAGCCATCCATATGTAAAAGACAGCTGTCTGAATGGCCAATCTAGTTTCTTCAAAGCTTCTTTAACAAATCCACCAGGAGGATTATGTGTAGTGGGCAGTTTTGTCGCAAAGGACTACTGTGCAGTATTTTCCCATTTCTCTTCCAGAAAAATGCAGAGGTAATTATGTACTCATAGCCAGTGTAGCAAATCAGTTAAATTAAACCTGTATTTCAACTAACTCATATAGGATGTGAATAACATAACTAACTTTTCTAATTTCATACTCTAGTACTCCCAAGTAAATAAAAGGGGAAAAAAAGTAAAAG
>NW_006160089.1:3267171-3272171 GCF_000334495.1 Tupaia belangeri chinensis
CTACAAATAGAATCTGTCACTTCCTAAGATGTGCACTTCTCAGCTCATGCATCCTAAATGCATGTGGAGATATTATATGCACTTTCTATTTAGCAATTTAATTATATCTTTGCATTCAAAGAGTGGCAATGGTTTGCAGTAATAATCAGGTGAAAGCATTCTAACATTAATATGCTGGAATCCGATGTGTTAATTTGATGCAACTTTGCCTTGACAATATGTGATTAATTTGTTCTCAGGCTAGCCCTGCTCCCAGCTCTGACAGTTTAAAATGCTGGGTTTCTTTATCCATATCGCTATTTGACACGCCTTAGCCCACTGCTTTGCTAAGACCACTGTTAATTTGTAATGAACTTGCTTTTCAGGGGGGCTCCTTCATTTTTAATTCTGTCAGTGTCACCTCCTTGAGGAAAATTACAAGTTTTCGTAGGTGTGATTACTGCCAAGTGCTGCTGATAAGAGGTTTGAGAAAACAGGGCTTTATAAAGAAGTCTGTATTTAATCTGCTGAAACAGACTTACTGCCTCCAGACAGATAAATATAATACAAAGTTCTCTTATTTAAAAGTCATCCCCAAGTCCCCCTCCCCCACTACCACCACCTCCTCCTAAACAAAAACACAGTCGCATTTCTAGGACTCAATAATGAGTCACTCAGGGAAAAGGGGTGAACGTGTAATAAATTTAGCAATAATGACAACTCTTGTCGTCAAATTAGGCTTGTAGGGGAGTCTTCTAAAACATATGAATACATGTTTCATAAGGTAGGGAAGAGGAAAATATCCCACCGAAACAATTCCAGTCTCACCTCTTTTCTAACTAGCCAAAGAGCATTACACAGCTTCATGAGCCCACTTCCTCTGGGCAAACTGAATGCGAGTGAAGTTAGGGACGGTTTAAATTTCTCCAAGGACTATGACCCTGACAATGCTTGATGAGGGGTTATGGAGGAGATAGAATACCAAAGTCTCAAAACGTAAGACTTGACAAGAAAACTCAGTAGAGTAACAGTGGGCAGCTTCTGAAGCGCTTTCACCTACATTCTCCATTTCACCTTCAAAATAACCCACCAAGTAGGACTTGCTATCTTCATTTTTTTCAGGTGTGGAAGTTGAAACTCTCAAAGAGTTCATCTGAAGGATTTCCTGGCAAGGCAAGGACAGAACGTGGGACAGGTGTCCACATCATTTGACAGCTAGTCTGCTTTTCTCGATAACGACCTACTAGGAAGAAATAACATGCCCTTAGCTATATGCACAGACAGAGCTAACCAGTCCATTTAATTGGTATCACACTGTTCTCCAGCAATGCCAGCCTTCCCACTAGTGACGCCTACTGTTTACACAAGGCCAGGGAGTCATCGAGTCCTCCTAAATCTACCCTCATCTTTACCAAAAGTTCGTTCGTTCATTCTTTCTTTCTTTCTTTTTAATCCTTTTTCTGTTATGAGATAAAGAAATAGATAGGTGCATTTGACAGGGATTCCACATCATGATCCCCCTGCCCTAGCTTCCTAATTAGCTGCACGGCCATGTGCAACCATGCCTGGCCTGTTCGGATTGGCCCAGGAACCATACTCAGGCCTCCCATGCAGCTTCCAGTCTCCCAAGCAGTGGTGCTATATCTGTGCCAACATGGTTGGGCCTATCAGATATTCTTAAATGTATATTTACAGCAACAGCCAGAACCTGAGAACAACCCTACCAACCTCGAACGCCATCAGTGACAAGCCCCTTTGCAGAGCGTTAGAGATGCTTCCCAATACTTCTCAAGCTAAAAGAAAGCTCCTAAATAGGAACTATGGGGTCTCCTACGTCTTGAATCATCCTTTTCTCTATATGTTCCTCAGCTGCTACTCAAAAAATAAATAAATAAAAAGTCAAGAAAATTGCCTTCCACTATAACACTATAGTGTTCAGGCTGAACTAGCTCCTACAATGCCATCTTCACCAAAATGGATGCTCCAGTATTTGATAAAATAGAGCCTTTGCCCTCTCCACAAGATTGTTCACGAAGTAGCCCGTCTAAGAAAGAGACACAAACTGCATAATATCTGTTCTAAGGAATATAATCTAACCACTATTTATGTTATGTACAAATGAAAAATCAGAGATTACAAAGGCAGGGAAGAAAAATTTTAAAAAGAAAAGAAGAAAGATACAAAGGCAAAAGAAAAGGAGAATGCAAAATTATACCTATGCTGGAACAAAATCATGCTAAATGATGTGCCGATGATCTAGCATTTAGTAGTCAGAAGCAGACACATGAAAATTTCATTCTTAAATTGAGTCTTTAATACTGACTTTAAAAAAATAACTGTTTTATTTAATTTTAATTTATTATTATTTTTTTTAATTTGACCAGAGAGACAGAGAGAAAGGGAAAGTGAGAAAGCAAGACTCCAGGTCTGAGACTTGAACCACAGTTTGCCATGTGGGAGTCCAGCACTCCAACCAACCACGATGCCACTGGCTGACCCCTGAATTTTGTTTTCTGTGTGCCTACAAGTCTGCATGAACCTTTGGAACAAGTATAGTAGTTTATTCATGTAATGTCTATATGTACAAGACCTAGAAAGTAGGCGCTTAGTAAGGTTTCATTAAACTGGACTGCTAGCAGGCATATCTGTCTCTGCTTAAACACGGCCCACTCGGAGTTACTCGGTTCAGCCTGGTGCACGTATGCCCTCCTGGCATCAGCTGTGGCTGGCATGGTGGAAACAGCTGCTGCTCTTGAGGTGCCTTCTCCTGAAGGACACACGGCTCCAAGACAGGGGACACATTTCCTATTCCCAAGTCTTCCTCCTCCACTAATTTGTGTCAGAAGGAACCCTAGGGAACAGCTGCTGAACAACAGGAAAAGGGAAACCAGCTCTAAAACAAAGCCAGCTCTGAGCCAAGCAAAGGCTGGAAACTTCTCTTCAATACCAGGTGTCATGCCTAGAACAGACAAAATTTATCCTGAAGAAGATGTACAGACACAACAAATAGAAAGGAAAAAAACAAAACACATATTTACCTTAAAGATAGTTTTTGGGTTTTTTTAATTGCCAGAGGGCTCACATGCTTACCAGAGAGAGAGAAAGCACCCCGTGGTGGAGTATGGTCACACCATGATTCTGGGAATGCACACACAAACACCCAGTGTGGTTTTTCAAGCTGCCAGGGCTGAGATTCAAACCACAGTGGACCATGTAGGATCTGGCTCCCTAAGCATAGCATTTAACTGACGTGCTGTAGGGCAGGCCCATCAAAGACTTGAAAAACCATTGGGAAATACTGGTATGAAAAAAGTACCCAGGGGGAACCAGCAGTTAGCGTAATGGCTATGTCGCTGGACTTCCACATAGTCGACCGCGGTTCGTGTCCCGGACCCGGTGGGTTAAAACTCACGCCGGGCGCGTGTGCGTGCATGCCCAAGATCCCGAGAGGAGAATGGAGGAGAAGGGATTGCGATGTGACCATCCCCCCCTGGGGGATGATTTCTTGCTTTCTGTCTCTATGTCTCTCTCTGTCTGTCTGGTGAGCGCACGCGCCCTACAGTGAAAATCTCTCAAAAAAAAAAAAAAAAAAAAAAGTACCCAGGGAAAATATTAATGCACATATATCAAAGGTACAAAAAAGACAAATAAAGTAGATAATTCAAAACTCCCCCATTTCTAACAACTCTGTAACTATAATATTTGCCAGAGAATTGCATATTCCCTAACACAGGCTGGGAAAGTCGAAGTGCTAACCAAGATGAGTTTTTTCCTGTGTCCTAAAGAAAATGAGAAAACAGGCTAGATGTCATCCAGGTTGAAGAAATGGAGAGAGCAAAAGAGAGAAAAATTTAGACCTTATTCGTCATCAGGAAAAAAACTCAGGGAATAGCAAAGTGAGGCTAGATCAGGGGGCAGGATAACAAATTTGGAATCCTCCGGACCTAGCTTCAGGTACCTTATGAGCTTCTTAATTGTCTACTTGCATTCATTCATTCATTCATTCATTCATTCATTCACCAAATCATTATTTTACACCTACATGCCATTCCTTTGTCGGGTTCTCTCCTCTATCTCTGCTTTTCTGATCTAGGAAACAAGAACAAACATCTCTCTCCGTTACTGTGAGGCATGCATGAGAAATGACGTACTAATTTAAGAAGCACAGCAGCTACTAAAGGAAAGCAGGTGATGGCAAATAACGGCTGAACTTCATGAAGGCAACGGTAAGAACTGAAGCTGGGAAGCACGAGGCAGAGCACGCTGTTGCTGAAGGGTTCTAACTGCTCACAGCTACAAAGCACTCAGAAATTATGTCTAATTTCTCCGCTCTTACTCTAGCCATTTCTTGAACCTAGACTACATCTAGCTTGTTTTCTCATTTTCTTTAGAAGGGTTCCCACAGTCCGTGAGTTCAGGATGACAGTGGGACATTTCATCTGTTACCACTGCACAGGACACATGGAGGGACAGGGGACAAGTGACAGGGAGGGGTGCCTGGAAGCAGCCACTGTAACATAAGTGGGATGTGTTAAGGTCCTGGAACAGGGAGTGAATCTGAGAAATGTCAGATCTGATGGACACTGAAAAGGAATCACTAGTTGACCTCAGGGACAACTGTGGAGACAGTGGTGAAAAGAAGAAAAGTATTCCATTCAATTCAGATCTTAAAGCAACTTAAAATCTCACCGTGGAAACAATCTTTCTTCAAAAATAATCACATGGACCTTACTGATGTCACAAAAAGACCCTTTGTTTTTGCACACAAAATGTACTTCAATATTTTTCTGCTTTTTCTAAAAGCAACATCCTTTCTCCTCCTCAAGTCTAAATACTGGTCTGTACAAATTACCTCGATCTTTTCCAGATTAAACCGCAATCTGCTTACTCACTCACACCCCTCCATCATTCGGCCTGAGGAAACAGAGCCTGCACCCTTTAGACCCAGCACATAAAGCATTGTGTCATCAGCAGAACAGCAGCACTCTGTCCCTAAGCACCTCATTGTCTCCTAAATGGCT
>NW_006160089.1:3277171-3284826 GCF_000334495.1 Tupaia belangeri chinensis
GCATGATTTTCATGCCTCTGGGTCTGGGCCTCAAACCATGCCCAGTCATGAGGGAGTCTACCAGTTCCTTAACCACCATGCAAAAAGCTGATCCCAATGTCCTCTATATTTCAAAATACTCACATAACAAATATTAAAGAAACGCTCATCACGTGACAAGCATTTGACATACTACCTCAAAGCCTTTGAGAAATAAAAGGAAAAGACGTCTTAGCATTGTAAGTTTCTGCAGACAGAATATACTAAAAACTAACACAATACAACAAGGAAGGCCACAGGTCTCTAATTTGGATTCAAATCATAGCCATCATTTACCCCTTTTGTGAAGCTCTAGTTTCCTTATCTGTACAATGATAATACTAATACCCATATAGAGAAGTATTACGAGGCCTGAACAAGTTACTACATATAACGAGGGCCTATTACAGGTCTCGGTACAAAATAGAAACTCAGTAAAAAAGATAAAACTTTCCTTAAAAGGGCTTAAATCCCATAAACCAGATTTATATGAATTATTGTTTCTAAACCAAAACAATAATATCCCTCAAAATAACTGTTTTAGGAGCCAGCAGGCAGCAAGATGACTAAGGTGCTAGACACCTACATGGCCAACATGGTTTGAGTACCAGACCTGGTGGCCTAAAAATCATGCCAGGCACTTGTGCACGCATGCCCAAAAATCCTGAAAGAAGGATGGGGACTGAAACAAGGCCATCTCCTCTGAGGGGTGAATTCTCACTTTTCTTTTCTTCTCTCTCTCTCTCTCTCTCTCTCTCTCTCTCTCTCTCTGGTGCTCACACGGCCTATAGTAAAAACCTAAGGAAAGAGGGAAGGGAAGGCAAGGCAAAAGAAAAGTTGTTTCAATACTGCATACTTACAGAAAGAGAGAAGAGAGACAGGCCAGCACGGCCAGGGCTGGCAGGTGGTACAGTGCTAATGCCACAATGCTGGGCCCACATGGACAGGGCCTGGTTCTTGTCCTAAGTCTCCCCATACATGCTGGACACACACGTGTGCCATGACCTGAGCTGGCTGAGGCTGAGCGGGATCACAGTGTGAAGACCCTGTTGGGGCGGCTGTCTCTATCTCTCTGTCTCTCCATCTCTCTCACAGAAGAAATAAATACATTTTTAAAAAAAATTTTAAGGTTATCATGGGGTAGGTGGCATGGTGATTAAGGCGTTGGATCCCACATGGCTGACTACACAGTTCCAGTCCCAGACCCGGCAGCTCGAAAAACCTGCTGGGCACATGTACATTCATGCCTAAAATCCTAAGCGGAGAAGAGGAAAGGGGATTGCAGCCTGGCCATTCCCCACCCCCCTGGAGGGTACTTTCTCACTTTCCTTCTATCACTCTCTGGCCAGCATGAGAGCCCTATATAAACAAACAGACAAACAAATAAAAGGTTATCATGGCTGGGGAAAAAACAAACAAACAAAAATAACAGTAAGTTGTGATGCCATAATTAGGAAGGGAAAATGAAAGTCAGCAAAACCACAGTTTTAGAAAAGTGGTTATTAGATTTTCTACTTTCCACTGTGGAAAAAGTCCTTCCTGTTGAAGAAGGCAGTGAAATTTTATCACAGCTATTGCTATTCATAAATCTTATATCTATTTTAATTCAATCTGGCCCTAGCCTCTGAGTCGCTGCACCACAATTTGATTACTATAACCATACTTTTTAACTGCTGTCAGGAAAGACAGCGCCTTATACAAACATCTGCCGGAACACATGCCTGCGCTCTCCAGCACCAGCCTTAAATCACGCTCTGGTGATGAATCTTTATCTGACACTAATACTTTTTAACTTCATACAGACAATTAAAATGAATTGTAGCTAAATGCACATATAACAAATCAATTTAATCTTTGGTTGCATAGTAGCATATTTTGCAAATTTCCTAAACTTACTTTCTTACATGTATCTTTGTCTAGGTGTTAAAACTTCCATTTAACAGAAAGGAGTGAAGATATTAATAAAACACAGCTCTTACGATACCGCCATGTGGTTGCAAGCCTCAAAGAGCAATGACATTTGAAATTTATCACTGCCATTTAAAGAAACTTCCACTTTCATGTGGAGAGTGCCATTCTGGGCTTCATTATAATAGTGACCAAAGCTGAATTCCTGCCCTCTGGGAATAAGTACAAGTGAAGTGTGGATAAACGTACAAGGATAAGAACGGGAACCCCGTGAGAGCTACCACCCACCTAGTTATTCGTTTGCCTTCACGCCCCACATGGACCTCTACTACAATACCTAGTACGCATGCTCTACAGTTCGCTGTTCCTGAGTCTGTTCCTCTGCTCCATCAGATGTACCTAAAGTCATGGGCAACCGTCACAGTCCCCAGCACTGGACACAATCCTGAGTGTGAGGTGCGCCTGCTCTACTTATTAGCTATAGGGCCACTCCTGTCTTCACACTCCCAGGGCAGACAGCCACATCTTATTTATCAGTGCCTGGTACAGAGCCAGTATGCAATCCAGGTTTGGAATGAGTCAGTACGCTGTGGGGCTTAGTAAATAATTTGTTGGAAGGATGGGTGGGTGGAGATAGAGGAGTGAATCTGCTCTGCATACCAGGAAGACCAGTGGAAAGAAATAATAATCCAGTGGGTATACGCTAGATTCAATATGGACGTCTTCCTTCCAGCCCCAGCCCCAATAATATCTCATTCTTCTTTCTTTACATGTAAGGAAATCGAGGCTTATGAGACACAGTCATTTACCCAACCCACACAACTGATAATAAGATCTAAATCAGCCTGTTGGATGTCAGTCCCCTGGTAAAGGAAAAACTTTGGTACTTAGATTTTGAAGAATTGCAAATATTACAAATGTTGTTTTCTCTGAAACAATGACATAAGAGCATCTAGGAGTCAGATGCAATACTGGAACAAGGAGAAAGGATGTATGTGTCAACGTCCACATGCGAGTAGGGTACTCTTGGGCAAGTCACTTTCCCTGAGCCTGTTTCCTCATCTGTTAAATGGTGATAGCTCCCCCACCTCCCAGTTCTGTCACAGTAAGTATGAGGACAGTAGCAAAATACACACAGGAAACGAACTCGTCAAGAGTTGAAGTGTTCTTACCTGCATGTCACTGTTATCCATTGTTTTCTTAATCGCAAAACGATGGAAACCACAACCAAAAGGATCTCAGAGGTCACCTAAATAAGCTTCCCATTCTATTTGCAGAAAGCAAGGTTCAAAGGTAAGAGATGACTTGATTCAGACCCCAGAATGAATGAGTTCCTTCAGCAAGCAGGACTGTACCCAGAGCTGGGCATTCCCACTCAAACAGGAAAAGTGGCATGGCCAAAGCCAACAGTCACATCTTCTGATGTCACGTCTATGTTCCTTCTCTCATATTTTCATTTGTGAATATAAACGTCATTAAGAATGAAGATTAACGAGCCAGGAGGTGATGTGGAGGTTAAAGTGGCTGAATCCTGCATGGATGACTACACAGTTGAGTCTCAGACCCGTCAGCTTGAAAATTATGCAGGGCACACGTGTATGACGCATGCCCAAAATCCTGAGAGAGAATGGAGGAAGGGAGGGATTACAGCGTTGCCAACTCCACTAGGAGGTGATCTCTCTCTCTCTCGTAAGTGCATGTGCCCTATAGTAAAAACTAAAATAAGTAAATAAAAGATAAAAATTAAAATCTCTGTGAATTAGAACACCTAGACTCTATGCTCAGTGGGGTAGCCCTAAGTTGTCATTTGATTTCCAGGACAGGTGTCTTCAAGATAGTAAAATCAGGGTCTAGGGCTTTGAGTGACAAGAAAAACTTCACTGCAAATCATGCAGAGCAAGGTACCCCAGAATGAGGAGCGCAAAATCCCACTGTCCAGCCTCCACCACATCTACAAGCCTGGACTCCGTGCTTTCCCTGGAACGTCAGTATTTGATACTCATTCCAAACAGATTTCCTCTACTAATATGATAATTAATTAGCAAGGGAGACGGTAGTACTACAATAGGAATCTCGTTATAACAAAATTATGTGCATGTTTTACCTTTTTTTTTTTTTTCCTAGAGAGCATATGAGCTCACCAGAGAAAGAAAGAGAGAGAAAAAGTTTCTTCCACAGAGGATGCTACAATCCCTTCTCCTCTACTTCTTCTTTCAGGATTTTGGTCATGCACATACAAACAGCCAAGGTATTTATTAAGCCACTGGGTGTGGGACTTGAACCATGCAGTAAGTCATGTGGGATCCAGCCACCTTACCCATCACACTACTGGCTGGTACTGCTGCATGATTATTTACTTTACATAACATAACATAACAAACATAGCATCTACCCTTTCACCAAGGGAAGAAGCTCTATGAGGCCAGAAACAAGGTCTAGTCTTATTCACACAGTAGTTAGCGCTTAGGTGCCAGTTCCTGGTGGCACAGCAGCCCCTCACTGAATGTGAAGTAAGTGAATGACAATGTGATAAAGAAAGAAGGGGAACTAACAGCCTCTCAGGACTGGCCATTATCGGGCTCTTTGCTGTGTATGCATTTCCCATTTTCATTAAGTTTTTACAATAATATATATTTTTATAGGTTTTGCCAGAGGGCATGTGTGCTAGCCAGAAAGAGACAGAGAGAAGAAAGTGAGAAATCACCCTCCGGGGGAATGGCCAGACCACAATCCCTTCTCCTCACTCTTTTCTTGGGACTCGGCAGGCACACATGTGCCATGCTCCTGGCACTATTTTTCAAGTACCGGGCCCGCAACTCAGGCACGGGTTAGCCATGTGGGAATCCAGCCACCACACCACCCGCTGGCCTGCACGACAGTATTTTAACGTTAATAATCATTAACATCACCCTACAGACAAGAAAACAGGGTTAAAAAGGAGAAGTAATTTGTCCAATATCACAGAGCAAGAAAATAGTAAAGTTAGGATTCTAATCCAAGTCTGAAACACATGGTTTTTTCCACTGAAATTATGCCTTCCTTTGAAAATTCTTGAAGCCAATAGTGAGTTCTACGTCTGACAGGAACTTCTAGAAAATGTCTCCACAACCAAAGAAAGCAAACGACTGGCAAGGCCCAAACTATAGAAATGAAGCCCAGCCAGTAAAAGCTTAGAGTGGAATAAACCAGCTCTAAGAACCCAGCATGGAGTATGTAACTTAAAAGTAGGAGGTTGAAAACTCTTTTGTTCTAAGATTACTATTTAACTCATTTTTGAGTACCACCCAAACAATAATCCCAAGGTCTACCATTGGTATTTTCAGTCTAATGGCAAACAAGAGGAAAAGGACTGCATTGATATAATGGTAAATGAAAAATAATTCCATAAAAAGATGTGTTTAATGAGTCTGATCTATTAGTATATTAAAATGTATATAAAGTTATTTAATATCTACTATCTTTTTTAAGACACACACTAGACTAACAAAAGCTGTTCCACATAAAAGACTAGGCCAGCCTGGTGGCAGTCAATAGTGCACTGACCTGCAGTGCTGGCAGCCACGTGGCAGAGTGCAGGTGGAATCCCTAGCCAGCTCAGCCTGGAACATGCCTGGTGCCTAGGATCCTGACTAGGCGGGGAGCTAGGGAATGGGGCTCATGGCATGAGGGGACACTCTCTCTCTCCCCCTCTCCCTCTCTTTTCTGCTATCAATAAAAATAATAAACTCAAAAACAAAAAAAGACTAGTGGGACCAGGAGATAGTGTAATGGTTATGTCACTGGACTCCCTTGTAGCCAACCGCGGTCCTAGTCCCAGACCCGGCGGCTTAAAACTCACGTAGGGTACATGTACATGAGTGCCCAGAGTCCCAAGAGGAGAATGGAGAAGGGACTGCAGGGTGGCCATCCCCCCAGGGGGTTGACTTCTTGCTTTCTGTCTCTCTGTCTTCATCTCTCCAGGTAATGCATGTGCCATATAGAAAAAAAAAAAAAAATCTCTCTGGGAAAAAAAAAACTAGCAAAATACAGTCACAGAGAAAAGCAGCCAAGACAGTCAATGCTAAAATCCTGCTGAGATTTTATTGTTCCTAATTTAATAAGGTATATAAAATGAAGCCACTGGAAGAGTGAGACAAATACTAGGTTGTGGGGAAAGTCATGACATATTTTTCTGTTTTCCTATGCAAAATGCATCATGACCTTCCCAACCACCCAACAGATCCTAATTCAAAACACAGTCACCCTAGATTTGTCTTACTGGGCACTAGGCAACTGAACCCCGGCAAATTCTACTGAAAGGAGAGGGGGGAGGTGCAAGAACTTCATTCTCAGCCATCTGCCCTGGTGGCAGGGGAGGCAACAGAGAAGGCAGGCCAGAAGACCCTGAAATTCAAGGCACTGCCTGGGGTTACAAACTGCTATCTAGAAACAGCCAGCACTAAGAAGCCCAGGCTATCATTGCTTTAGAAGAAGATCCTGAACCTGAAGTAGCTTAACATATTAGAAGGGACCATTCCCATGGTAATAGCAAATTTCCCAAGTTCAGATGGGGAGCGTTCTCCTCAAGGGGCAGTTATTTCCTCACAATTTCAAGTCACTGACCTTTTCTGAGTTTGCAATGTATCTCAGCGGCTTCACGCTTTTCTGCAAAGTTTTATGTGACTTTCTTTGAAGAAAGCTATTTAATGCCAATGATTATAGAAAACATTTGTTCATAATTATCCAGACATAGACTGGAACAATGCTGAAACAAGAGCAGCATGCAAAAATGTATTTAAGGACTATCATCCCAAAATGCTGCTAAAAGCTATTAACCAGTATGTGTTAATTGCCACAGCATTCATATTAATTTTCACTTCAGGCTCGACATTGTGGAATATTTCCCCTGATACATTTTAAACAAAGTTTAATTTAAGGAACTGCTTCTATCAACACTTATGAAAATTAACAGCCAAGCAATTAGCACTCATGAATTATCCCTTCCCCCATGCTCTCTGCAGCTTCCCTGTTAAAACAGTTTCTAACAGAGAAATGGTTACTTTCTAACAAGTTAACACAATCAAAGTCACAGTTGTCTATAGGAACCAGAACTGGTTCGCTTTTTAAAGCAATTGTCAAGGCAAACAGTTCCCACTTATAGAGTAGTAATTTAGCTGAGTCAAACAGGTAAGATATTTAACATTTTAGTAATCTACCAAGCAATTACTAATCTTGAACAACTTTTCATGTAATGTTTAAAAAATAGCCATTGCCAAAAAATAAAGGAAGGGAGCTACTCTAAAATCCTGATTTTTAAAATCTCATTTCCTCTCAGGGACCAGCAGTTAGCATAATGGCTATGTCACTGAATTCCCACGTAGTCAACCCTAGTTTGAGTCCCGGAGCCGGTGGCTTAAACTCACGCCGGGCACGTGTGCGTGCGTGCGTGCGTGCGTGCGTGTGTGCCCAAGATCCCAAGAGGAGAATGGAGAAGATGGGACTGCGGCGTGGCCATCCCCACTGGGGGGTGATTTCTCGCTTTCTGTCTTCCTGTTTCTCTCTGTCTTTCTGGCTAGCGCACACGCCCTACAGCAAAAACCTCTCCCAAAAAGAAAAAAAAAGAGCTCATTTCCTCTCATCAATCCCACCAGCAACCTACTGAAGTACATAGAAGAGACCACATAGCTGCCCCTACCCCTCTAGGAAAGGCAGAGGAAGCAGAAGAGTGTGCCGAATGCTTCCTACACGCT
>NW_006160089.1:3284857-3294302 GCF_000334495.1 Tupaia belangeri chinensis
CTGAATGAGCCACCTCTCCTTCCATCCTCTCGTGGAGCACACTACATCATGCGTCCATCCCACAGAGGAGGGCGGGGGCTCGCAAGGGAGAGAAAATATCTTTTTCTTCTACCCTTGGCTGGGGTAATAAGAAACAGATTAACTAGAGAAAAGCACACACATTTATTGAATGTAAAGTTAATGCAATCAGAAGCCTTCCTAAGGAAATGAAGAGCCAAGAAATGGCTCAACCTGAGCATATTTATTCTAGGTTGGATGGAGAGAGGAAAATTGTCAGAAAATATGGGACAAAGGCATGAGGTAAGCGCTGTAAGTGCAGGACACAGAGCAAGGCCCGTTCTTTCAGGTTCCTCCCAGCACCCTCTGCCCTCCACCTTCGGAGGGAAGGATGCACCTTTCCTTCAGGTAGAGGGAGGGCCCCTCTCCCAGGAAGGCCCTATGATGGGCTTCAGGGCAGAAGGGCAGGGGAAGGTCAGAGGGCCCTTTCTGCCAGTTTTCAAATTCCTTTGGTTTATTATATTCCATATACCAAGGTACCATGTTTAGGGTTGGTGTGTCCTGAATCCCATCATGCTTCAGGAGGTTAAGTAACTCACTTGTCTGTGGACACATGCTGAGTGGAGTCACCTGGATTCAAACTGAGGCCTTCCTATAGAACAGGTCAGTTTGTTGACCAACTAAACCACAGTTTCTCATCGCTCTATCCTCTATTTTCATCCTACTCAACGTGCTCATCACACTTGTGATGTCATCCCTTTTCAGAGGTCAAGAAACTGAGGTTCAGGAGCTAAAAAACCAGTTGAGTCAGATGACAACTGATAATTAGTATCACTTCTTAAGTAGTTCTATTGACAGGAAATGGGTCTGATGATGATCATAACCTTTACCGACTTAGTGATGACGTGCCAGCAAAGCTTCTCCAGAAAGCGGTACAGCACGGAATGGCAAGGGTTAGATTTACTTCTTCAAACATGACCTCATTGAAACAGGCGGAGAGGCAGGGCAGCAATCCCCAGATCCCCGGGCACTCACCTCAGAGCGACTCCTGTCAGCCCACACTCCCCACATACTGTGAAATCAGAAGGGCTGGCACGAGAAGTTCTCTGACTGTCTCAACCTCTAGAGCTGAGGTTTTGTTTGGTTAATGAGGCTGTTAAGAGGCCTGAATACTGAAGCTCTCAGGCAGATTGGCCGCTCTTGGTTTTTGCCTCCCTCTGACCAAAACCATTCCCTAAAACCGCTTGGCAACCTACCTTGAGCTTTTTCAGATGAAATTAATGATCTATGAATCTAAAACAAGCCCCAGATAGCAGCACCAAATTGCTAGGGAAATAATACGAATAATAAGCTTGACCCAAAATACTGTCAAAATTACAACAAAGCATAAGCTGTAAGTACAGCCTTTCCTTCTTAATGACATGTCTTAAAAATTATTAACCAGCCACGGCTTAAAATTTTTAAATAAATTATCAACCAGCTACAGGAACCAAAAATCACTTGAAATTTTTTTATTTAATTTAGCACAGTAGGTAAGAGGTTTGTACCCTTAGTATCACTAAAACCAACAACCTAGTTTGCATAAACTGTTGAGAATACTCTGTGCTTGCTTGAGTACCATGTGCTTGTAAAACCATGCCCAAAACAAAACCCTTCTTTCAAAAATCTAATGCTAGTCAGACCTTAGTTTAATCTTAAGGAGGATTTCACAGCAGTTACTCTCTTGAGGAAATACATAATTAAGTAGTTTTTTAGCATATTTAATTAGACCCCAAACTCTTCCCTGTCCCCTTCTCTCCCCAATTATGTACCATTTGCCCAAGAGACCTAAGCAACTCAGTTAATTATGTAAATAAGGCAAGCGTTATTCCCAAGAAAAGCATTGTGAATATTTGTGGGGAAAAACTGTATATAGTTTAGTAGCTTTAACAAACCTTTGCAGAAAAAAAATACAGGAGTACCAAAACACACGGAAAATCCTTACATTTGAGGCAAAAGGCCTGAAGTTTCAATGATGAGATGGTGAATCATTAAAACAGGACACTCATTTCATTTCTTAAATATGAGCTGAATAAAAGTAAAATAATTTTAAGTTACAACAGTAACAAAAATTTAGTGCAGAATGTCAGATGATTTATGGGAAGAATCAATCTGGAAATTATTAAAGTCGACTCTCACGGAAAAGGCTTTATTATCAAGGGGTTGACATGATCTTAACTCTAGAGGCAGCCATGGTGCTGTTATAACTACTACAATCCCATTATTATGCAATCACAAAATGCTAATTTGATCATTTTGAGGTGTTATTTGAATAGTCATTTTAATTTCTAGGTTACAAAAAGGCTTGACTCAAGTATAATTCTCTATTAATCACTGAGATGTCATTGACTATCATATTGATGCATTTCACAAAGATAAAGAAAGACTAATTTAATATGTACAGTACAATATCCTTCAAATATTAGCCACTTTCATTACATATCTGCCAAACGCATCAATATTAAATAATAGATGAGAACAAGGGTTTAATTGTATTTTAGCAATTGTAATATGTAGGATAATAATAAAATAGCATTGCATCGTAACACAGACTTATCGATATATAAATCTTTCTTAATCAATGTGTAATGGTGACTGCTCCCTGCTCATACCCTTTGTGAATTACAAACAGACTTGCTGTGACAAAAGCACAGAGTCTGAAGTGTAAACACACATCCAGCAAATATAATTCCTTTGTGACCGAGGAAATGGCTTACTTTTTTTTTTTTTTTTTCCTTCGAACTTCAGAAGTTAGATTAATACACTAAGTAGAATTTACAACCTTCTGACTTAACTAAACCTTAGAAATTAATAATAAAGTCTAATGGTATAAGGAGAATTCTAGAACATAATCTTCTGAAAGGTCTGTGCTATTCTGCTGGCATAAAAGCATTATCACACATTAGTTATTCCAGCAATTACATCCTCAAATAATGAGAGGGTATCAGGCGATGGAAGCAAATAAATTCCAGCTGTGTAACAGAATCCCAACAATGAACTTCCCACGTACCTAAATTAATCAATTGAAGTATTGTATTTTATTTTAGTTATATGAATTGTCAGAAAAGCCATGACGTATTTTTCTACGTTTTTGTATGCAAAAATGCATCATGACTTTTCTGACGACCCAATATATAGTCCAACTCATTATTTTTGAGAGGCTGACATGCCAATCCCTTAGGGGAACCTACCTTCTCTTCTCTGCATACAACAAAAAGTAACAGGAGAAAGCAGCACAGACAGGCTGAAAGAGAAGCTTTTACATCCATACACTCGAGTTTCCTAAAAGTGATTCTAGATTTTTTGGAGCACCTGGTTTCTAGTTCTTGCCCTTGCTTCCTGATGAACATAACAGCCTCAGCTGCTGGTGGCCATGCGTGCTACTAAAACCTAGGGACACCTGCAGAACTGTATGCGGTATACATGTTTTGAAGAGAAAACATCTCTTTGCTCAAAGATGACAACTGACAGAACCAGCACATGAATGAGAAAAATGCAAACATAAGCAAAGAGCTGTACGTTTATTAATTGCAATGGTGTTGAAATAAGACAAATTGTACACGACCCCTCCAGGCAATGAGCTATCACTCAGCACCCCCACACCCCTGCCAGGAAGCAAACATAATGGCAATAAATATCAAAATCAACTGCTACTGTCTCCTGAAAAGGCCTCTGCTCAGCTCTGGCTCAGCTCTACAGGGATGCAGAGCGGCGGGGATGGCAGAGGGAGTGCTGCACGGAACTGATTCCCCCTGAAACGTGGCCATGTTTCTGAGAGGAAAATAACACTTCGACTTTTCCAACAGTAAGCTGTTAGAATGAATAGGCAAAAAAATAAAGTTACCCCTAGACAAGTGTCAAACGAGACTCCCCAACAGTGAAATACTAAAATGCAAAGCAATAGCCTAGAATTCTGAAATGAAGTTCAAGCCTCACAAATTTCTGTAGTTATAATAAAGATAGAACAAGATAATGCAAACTTCCTCCCAGAACCACTTTCCAGGCTTTCCCAACACAATTAGATGTTCATTAACCACAATCCAATTAGTTCAAACCCTTAAGTATATTTAGGAGATAAAATACACTCCTAGACAGACAAGTAGAAAGAGAGACAGACAGACAGAGATACAGAGAGAGAGAGAGAGAGAGAGAGTCACAACTTGCCAGACAAGAACTGGCTGAGAGATTGGGTCTGACCAGTCGGAACCAAGATGGCACCTGGAACAACCGCTGCCTAAACTTTAGGCTCATTATGCCCGCCTTGCGCTGCATCAGCATGATAGATGACACTGCCACCTGCACCACAACGATTTGGAATAACCACGGTAAAAACCAGAACTACCCTAGTAAGGCCAGAAAATAGGAGGGCCAATGGTTTCAGGAAAACCACTGCCCCTTTCCCATAAAAAGTCCTGAATAAACTGCTTCTTACTTAGCCTGGCATTAAACCAAGTCAAATAAGCCAGACCTCAATGAGGCCTGGGGCTGCCTGGCCTGTGGGGCAGCACTTCTGTGTTTCTTTTCGGATAACAGTTCTCTCCTTCCTTTGGAGATCTGCAGCCAGAGAAGCGGTGGGCAGTGGCAGCTCGTCATGGGCTAAATCCCTGATGCGACGGAACAACTCACGCATCCCCTCCCCTCCTGAGCGGCTCCCCTCCTCCCGCATGGAGTAGACTGCTCTGTATACTTTCCTTAATAAACTGGCTTTCAGTCCTCCTCAAAGGCTCGCTCTTGAATTCTTTCCTGCCGAAGCCCCAAGACCCTGGCACCCAGGTAGAGACTCCCCAGGCTTGTCTCCCATCTCCCTGGCAATAATAACACCAACAACAACTACTCCACTCAACTGTGGTTCTACTTAAAGGGACAAAATCGCACTTTCTACTTACCTTGCCATCAAATTTGGAATATTCGTTAAAGGGGTTATTCAGCTGCAAGGGGCACTGCTCCAGGCGCACAGATAGTATTGACTGCTTTCCAGAACTTGGAGGCTTCTCTTTAAGGGATTTTTTTTCAAACAGTGACTTTAACTCCTGGGCTGTGATATAAGAGAAAGATGGAAACATCTTTATTAGTACACACATAGAGACAACCTGTCCACAGTCCCTAGCGGGTCTTGCTTGGAAGCCCAAGGAGGGAGTGTCAAGTCTGACATGTAGAGAAAGTCTTACACATCCTTTGATGTCTGCGCCCTGAAAAGGCAGAGCACGGAAAAACATGCAGGCCAGGACTGCCACTCTAGAAGGACAAGTGCTTAAGGGAGGGAGGAGAATCAGAGCAACAGAGCAGCCATTCTGTAAGAGCAGCAGCCACAGCTGGAGACTTGGCTTTGCCACCGAGAACGAGCTGTGTGATACCAGACAATTCACTAACCCTCTCTGGGCTCTTCAAACTAGGTAATCTTGAAAACTCTTTGAAAATCTCTTATGTGATTCTGGAATTCTAGTTCTTCAAGGTCAAGGTCCACATCTTAATTCTTCTACACTCTCCAAGGGCACCTAGCACAAACTCTAAATGACAGATATGGTGAGGAAGAAAAAAGAGAAAGTACACTTACATAGCTAATATTGGGGTCGTTGGAAAAGTCATGAAGTATTTTTGCATAGAAAAACAGAGAAATACATCATTATTTTTCTGACAACCCAATATTTAGTATTTATTATACCCTCTCATCCTCATCCTGAGACCATGCAATAGATGCTAGCACTATCTCAATTCTGTCAATGTGGAAACTAGCTTAGGATATTCTGACCAGCTCAAGGCCTCATAGCTAGTAACCAAGAGAGCTGAGAGCTACAGCCAACCAAGGCTCCTAGATATCAGACGAACTATGTAGACCTTCAGTGAATGCTGCTACATGAATGAATGAATAAAATAATAACTGAAGGAACTCAAATTATTAAATCAGAATCTTCAGCTCTTATTCATTAGTAAATCAAGGCAAGTTAGTTTCATATGCTTTTTTTTTTTTTTTTTTTTTTTTTTTCGGGTGCGCATGTGCTTGCAAGAGAGAAACAGAGACAGAGAGACAGAAAGTGAGAAATCACACCCCAGGGGAGATGACCACACCACAATCCCTTCTCCTCCATTCTCCTCTCAGGATCTTGGACATGCATGCACATGCACCTGGCATGAGTTTAAGCCACCAGGTCCCAGACTCAAACCACAGTCAGCTACATGGGAGTCCAGCGACATAGCCATTATGCCAACTACTGGTCCCCCAGTTTCATATACTTTAAAACAGTATTTATTTCTCTAATCTGAACATTGATCAAGATGGTAGATGATAAATATGTGGGGTCATAATACTTTTTCTTTTTGTAAATATTAAAAAATATGCAGGGCTGCTGCTACCATCTGGAGGTTGAGGGAGCAAGATCCCACATGGCTGTGCAGTTCAAATTCTGGCCCCAGCAGCTTGAAAAACACACCAGGCCCATGTGCTTATGTGCCCCAAATCCCAAAGCACGGAGAAATAGAAGAAAAGAACTGCAGTGTGACCATGTCCCAGGATGAGGCACTTCCTCCCTGTCTCTCTCTGGTGAGCGCATATGCCCTCTGATAACAACAAAAAATAAAAAGATTCATCTTAACCTTTTAACATAGATCAGGAATTTAAATAACCATAATGAATACATTCAACCATTCCACTGTTGAATACAAATTAAATGGAAAGGGATCAACAGAACTCTAAAACAGTCACTTAGAACTTCTTTTAAAATGTCACTAAAACTACCTTTACAAGAGAATGGGGGACCAGCAGTTAGCATAATGGCTATGTCGCTGGGCTCCCATGTAGTCCACCGCGGTTAGAGTCCCAGACCCGTTGGCTTAAACTCACGCCAGGCGCGTGAGCGTGCCCAAGATCCGCAGGGGAGAATGGAGGAGAGGGGATTGAGGCATGGCCATCCCCTCTGGGGGGGTGATTTTTCGCTTTCTATCTCTCTGTCTCTCTCTGTCTTTCTGGCGAGTGCACACACCCTATAGTGAACAATCTCTCCAGAAAAAAAAAAATAGAATGGTGAGGTTAATTTATCAAAGGAGTCCCTACAGATTTAAATGGCAAAGTAGAAGGAAAATACTCAATTTTCTTTAAAAATTGGGCACTTGACTAAACAATCCAGATACTGAACATATAAGAAGCACCTGTAATCAACATATCAGTGCATATTTAAAAAGGTTTTAGATTACAATCAAAGTGATATTTTAAATATTGGAAGTACTTTCCTACCTGTAATCTAGTAACAATTTTGTGACTAGCTAACAAAGGAAGGCCCTTTATTAAACATCTAGTATGGGCCCCGACAATGCTAGATGTTTTTTTACTTTGTCCTCACAGGATCCTAAGAGAAAAGTTACTCCATAAAAAAAAGAGTTGTTTTTCCAACCTAAATACTTTGTAGCAGTTACACAACTGCAATCAGTGGGGAGACACGTGAGGTGATGATACTGTATCTCTTCCATTTTCACACTAATCACACTTGACCTCTATCTTCACCCTTCCCCCTCCCTCCCTGCTTCCCATGTCCTTTAGAAACAGAAACCAGCAGAGAATGTTTCCGCATGCTCTCGGTGTACTTTGCCTGCCTAGCCCCCAAGACCGTGGGCAAACTGCCCATACCCCACCTCAGGGTGCCACTCCCTATGACCTTGCCCCCACCTCAACCTTGCCAACTCAGGGCATTACTCCAGCAATCCTCTCCTGTCTTTTCCAACTTCTACTGTATACCCTCTTACCAGATGAGTCACATGGGCACACAAAGATATTGGACACTGCTCATTTGAAAAACAAAACAAAACAAAACCCCCCTCTATCCCAATTCCTTTTCTTGCATTTTCTACCCTATTTTTCTGCTCCAGGATGGCTGTCTAGTCTATATTCTTCCCAGTCTCACTCTTCCCATTTACCTGAATCCATGCCAATAAGGCAGGCATTCAGGCTAAACCACTTCATCAAAGCAGCTTTCATGGAGATCACCCAAGATCCCTTGTTGGTAAACCTACTGGTCAATTTTCTTTTTTTAGAAGTTTTTGCCTTAAGGCTTATGCATTGCTGAGAGAGAAAGGCAGTGAGAGGGAAAGTGAGAAATCTCCCCCAAAAGGGGATGGCCACAATGCCTTCTGGGATCTTGGGCAAGCACGCACACATGCCCAGCATGATTTTTTTTTTTTTTTGGAGAGGTTTTTGCTATAGGGCGCGTGCGCTCGCCAGACAGACAGAGAGAGAGACATAGAGACAGAAAGCGAGAAATCACCCCCCAGGGGGGATGGTCACGCCGCAATCCCTTCTCCTCCGTTCTCCTCTCGGGATCTTGGGCACGCACGCACACGCGCCCGGCGTGAGATTTAAGCCACCAGGTCCGAGACGCGAACCGCGGTCGACTACGTGGGAGTCCAGCGACATAGCCATTACGCTAACTGCTGGTTCCCAATGCCCAGCATGATTTTCAAGCCACCAGGCCCGGGCCTCACACCATGGTTGGAAGTCCAGTGACAAAGCCATGTGGAAAACCACTACAGCATCTGCTGGTCCCTACTAGTCAAGTTTTAATTCTCATTATACAAGAGGTTCTTGCAGCATTTGACATGAGTCAGTACTCCCCACTTTTTCGATCTCGCTTCCCAAGACACTGCTCTGTCTAGCTCTGAGCAGCCTCAGGCCCCTCCTTCTCAGCTTCCTTGCTGACTCCTCCCCTGGAATCACCAGCTCAGTACAGACCTCTTCACTGTCTCTCATCTCATGTTTTTAAATACCATCTATAAGAGGTGAAAATGAAGTGGTGATTTGCATCAGAACAATGGGTGCCTCTGGGGAGCAGAAGATAGAAAAGGGCACTTGGGGAACTTCTGGGAGGAACAGAATCACTCTGTATGTGAATCTCTCTGTGTGTGACTGGGGATGCTAGTTACGAAGAGGTCTATGTTTGTCAAGTCATCAAACTGTATGCTGAGTATCTGCACATTTTACCATACATAATGCACAACTCAAAAAGAGTAAATAAATAGAGAAAATCTAAATCAAGATCCTCTGCATGCTGTGACTCCCAAATCATTCATTCTAGCCTTACACATTCCTTGAAATTGCAGACGCAGTAGGTAAGCTTTCAGGTGGACACCTCATGTCAACGTCCACCTGGAATCTCAGACTATGTGCTCATCACCAAGCTCTTGATCTTACTCTCTATTAATGGCAACTCAATCCTGTTAGACCAAAAACTTGGAAGTCATCCTGATTCTTTTAGCTCATATCCTACATCCTACCACACATCAACAGATCCTTTAAAAGACAGTCATACCTGGGGGCCAGTAGATGGCATAATGGTTACATTGCTGGACTCCCACAGGCTCAATTGTGGTTTGAGTCCTGGACACCATAGCTTAAAAAAAAAAAAAAAAAAAAAAACAACTACAT